>NC_052532.1:193193229-193493229 GCF_016699485.2 Gallus gallus | reverse complement strand
TGACTTCAGTAGAAAAGAAACACACAGGTGGCTTAATTCAATGCTAACTGATGAAACAAACTAATTGCCCATATCTGGAGCATAGATAGGCAATATTCTTAGGACATCTATTTGTTTGTTTTGCTTTTCCCTATCTAAGCTGCATTATAAACTTAACAGTCAAGTGTAAACCAATTTTATTTTTTGAGACTTCCTTCTATCTTTATTCATAAGGCAAAGTCAATGATCAAGGCAAAACTCCATACCATTGTCAGAGTTGGTTATGTCTCATTAATTGGTTACCTTCACTGCCTCAGGATATTAGGAAGAGAAAACAAGACAGTCTCTACAAAAATGAAGCCTTCATTGACATTTAAAAGTGCTTTTGAAAACTGTGAGCCTTAGGTAGAAGAGTTTATAGATAGATAGATAGATAGATAGATAGATAGATATAAATATCTGCAAGTGACAGCTTGACCTCACTGAATACAGAATTTGATTCAGAGGTGACACAAAGATTACTGCAAAGCTGAAACCAAATGGGAAGAGGGAAATGACCATCGCTCTTCTCTCCCACCTGCTGTTTTTATCCTTCCATCGGGGCTTGATGGATAAAGTGCATCTTAAAATTTCAGCACTCCACTTTGATTGCAATAAGAAGAGTGTTTCCATCGTTTGCAGTTGACATCAGAATATTTCCTAGATTCTGGAGGATTAAAAGTGCTGCTATTGTCACATCTCTGCCTTTAATGGGCATTTAAAGGGGACTACTTGGGTTGGCTGCATTGTCTGCTTTCAAACAGCATTGCTGAGTTCTGGTAAAAAGTGAAGACGGGGAAAAGGCAAGACAAAACAAAACAAAACAAAGAAAAACCACACTTCCACAATAATCAAATAGTGAGTGGCACTTCCTAGAAATTGTTGGGCTTGTTTGCTCTGTGCCAGTGCTGTAAAATGCTTCATTTTGCTTTCAGAGTTCCCAGGTAAAAACACAAACCCTTTCTTACACAACTTTTCAATAACAGAGGTACACAGAATTGTGATGTTCAGTCCAAAACCTTCAAGTTTCGTCACTTACTTGGAAAAGTGCATATGAATGTAGGAAAGTAAATATTATGGAAAGGAAAAAGAGGACAACTGCTACATAAATAATTGAATAACTTAAGTGTCTAAGGCAGGATTTCAGATGACTGTTTGTTAAGCATTAGATTATTATGTGATTTCTGTATATCATTAACAGTCTCCCTTTGTAATCTGCATATTTTTCTAATATACAATTCCTTTGATGCTAGTCCATTCTGTTACACTTGGCAGTGTTTCTAATTACCAGTGTCAGTGCATCATTACTCTTGCTGGTATTGCACTCATTAATGACACACGTAGTTTCTTCCTTTTTGATGTCTTTCCCAGCTCAACACACGATGAAACAGACAACGCTTGTAATGAGAAGTATAATTTTGGGAATCAAACTCATTTTCTCAATAATATTTCCAATACTTTCCCGTTTTCTGTTGATTCCCCAACACATGTTTGTAATCTCTCTTGATGTCAGAACGCCATCTACATGTTCTGAAAACTCAGACCCAGTTTTCCAATAGCGATGATGCAATGGTTTACACTGGATCACTTCAAGACTCAGTGCTTTTGATGTGTTCAACCAGATGTCCTTACGTTTTATCTGGACGTATGTGGGCCCCAGATCTTCCAATCTCTCAAGCAATGCCATAGAAGTAAATGAAATATTTCAAGTGTCAAATGGCACATCTTAAGACTGGAATCCCAAGCTTAGAATGTAATAAATCTGAAATTACTTAGCTCAGTCTTGAAGACAAATCTGCTAAGAGTCAAAAGTGGGAACAAACATTTCTAAACAGACAACAGGCCAAATACAGGAAAGAGATTATAAGGAACAATGACTAGGTTTTATTATATTGTTTATAAGAAAAAATAAAACATACTAAATATGATTATTTTTTAAGTGGACAAATCCTTTAAGAGAGAAGAAAAAACAAAATTTGGAAGTGTTCAGTCTTTGAAATGTGGATCAAAGTTGTTTGCAATGCAGAGACATCAGTCAGCTCAGGTCTGTTTCTGCTTCTTGAAGGCATCTGTTTTGTATTTCACCGGGACTACTGCAAATTGCTTTCAGCTATAAATTCACAGTGACATTTCTTCTCAGAAAATGAAACACAGAAGTGGCAGCTTATGAGCTAATGAACAGTTCTCAGGACCAGCTAAGGCTCTGTGTACTGCTCTGAATGGTGACTGCCTTTGTATAGAGCTGGTAGAGCTATGGTTTATGAAGGTTAAACTCTTCAGACACATTTCTGTTGCAATCACCAAAAAAGAGACTGAACAGATAGGTCAGGTCAACTTGAAGTGTAATATTCAAGCCACTTTCTATTGGAGCATTTAAATAAAACAATTAGATTGAGCAATGCAACATGACATATTTGGATTAGAAACAAATGGAAATCAAGGCTAGATTTACAAGCCCTTAATGAGATGAAAGAGTAGGAACTCTTCAATATTCCCCCTACGGAAACAGATCATTCTTGAAATGAAGATCAAGTATTCAGATCTCTCTGAGTGTCCTCTAAAGGAGGCAGCTCCACCCCAAAGGTTTAGGGTAGTTGTCAGTGGTATTCATTCAGCATTGAGGAGTTGGACAGAGAAGCCAGGCAGCATCATGACCTCTTTCCCATTGGATAAGAGACCCATGTGCTGTTCATGGTGAGTGATGGGTTGATGGTTGGACGAGATGGTCTCAGTAGTCTTCTAACATTAATGATCCTGTGATTCAAGATACTTCAGGACCATACGTAACTCAAATGTACATGACACCTTGTTCAGAAATGTTCCATGCATTAATGATATGTGTCCCACTGAAAATTGCCTTTTGTAGTTGAAGTTCAGGCTGATAATCCACAGAAAAATGGATTTTTCTTTCTCAAATGGAAAGGTCTGGAAATATCTACCTGTCCTGCCTGGACTCCATAACAATTTGCCAGATATTTTCATGCCAGAGCAGCATGAAGGGCTTGAGAAATCCTAAATAAATATTGTGCATACACAAGAACTTTTCAGAAATTTTCTGCACACAGTGTCCTATTGTCTGGCTTTAATTTATAGTTCCCCTCATGCTCCTTTAGCTTCCTTAGCAGGTTCTCAGATTTCCCGTCCGACTTGGCAGCAATGCCCTGGAAACTCCTGGCGGGAGTTTCACCACCCTCTGTTTAGATATGCAACTGGAACCTCCCAGTGGCCCTTTTTAGGTTATGCCATCAATTACCTTACTGAGAAGAGCAACCTCTCTGGCGTGTGTGACCTTTCATTCTTGGGGTGGTGGGTAACTGTTATTTGTATGTACTGGTTAATCTTTATAGTGTTTATTTCTCTGATGTTAATTCCATATTGTTGTTTATTTCGACTGGGCTAGTTAAAGCTGCCAATTTTCAGAAATTGGAGCTCTACAAACAGTACCAGCAATGCAAACAATACTGGGATACGAGCAAGTGACCGTGAGTCATGACTTCTACATTCAATTTCCACCTACACATTTACACTCAATTAACTCCTCCAAGACTTGTTTTCAGTGCTTAATAAGAGCCCAGCAATCACATAGGAGTGCAGTGTTTTGGGCCACCTTAGGTGACAGCGGCTTAGATATTCACATAGTGGTAATTAATTCAAACACTGTAAATCATGAATAATAAGGATGAATTGACTGTGATTTCCATTACTACCTAGTGATGATATTTCCTCTGCCCTCCTGGCCATTCAGTTCCTGTGAGCTGTGATTCAAGACAGTGTGTGCCATAATTGAACAATACAAATCTCACTAACTGCAGCAAGCAAAAGTCTTGTACCTGTATGGAGAGTGAGGACACAGCCGAAGGGAAGCCATGCCAAGAGGAATTTTGTTTATTTTCCCACTAAATTGCCATTGATAACTGGGTAGAGAAAAAAACAGCAACAGAAAAGTAAAACCACTGTCCTGAACCCCATATCCATGTGTTCCCCAGGCCAGTGAGACTGTCCTTGTGCTACATGAGACCTCACAAGTGGAGACTGAGACCTCAAAATACCCCAGGAAAAAGAGTATCTGCTAATTTGTATGACTTCTGCCCACACCTCGGTTGATTTCTCATGCCCCTTTGGCTATTTTCCAAGCCTCTCCAATTGGGACATTCCTCCCACAGTGAGAAATATGTGATGTTTGGCTTCATAAGCCAACTATCGTTTCTGTAGCTGATAATCAGGGAGCTGCTTATCTGTTAATAGCCCCAGTCAGGAGCAGGCAGCCAAAGAGTCTGCATGAGTAATGTTGCTGAATCAGCCAAAAACCTTCCCCTGGGCTTCTCTACAGCCTCTCGATATCCTCCCAACCTATCTTCTCTCTCCAGGACACAAAGTGAGCAAAGGGCAAAGGTCAAGGTCTGCTTCCAGGGAGTACCTGAGTTTCAGTTCTGTCTCATGCCCCTCTTGGGTTTGCTGTAGGTTGACCATAATACTGCAGAGGCAACAAAAAGCCAGGCAAGACCCAGACCACTCTTTGTCATTGGAAAGGAATGGGTCGCACTCAGTGTAGTCCTTGCTCAAATGGTACACCCACCAATTTAAGTGAATTGATAGTAAAACTTGTTCCACCATTGCTTATTCCTTTATCCACACGCACCAAATGTATTTCCCCTCCAAAGAATTGCTATCATGCAAAATCTTTGGCTTTTTGCAGGACCCTATAGGGAAATCAGGATTTCAAATGAAGTGTAGATGTGGCACTGAGATATGGTGGAGATGGATTGATGGTTGGACTAGATGATCTAAGTGGTCTTTTCCAACCTTAATGATTTTCTGATTCTATGAAATGAAGCTGTTTGTGTTGACTAACCATAGATAGCAAAGACATCCCAGTTGCCCGTTGGACCAACTATTTTGGTCTTGTGACATTAGCTATGATCCTTGGATCATTCCCTAGAGTAGATGCGATGAACAATGCTGGCACACTCGTTCTGTAATAGACTATTTCAAGTTGGATAAAAACAGCACTAAACACCAATAACTGTCTGGCTGTTGAATCATCACTGCTAGACCAAGTAGACCGGCTGGTTCCACTTTCATTAGACATTTCCTTAATTTAGTAGAAGGGAGATCTATTGGACAACTACATTATCTCCTGGCTCTTCAGCCACTGAGTTCACTTTGAGGCTGTCAGTGTTAAGGGAAGCTGGTAGGGCACGAGCCAACCATGTCTGGGGGCCTTGTGCCTCTGGAAGGTCCATGATGGAGGTTGTGAGCTCAGGCAAAAGAAGCCAGGCAGATCAGAGCCAAGGCTGGCTTGTGGCCAACCAGCTAAGCACTCAGGCAGAGTAAACATCCATCTGTCTACACCCGTCCATGAAGATGTACCCCTGGGGAGGTCAAAGAGAAAGACGGAGATGCTGGGGGGGTGTTTCCAGTGCCTTTCCCCAGAAGCATTTTCCCTGGCATAGGAATTGTCTGAAGCAGCCCTCCTCAGGGGGCTGTTTCTTTGGTGGGGGAATGTACTTGTAGCCTGACATAGTGTTGAGTTAAAAGGACATGATTTGTGACGCATGTTGCAGCATGAAAGGAAAACAGTAGTACCCAGAGAACCCCAGAGAAAGCATGATTTATTCCCCACTGCTGTATCCAAGTGCATCCTAGAGAGGCAAAAAGTCTACTGCTGAGCCCCCTGGGGCTTTTTTCACCACAGAGAATCATCCTTCTCTCCTTCCCTCCACTGCAATGAGGAGTTGTGCTAAAATACGACCCCACTGTGGCTAAACCATAGAAAGGTGGTCTTTCACACAGAATGAGTCCAGCTCCATTCTGGAGACCATGCATGGGTTTTTGCAGCCGAACAGAAGGTGGAGGGCAGTGTCCCCTTATGATGACAATACAGGTAAGCCCATACAGTTGAGCCTTGATGGAGGAGCCAGCCAGTCTTCTTGTTCAACTGGAAACCTCGAGTTAAGGTCCAGTCCCTGGGGACCTAGAGAGGCAGAGAATGGCATTTGCAAATTCATCAAAGACATAACATAGTACATGGGGACATGGTTATTGGGAATGGTGAGGGTGGGTTCGGGTTGGACTATGGTGATTTTAGAGGTCTTTTTCAACCATAGTGATTCTCTGATTCTGTGATTCTGTCCTCTGCATCTATGGAAGGAGCCAGGTTGTACTTCTTTCGACCAATTTTTGATTGAGTTGCACTGGAAGAACTCTTTTTGTGTTTTTATGCACAGTTAGCACGAGGCAGCCCTGACATTTGACTTGTTCATTTGTAATGTGGGCAAGGGCTCCTCTGAGGAATGCAAAGAAAACTGTTCTTCCACCTCCACCTGGATCTAAAGAGTATATAGAGATTTTAAAGTGAATTTTATATAGGTTCAGGTGAAAAATCTTTCGTTCCAGGTGTATGAGATATCAGCTGTTGCTCTGAAGTCTTCATGTGCTATGGATAATGCATTCCACATGCTGATTGATGGAAGAAATACTTTTAGCTATGCTCAGTGATTCAAATCCTTACATAATGGAAATCAACAGACTCAGGAAAATGAAGTTTCTCCCATGAAAATTTGACCTTTTACTTTTTCAACAGGACTTTTTGTGTTATTTTTTTTTAATGCCTATACTATGAACAGTCAAGACTAGACATCATTTCCCTTTGGTCTGCATCCTGTTTTTGAGAACAATAGCTGCATTTTTGACACAGTGCCAGCCCATAATTCATGCTTTTCTGCATCCCTTAGAGCACAGACTTGTCTGATATTACAATATTTCGTTTCATTGAAATGACAGTTCCAATTACAACAATTATTTTTTTTTCTAATCAATATTGTTCCTAAAAATGTAAACATTATAGGAATAATAAACAAGGAAGAGAGACCTTGTCTCTCAGTGAAAGATGGGTTGTAAATTCCTTTGACCTAATCTCCAGTCTACTCAAATATAGTACAGTTCAAAAGTTCAGCTTGGGCTCAGGCTTCATTGGGTTTATGTCCTGTTTGGGACAGACACTTTGAAACAAACAAGAAGAGTCCATTGAAGAGCAGAGGGGGGGGGGAAGGCTGTGGTCAGGATGGAGTAAACAGAACAGCTAGGGATGGAAAGCAAGAAATGCATTAAAAAAAAGAATACTGTGTACAGAGCCCCATTCTTGAAGGAGCCACCAGTTTTGACCTTGATTGTCCTCTGAGCACAGTCCAAAGTTGCTGAAATCAGCACTGTTTACATCCATTTTTCTCACACTGAATCTGATGAGCATCACCTGATGTCACCAACAGTCTCATATGTGTTGGTAGTATCGCTTTTAGAGCAAAAAAAGGACATCCACAGCAGCAGTGCCTTTTCTGGTATTAATGAAACTATGCCACCTAAGGGTTGCTTCAAAGCAGGAGTATGGATATTCCAGTTGAGTCGTCCTTATAGAAACAAACACATTTATCATTCACAAAGCAAGCAAGATTTGAGAACTCAGACTGACTTGATAGTTAGAGTCATCTCAGAAGGCCTGAATAATTCACATTCCAATATTTCTAGGTTCAAACTGATGGGAAAACATCTGCTCCATTCCTCTTGCACACAGCCTCCTTCAGGAGGGAGTCTTTGCTGAGTGTTTGGGGTTCAGGATCAATCCTGACGTGCATTTACATCTACGCCACCACTAAGACTGTAAAAAATCCACCCAACTTTTGACTTAGATTTTTTGTGGATTTTTTTTTTTTCCCTCCTTCCCTACTGATTCAGAATGTTTAAAACATCCCTTTCTGTTTATGTGCTTTAGTTCTCCTCCTTCCACAGCGAACCCATTCTCATAACCTTTCTGCAAAGGTCCCATTTTTCACACCTATCCCAGTGGCTGCTGCATCCCCTCTGAACTCTCTCACAGCATCTGGCTGGAAAACTTCACCACATTCTGTAACCTCATTCCTGAGAGAAAGGAGCAGTGATCTTGAGGATTGCATTCGGGAGAGCAAAGAGAGCAGAAGGGGGGTAGCAGCAGCTGCCATGAGTTGAGTCTCGTGGCCACATAAATTATCCCTAGTCAGGATGTAATTGATATTGGATGTCGTCTCAACCTGTCCCACTTGTCAAGCAAAACATGAAAATGGTTTCCGTGACTTCACAAGCAGGGAGAGGAGTAGATAGTTAATGGGGTCTGGCTGGTGATCAGAATGTAACGTGATCTCTTTCAGTTATGGCTGAGTTGCCTTTGAAAACTGCACTGACTCAACCAGCGTAATGATTGCCATGCTGTCACAACTCAGATACTATCATGTTGTGTCTTTGAGTCCAACTTGTGGAGGGGTCTGAAGCACTGCAGTGGAAAAGAAAGGGTCTTTGGAGTGTTTTTATCCAAAATTTATCATCTTTAGTTATATGTTTAGACTTTTCTTAATGGTTTATTTTGGGGAGGGGGAGGCTGGGAGGAAGTGGAAGGAAAGTGAGGGAAATAAACTCTTTTTATTTGATCCAAAGAAAGGAAGATATTTCTTTGAGATAAGGCTTTATTCCCATAACAACTCTTGCACAAGACTTACATCTCAACAGGCAAGTTGCGAAATAAGAAGGGGAAAGAAAAAGACAATAAACATTTGGGCCTTGAGATCATAGAATCATAGAATCATTTGAGTTGGAAGAGACCTCTAAAAGCCATCTGGTCCAAATCCCTTGCAATGAACAGGAGCACCTACAACTTGTCTAGGTGCTCAGAACCCCATCCACCCTGACCTTAAATGTCTTCATGGATGGGGTATCCAACACTTGTTTGGGCAAGCTAATGCATTCCTCCATAGACCACAGTAAGTGGCTTGTCTTACTGTAGAGCACTTAGGTATCCTGCTAGGAGACACCTGAGAATATCTCCTGTGGGCGAGCCCAGAGGTCTACTGAAGAGCAGTAGGAAGTGCATCATGCAACCCAAATGAAGTAACACATTCTGTAGCACTCAAACACATGATGTCATTGCACTCTATTGTATCTACTAGAAAGCCTCCCTCCCAGCAGTCTAAGGAAGCAGGAGGCTGGAAGAGCAATTAGACCATGGGAAAAGAAGAAAAACACATAATATGACATTGAATATGAACAGATAGAAAATTTTGCAAACACTTCCTGGCTGAAAACCAGTCTTGATCTCTGGTTTTGAGAGTGAAGTGATATTAAACTTCCGAGAGCAGATCTAACATAACAACCAGGTAAAGCAAAGGACTTGGAGTATCTGTTCTTCTAACTAATTCTGACTTCTTATGCAATGGACTTGGACTGTTCTATCCAACTGGGCTTGACTGGATGCCCAGAAACACATTTGGTGGCCTTTGAGATACCCTGGGGTATGCCACCTGGCCTCCAGCTGGAGGCTAGCTGGAATAGCAAGGTTTCCTCTGGATGCTATCTTGCACCTGAAAATTCTGTATTTTTGTAGCCCAAACATCAGGAACATCCTAAATGGCACCAGTTTCTTGCCAAAGACTAAATCTGCTACCTATATGCTTATGCAAATGATTTGAGCCTTTAGCTCAGACTTAAGAAACTTCAATGTGTGTGTCTAGATGTAAGCATCACCATGGGATCTGATGGAGATATATTTCATACAGCTGATGGATGAAGAAAGGTTCAGCTAACTGGGTTAGCTGGACTGTGGTTTTCCCAGAAGACCCGCTACTGACATCAACATCAACATCAACAACTTTGACCAACTCTGAGGACACTTGTACTGCCATATCCCTTCTACAGCTGCAGTGCAGGAAGTAGATACCACTAAGAGGCTGTCCTCAGAATTTTCTCTACCCATTCATAAAAAGATGACCCGTTATCAGGTTAATTCAGGTTAGAAGGGGTCTCTGGAGGGCTCCAATCCATCTCCCAGATAAGAACAGGATCAATCCCAGTGTTAGGTGTTGACTAACATCTGTCCTCTTTCTAACTGCCCTTTCAGTATTGCCAAAAGATTTTCCCCCAGGGTCTCTTCTATGAGCTGAAAAAATCTTGTTCTTTCCATCTCTTCCTCAGATATCATATGCTCCAGCCCCAACTTGGTGGCCCCACTGGACATGCTTCAGTTCATCCGTATCTCTTCTGCACTGGGAGGCTAACAGCTGGACACAGTATCCAGATGTGGTGTTAGATGTGCCAAGTAGAAGGGAAAAACAGCATGCATTGATTTCTCAATTTCTCAGGTTTTGTGAACATAGCTGAATACTCAGATAGATTTCATTCTCACTAGGGCATGATGTTGATTGATGAACAACTTGTTGTCCACCAGTACCCTTAGGTCCTATTTAGCAAAGTTACTTTGGCAAAGATATGGTCAAGTAGTCCTCAGACTAGACAAGCTTGTTCTGTCCAAAGTGCAGATCTTCACTCTTTGTTGAACTTCATGAAGTTTCTGTAGGATCATTCCTTTACTGTGGGATTTCCCTTTGAATAGCAGCTCTCTCCCAGCGTGTCAACCACTGCTTCACCTGGTGTCATCTGCAAACATGGTGAAGTCTCTCTCCCGCCACCCAGATCACAAATGAAGGGCTTAAATAATGTCAATCTCCCAGTACCAGCACCACAGTAACAAACTACAACTGAAATACAGAAATTTAGCTAAAACAGTATGCAACTTGCCTTGTCTTTCATTCTGCCCTTATTCCTCCACTCTCTACTTCTTATTCATGATTCATCCTAACCATTCCATCCTTGTTCCTCTTCCAAATTCCTGATTTAGCTGTGCTTATTTTCCTTCTGTTCTCCTCACCCCATGCATCCTCTTCAGTCATCCGTTGCAAACCTTCTTCTCCTTGGTGGCTTTCCTGCATGAAAATGGATTTCCCTTCTTCTCTCCTCTTGTTGTCAGGTCCCTGAACTCTCTTTGCCACCCTATTTTATGGAGAAGTCAGAAACAGTGGAGATTAATCTCTTCTGTTTTCACTTTCCAGAATGTTTTTTCATAAAGGTATATTTCTTGATGTCACCTTTGCTGTTTGCTATTGCAAAATTCATTCACTCTCCTGGGTATGGTCGTGATATCAAAGGAACACTGGATATCACTTCTGAACCTGGAAAGTGCATGTCTTTAATGTAATGAATGCTATAACTGAACAGGAGGAGAACATCTGTGGAACTAACCTGGCCCTGCCTCACAACAAAACTGCCATGGGAGAAAAGCGACTCTCCCTCTCCAAGTTGAAGGACTGTCCCTGTACATTTTCCAATATTTTTTTAGTATCCTGTTGCCTTGGTCATGAAATTCCTTTGCATGTGAAAGAAGTTGTGCAATTTGACAGCCTTCCTAGAAAGCCTTTATCTGCTTATTCAGTTTCTTTTCCTTCTGTTTCAGTTTTACCTCATGAGTGAATTGGGGAGCAGTGGGTAAGTACTACTTACTTTCAGCTCTCTAGG
This sequence comes from Gallus gallus, assembly GCF_016699485.2. Taxonomy (NCBI): domain Eukaryota; kingdom Metazoa; phylum Chordata; class Aves; order Galliformes; family Phasianidae; genus Gallus; species Gallus gallus. The sequence goes on along the minus strand of NC_052532.1, from coordinate 193,481,841 downwards.
ATGCTTTTCATTTTGGAGAGTATTACATCAACATTTCTTTAGTTTCCCTGTCCCGTTGTTCCCTCCTCAATGGCTCTCAGCTCTTCTCATCCCCATTTCCTCCTGTTTCTTGGCCAACTCTGCTTGGCCCCTCACCAAGCCATGACCTACGAGACTAAAATCTGCTCCAGCTGGATAGCTGTGACACTGCCAGAAAGCTGCAGACCCTCAAGTTCATTTTTCTTCATTACTTGTCGTTAATCCTCATCTTTCACCCAAGTGAAGCTAGGTGAATAACTGCTCTGTGAATGATGGGGTATTTAACATAGCCCTTCTGAGAGCAGACCACGGGGCAGAGGAGCCGCTCATCAGTAGCTTTGCTGTATTTCAGCTCTTTGAATAGTCATAACACTGACGTGGTGGGAAAGTATCATTAGCAAGGAGAATCTCGAATGAAGATGTATGAACCTGCGCAGTTTCAGTTTTGCTTGGGAATGTGTAAGAAATACTTCAGAGGTCTGGTTTTGTGAGGAGATTGCAGAAACCCATAATGGTTGGGTTGGAATAACAGAATAGCTTAGGTTGGAGGAGACCTTAAGGATTATCTGGTTCCAACTGCCCCTGCCGTGGATAGGGTTGCTACTCACCAGCTCAGGCTGTCTAGGGCTCAAACCAGCCTGGCCTTGTGCACCTCCAGGGATGGGGCACCCACAGCTTCACTGAGCAGCCTGTACCAGGTCTTCACCACTCTCTGAGTAAAAAAGTTCTTTCAAACATCTAGCCTAAACCTCTTCTTTTGGTTTAAAACCATCCCTCCTTTTCCTAGCACTATCTGACTACGGTAGGGCCTCAGATTTTTGGAAAGCTGGGCTTCTTAGAGGATGGGCCAGGTGCAAGGTGAAAATGCTGAAATGTCTAAAATAATCATTGGTCACTTCGGAAAATCTTGATCTAACTTCTCCACACAGACAAGTATGAAACAGGAATCCGCAGCCACTGGTACCACAAGCTATTTGTACTGAAGAAGATCATTCAGTAAAGTCTGTTAACTTAGATTAAATGAACTTCTTCTCCAAAAGAGTGATCAAGCACTGGCACAGACTGCTAAGGGAGGTGGTGGAGTCACTGTCTCTGGAGGGGTCCAAGAACTGTGGAGATGTGGCACTGAGGGAGATGGATTAGTGGGCAGTATTGGTGGGAGGTAGATGGCTGGACTGGATGATCTTAGAGGTCTCTTCCAACCTTAATGGTTCTATGATTCTGTGATTCTGATTCTAATCTTTAAATGGTGTATTTCTGATATGGGCCTGTGTGCGCATGTGCCTTTGCGTGTGTGCTCAAACAAAACTGGCAATTATTTATAGAAAATAATAGATATGACAAGAGAATACTTTACACAGAATCATAGAATCATAGAATGGCCTGGGTTGAAAAGGACCACAATGATCATGTAGTTCCAACCCCCTGCTATGTGCAGGGTCGCCAACCACCAGACCAGGCTGCCCAGAGTCACATCCAGCCTGGCCTTGAATGCCTCCAGGGATGGGGCATCCACAACCTCCTTGGGCAACCTGTTCCAGTGCATCACCACCCTCTGGGGGAAAAACTTCCTCATAATATCCAACCTAAACCTCCTCTGTCTGAGTTTAAAACCATTCCCCCTTGTCCTATCACTGTCCACCCTTGTAAACAGCTGTTCCCCCTCCTGTTTATACACTCCCTTCAAGTACTGGAAGGCCACAATGAGGTCCATGCAGGGAAAGACATGTTTTTCTCTTATAAAGTGATACTAAGGATTCAAGCTGTGTACTTATTTCTTCCCAGGCAAATAAAAGGGTACTGAATGGCTAGGAAAATAAATGGGAGCATAACATAAAATGCTCTGTGCTCCTCAAATGTTAGGAGGTACTCAGTGGTTTTAACACTAATCCACAGTGGCTCGTTCTGAACTGACTGGAGTTCTACCAGAGAGCTCTGCAATCAAAGGCTCTGTACTCTGCTCAGGTGTTCATTGTGTTTCAGCTTTGCAGGAAGAGCTCATGCCTTTGGAAACTGGGACATGACTTTCCATGGATGACCAAATGAGTCACAACTTGCTGAACTTTCATTGTCCCATTCCGGGAGTTCTCCATTACTTCCAGTACTTACATCTGTCTGACCCCACTGCAGAGAATCGTTTTTGGGAACCACTCAGTCTCATGCATAGGAATTGTGTGATAGGAAGTATGTGAAGGAGATCTGTTGTCCTGCCTCAAGCAAACTGAGAGAGGAAGTTGTGTGCTGCTTGCAACAGCAAAAAAAAAAGGTGCATTTTCTTCCTATGTCCCACATTATGTACTGAACATCCAGAATCCCAGAAAGACATTTCTTGTGTTAGCACAGACTCCCTTTGCATAAGCAGATGTTGTTGCAGGGACTTTATGAAAGAGGAATCTGTAAGAGGAATCTATTCTTTACTCTGAGAGTGCTGAGGTGCTGGAACAGCTGCCCAGAGAGGCTGTGGATGCCCCGTCCATCCCTGGAGGTGTTCAAGGCCAGGTTGGATGGGCAGCCTGGTCTGGTATTAAATGTGGAGGTGATGGCCTTACCTGCAGCAGGGGGTTGGAGCTTCACGATTCTTGAGGTCCCTTCCAACCCAAGCCATGCTATGATTCTATGATTCTGCAAGGGTGTAAACTGAGGTTACAAAATCAAAGCTTACCTGTACCATTCCAACTTATTGAGACAACATGGGTAAGTGGTGGAAAGATGTGTAACGTGAGAGTAATAGCTAGATTTGGTGCAGGGACAGATACTTTAATGTTTGAGCTTCAAGATTTGGGGCTAACGTATCTGTACCCCTACTTTGAGGAATAAGAGCACTGAATTCTTCAATTTTTTCCTGTTTTCCCTCTTCTAACTCTTTTATTCATATTTCCTTTCCCTCACACTCCTCATCCCATTTAAAATAACCAAATTGGCAAGAGCAGGCTCATGTCACTTCTCACTTGCTTGTGTTGCTAACAGGGAAATCCAAATGAGCCATGCTGCATGTTACTCCTGGGGCCTATTCCTCGAGAAAGCTTTTCTGCTCCCATGGAAGTCAATGGAAGCCTAATTGGTCCCAGATGCTTAGTAATAACAAGCACTTCCTTTTGGTACAGCCAAACAAAAGCAGTGTTAAAACTGTTAATTAAATGGGTTTGGCTCTGTCGTCAGGTTATTAACTAATTCCAGTCGTGGCAGTTGAGCTAATACTGTGTCACAGAAGGAGATGTTATCTTACTGTGCTCAATAAGAAAGGCATGAACTCAGAGTATGGCTAAATTGCCCATGTCGGGGCACACAGCACAGCTTGCTTTCACATCAAAGGAAAAGCTCAAAGACTTCAGCACTGGGCTTCCAACTAAGCCCAGGGATTGTTGCTTGTGCAAACTTTCTCCTAAAGGAGTAAGAGCTTGAGAGAATGCATAGTGCTGGCTCTCATTGGCTTTTCACTGTTTGAACATTGTCCTGGGTAATGTGCCCTCGATGGCCCTACTTGAGCAAGGGGATTAGCCCAGATGAGCCCTTCCAACCTCAACCAGCCTGTGATTCTGTGATTCAGTGATTTTGTGATTCACACATATTAGACCATTAGGGCATGGTCCTGCCAACTGGCTGTGCCAATGAATTATTCCAACATCATTCTTGTACATCTTCATTAGATCCCTTTTATGTTCATTGGCTGTACTCTATGATATATCCCAACTGGGATTGGAAGTTACAGACCTAAAGTCTGAACACCATAGAAAGAATAAGAAGACAACTTTTCGCCTGTGGAGTATTCCAAGCTGGTGCTTTAATATATTCACGTCCCCGTGTATTTTACAAAATTCAAAGGTGTTTTTATTGTACAAAATCCCACAACAAAAATGACCAGCCGGTTACTTACACATCCGCTTTAAAAATAGAATTATACATCCTTCTGTAGTGTGTTGATTTTGACATTCACTAGCATGAAGAAAAAAAGTAGTGGAGCAGCAATTTGACTCTGAGTTATTTACCTGAACAGGTTTTGCTTTGACTTCTACTTCTCTTACGTGCTGAAATGTACATTTCCTGGCATTAACAGAGAACCCATTGTGGCTCCTTTCAAAGCCATTGGGCCCCACAGGTACGTCAGGCTCCTGCTGTTGGAAAGCTTTCTTTTTTTTTCACTTCAAAAAGGTGAATCTGCCATCAGAGTACAGGACATAACGTATGTCAGTGTCTGCTTTTAGCAACACAACAGGTTGATCATATTAAACCCATCACAGATTGAAGATCTACAAACTTCCACTAGCAACCAGTCCTCAGTAGGGAAAGATAGTGGTCCTCTGATCTGAATAATGGCCCAGGACTCAGTTCCCTGCATCTTGTTTTACACTTTTGTCTTTAGAACATGTCTAGCCTCCTGTGACCTTTAAAAGTAGATATATTATCATCATCTTTTTGCATTGAAATGCAACTGTATGCAGTGAGTTCCCAACAGTTTTCCTTAGAAATACAAACATTTCAGTCCAACAATAGCTGGTTGAAATTCATTCTCTAAGACTTTTCTTTTAAAAAGCGTCCACTGCAGAGATGAATTTCTTCACATTAAACCCAGTTAAATATGTATTGCACGAGAGGGGCAAATTTCTCCTCTTTGAGTTGAACTGTGGACCTGTGGCCTTCTGAGCAAGTCTGGGTAATACGTAGTGCAGCTGTTTCACACCTGAGATTTCTGTTACAGTGAAAGATCCTATTTTGGGCTGCCCTGGTGATTTTGTGATTTCATTTCAATGTTTAGGAGATCTCATTTCCAAGGTTTTTTGGAGAAAAAAACCCAACAAAACACAAAAATCTCCGTGTAAGGAGTAACATACATCTCATAGAGTTAAACTACATTGAGAAGGGCTTTCCTATTCAGCTGACGTCATCAACAACTGGCATAAAAAAAAGTGATTGCTATAACACTATAGATATCTATAGTGTTATATATGTACATATGAAGCCTCTCTATGGAGGTGCCATCAACAAATGTAGTTTGTTGATGAGTTCAGTGAAATACCTCCTGATTTAGAGGGCCTTTTTCTTTTGGTCTGGTTTAAATCACACCTCCCTCACAACCACAGGGCTTTACCAAGTCTACTACAGCTCTATGAATATTTAGGCAGATCTGCTTGTGAACAAAGCAAATGCAAAATGTGGTAAATTGTCCCTTAATTCCCTGCAACCCTGTAGTGGGGTAATTCAGGGGAGCTGTGAAACTGCCTTATAATCCACAGTTAAAAGTCAAGGAGAAGAATTTTACCCTTCATTTCTACACGGCGGCAGTGTAGCACCTGATTTCTTCGGTTTTCAAGGCAATCTCTGTGCTATGCTTTAAACTGTTGGCTGAAGTTCTGCCTGCGAAAGCAAAAGAACGAACCCACTCCGATGATGATCACGGATAAAACCAACACAACTGTTAATATAATAAGGAAGTTGATTTTCTTTAGATCCTCTTTTTCACAGTCTTCTGGTCTAATGTTCCCAATGTGCATCTCTTCCTGGTATCCAAAGTTCTGGGTGTATTGGCATGTTAGGTGCTCTACGTTCGAGATCTGGACGTTTTTATTCTGGATCATCAATGAGAGCCACATATTTCCACAGCAGTTGAGTGGGTTACCAGTGAGATACAAGTTTTTAAGAGAATTTTCTAATGCTAAAATATTGCTGTTCTGTAATGTACTAAACCTATTGTTCCGTAGGTCAAGAACTTCCAGTGGAGAGCCGCTGCCCCACTTGGGCAGCCAACTCAGCTGATTTTCAGAGAGGTTTAAGTGTCTAAGGTGACTAAAACAAGGCAAGTCAATATTTAATTCTATCAGGCTATTGCCATGTAAATGCAAGTATTCGAGTGACTGTTCCAGTCCGGATAGTGCGTTAACTTCAACTGTCAGCCCCGGATTCATGGAAAGATCCAAGAAAATCAGAGAAGTCTTGAAGAAAGTGTGTGCTGGTAGGATGCTCAGCATGTTGTCAGCTAGAGACAAGTGCTGAAGAGCAGGAGCATCAACAAATGATATGCAACCATTTTCCTCTCCAGCGAGTCTTTGCTTTGCTAAGCCTGAGTACATGCTGCAAAGAGTGATGTTGTTGCTCTGTAGATTGAGCCATCTGAGGCTTGTAAGTCTTGAGAAGATGTCAAATTGGAGAACTTGAAGATGGTTGTTTTGAATATAGAGCTCCTTCAAATTCAACAGTGTGTCAGCATGTAGGAGGAGGCTCTGCAAAGCATTGTAGCTCAAATCAAGGACAGTTAAGGAGACCAATGTGCTGTCAGAAGTTACTTCAAAAGTCTGAAGACAGTTTTTACTGAGGTTAAGGGTGTGAAGAGAGAACATTGATTCAAAGAACTCATCCGGAATGGATTTGATTTCATTGTAGCTTAAGTCTAAGTATGCAAGATGGGATAAATTAAGAGAACTTTTGTTTCTACTTTGCTTCTGATCAAGAAGATGAAAAGGAGCATCTAACCATTCATTCTCCATGTAGTTCATTTTATTACGAGAGGATTCAGCTGTGAGCTGAATTAAATTCTTTGATAAATTCAGAGTTACCAGCTTGTTCACCTGAGGGAAGACTGGGAAGCGAAGCAGTTTGTTTTCACTCAGATCCAAGCATTTTAAGCTGTACTCATCATCTGACTCGGTGGTGTGGAAGGATTCAATGCTGTTCCTGCTGAGGTCAAGTATCTCCAACTGCCTGAGGTTGAAATCAGAGATGCAAGTAATTGAATTCATGGAGAGATTCAGTCTGGAAAGATTCAATAGAGTCTCAAAAGCACCTTCTTCAATTTCCATAATGATATTACTCTGAAGATCTATCTCCACAAGATTGGGAGATCCCTGAAACATCTTGTGTGATATCATTATAATACTGTTACCTGCCAGTGAAAGATAGCGCAGTGCTGGAGCTCGTTTAATGAAGTATTCAGCCATCCCATTGTAGAGACTGTTGTGAGACAAGTCCAGTATCTCCACCTTGGGTAAAAATCCAATCCCTTCTGTCCCAGTCTGAGCAAGCTCATACAAGTTGTTGTTAGCTAAATTTATTTCCAGCAAACTTGTCATGTGTGCAAAGACTCCAGGCGTGATGAAGCTTATCTGGTTGGAGCTTAAATCGAGGCACTGCAGGGAAGTGTAGAAGGGTAAAGGCATGTCAGGGATGCTTTGTATCAGATTTCCAGATAGATCTATCTTGTTTACATTTGGATGGAGCTCACGAGGGATTTGGCGAAGTTCTTTGTTGTGGCAAAATGCCTGCAAGTTTGCCTGCCAGAAAAAAAAGAGAGAGAGAGAATGGGAGGTCACCTGACAGATGAAAAACATATTTGTATGAAACTTAAAGAAAATAATATTCAACAACCAGCAAGGCCCTTCTCATATAATTTTCTTTGAACATTCATACAGCAAGCACAACCACCCTAATACTTCTTTGTAGCTGTTAGCACTTCTTTCATTTCATCTATCTTAAACTAGTAGAGTTGTATCTACATAGAATATCTACTACACATTCTCCTTTTTTTTTTTTCCCCAGGCTTATTTTAATAGTCCCAAGTGAAGATGTTTTCCTTGTTTCCATTGTAATCAAGCACTTTTTCCTCACTTTTTTTCTGATCTTTACCTTTCTCAGCTTTATTCTAAATTACTCTAATGGATTCTGCAAACTCTACGTGCAAGAAGTGGTACTAAGAAGGGCTCCTCTCTGTTGGCAGCACAGTTCCCAAAGCAGGGACATGGAAGATAAGGATGCTATGGTACAAATCATAAGCTCTCTCTTTCTTAGTCACACCCCTCAAATATTTGATTTTGCCTTCCTTTAGAGCCATGGCTTAGATAAGCAATGTGCCCTTAACAAACTGGGTCGTTCAACTATTCACACACTACTGCTGCAATCTTCCAAACTCTTTCTGTTTATGCTATACATAGGAATCCTTTTCCTAAGGCAATAATTCCTATCTCCTCTCACGGGGAGCATGCCTTATGCTCCATCCATATGCTTCATCCCCACGCATCATCCATACTGAACATAACAGTGTTGGACATTAGGAAAAACTTCTCCGAAAGAGTGGTTGGGCATTGGAATGGGCTGCTCAGGGAATCGATGTTGTCAGCATCCCTGGAGGTGTTCAAGAACCATGAAGACGTGTTACTTAGAGACATGATTAGTGGGCAGTATTGGTGGACAGTTGGACTAGTTGAACTTAGAGGTTATTTCCAATCTTAATGATTCTATGTTTGTATGAATGCAGCAGGGAAGACATATCGTGTAAAGCCAGCTTTGAGGAGAAAAAGGTATGCAGTGATGGTCACACTTTTCTCACCCACTTCTCAGCAGCAGGGCAGAGAAAAATTCAACTTCATCAAATCCATCTCCTAAATACATGCCTGTTTAACTGCACCTAAGATTGAATCCATGTCCAAAGGAAAATTTGGAATGTGTGTTCATAAGGAACCCTGGAAATACTGAGATAATCATCCTCACATAAATGTCAAGCTGTATTTTGTTATTAAGGGGAACACACAGCAGTGGGAGGAAGTGGAATGCAAAAGGCTTAGACAGCATTTAATCTACTGGAAGAAAACTCTTGTTATGAATGTATATGGGTGACCGGGTCGTGTACTGTTTGTAGAAAGATCAGAAAGAAAGAAAGAAAAAATCTGATGAATCTTAACTTCTGTGAAAAAGAATCCAGATTCCATGACGTAAAGCTCTGCATTAGCTTTTCCAACATTACAGAAACATAAATTTTAAAAAAATATTATAAGCCATCTGTTTCATGTGAACTTCAAATTGAATGAAATGATGGATCTGCTTAGGAGAAGTGGGGCAATAGTCTGTATTTTGGGACTCTCTTTTGCACTGTGAGAGTTTTGAAGAGCACATAAAAATGTGATGGAGAATTGTAAGTGCTCATATAAATGTCAGATATACACAGGATTCTCCACAGTCCTTCCTGTGGTATAACCTTCCCAAAGATCTGATTTTGCAGTTGGACTTGATAATCTGCTGTTGGACTTGATGATCTTGAAGGTCTTTTCCAACCTGCGCAATTCTGTGATTAAATTGCACATTTTGAGTACTTTCTCCTCCCTCTGAGTAACCAGCACCATCCGATGCCCATCAATGCCATTCAGGTTTTCATTGAAGGCCATGATGGAAAACTCAGTCCCAATTCACCACTTTCCTACACATCTTGCAGGATTGGGCCTTTAATCTGTATGGACTAAACTCTCCAAGTGATAAAAGGGTCTGATAAAATCTGTACCTCACAGTGTCTGACATTTGTTCCTATAACATTTCCCCTCTCGATTTTCATTGGTTTCACTATTTTGATCATCACTGAATTTCTTAACCAGCCTGTTCTACACCATCTTTTCTCCCCTCTGGGCTCAAACTGCATCAATCTCATTCTCATCAGCACCAGAAGGGAAAGATGAAGCGCATCTCAATGGGACTGAGCAAACAGTGTCTGTTTGTGTGTGTATCTCCCCTTCTCCCCCTGTAGTTCAACGAGTTGGCAGCCTGAGGCTGGAGAAGTTTATGTCAGTCACATGTTCCCACTTAAACAGCTCTGTTGGTGTTGTCACTGGATTATTTAAAGCCCATTGGGAGGAGAGTGGAACACTTGGTTCATTCCGTGTTTGTCTTCTGGTGAAAAAATGACACTACAACTCAAAAGCTGACCACCATTTGAATTCCAACTCCAGTCCTTCACTGGGTGGAAGTTGTCGCCCACCTTAGTGACAGCTGTGCAAACAAAGCAGCTGCATCCAAGGCCTTGTTCCTCCATATCTTCTCATGAGTGTTTGAGCCAAAGATTTTGGGCTAGAGCTACCCGGGGGCAGCTTGTATGTTCTTTATAAGTGCTGTCCAGGTAAAGGCTTCACCACACAATGAAGTCTTAGCAATTTGTGTATGCACCACGTGTGGGCTGATAACCCATGATAACCAGTATGGTGTATTGTTGCATGACATTGATGCAAGGTGATACACAATTTTATGAAAACCTTTCCCTTGCATGATGTATTGGAAGATCCTCCTTTGTCAGTTAACATGAATTAGCAGACATATCTTACTGTAGGAAGAAGAACTTGTGAAAAACTCTCTCCTTGGAAGGCAGTGTGAGCTAGGAAGAACCTCTTAACATTGAAGCTCTGCCTCTTGTCTTGTAAGGGAGCAGATGGCTGGCTCTGACCTAGCTCAGTAGAAAGGCAGTGGCTTTAATAGACGTTTTACCTCCTACAACCTTACAAGATCAGTGCGCCTATAAGAACATGAGCGATGAGAGACCCAGGTTTCTGAATTATGCCTCTTCCAGGAGACCTGGGATGAAAGTTTCCAATTCTGAGTCTTTCTTATCTTAAAGGTGCCATCGCAGGGAAGGCAACATGTAAAAAATGTTGTAGTGACAAAAAGTCATCCTATGAAATAAGTGGGACTTCCAGTGGGCACATCAACAAGCCCAGGAACCTCTTTCAGCTGTGTAGAAATGTGTTTAGATTTACACCCTCCTCCATCCATTGCATGAAACGCTCAGCAAATGAAGAGTGGCAGAGCTCCACTGGCTTTAGTGATGCTGAGCTGTTAATTTATACCAGATGAGCATCCCAACCCCCAGCTGCAGCCAGAGCTGAATTTATCCCAGACTCATCGTGTACACTCTTGGGTTTTTGGCCTGTGCAGTAGGCCTGTTGGAAGCAGTTTACAGTGCAGTGGTGGAAACAAGCATGTGTTTACTTCTCAGCAATCAGCCCAATCTGTGACCCATCAAGAAATGGGACAGAGTGAAATCTGCTCGGATTATTGCATGTCTAGCCTGGCATTCATGTGACTATGATACATGGGACCCAAGCTGTCATGCTTACAGCGGGTTCATCAGTCTTCCCTCGGCAGCCAATGAGCTGAGCTATCCAGCCACCTTCCCAAGATCTTTTTATATATACTAGATCTTAATTTCTCTGGAATTCAGGAAGCACAGCAATGCAGCAGGGTGGGCAGGAATGGAATGAGTCCCATAAGGGAGATGTGTACAGCTAGCAAATTATTTTTTTTCCCTATTTTGGAAGTTCTCAAGGATTTGTGCTGAACAGCTTCAACATTAAAAAAAAAAAAAAAAAGTATTTTTAAATGGCATGTTACTGTCAGCAGCGCTTGGATAGGGAAGGGAGAAAGTTCTGCTATGAATAGCATTTATAATATTGCACCAGGTACCTGCAAAAAATCAAGGAGAAAATTTTGTACAGCAGCCAGTGGCTTTGTCACTTTTTTTAGAAGTCAGGTGTAACTCCCTGACAGCAATGCTGTGTCAGGGTGGAGGTCAGACACAGTGATATTACAAAGGCCTGATATAAGAAGTAGATTTTAGGTCTAAGCTCCCTCTCTGCCTCAGTCACAGGATACCTGTTCAGTCTTGGGGAAATCAGGTCAGATTTTTTCCAACCAGCTACCCCTTAGAAAAAACAGAGATGATGCCCTTCCCTTTTTTTCCACTTGTATGTACTGTGGCTGCAGTGAGAAATGGTCATAACCCCAGAGCAGTCTTCAGAGCATCTACTAACCCAGCAAAGCCCATTTCTGCTAACAGGGAAAGCCTTTTCACAGAGCCCTCTTCACAGAGAGCCTCATTATTTGGGCAGCACCTGTAATGGAGAGCTGCAACCTCATCCAAGATCTCGAGGTGGCCTTACCATTTCACAGGGCATCCCCTCAGCGGGCTGATGTCCATTCACCACTGACAGGAGGAAGATGACGTACAGTCTCATGGTTCTGCAGGGAAATTGGTTATGGTTAGATGTCAAACATGGCACCACAGTCAGTTCATGCATGCATGAGAAAGCTGGCGTCAGAGCATCACCTATCACAGAAAGGCACATTTGCAGTACAATAAATTAGAATTATAATTAAGGTTGGAAAAGGCCAATAAAATCATCTAGTCCTACCATCAACCCATCACCATCATGTCCACTCATAGAATCACGGACTCATTACAGTTGAGAAAGGCCATTAACCACTGGCCTATCACAACCATTTTCCTAAAATTAATGCATCCACCTATGTGTATCCGTGTCTCTTTGAGACAAGCAGGAAAAAGAGAGATCTACATGAAGACTTGAAAGGAAGGTTCAAGGCATCTTGTGGGTTGCCCTGGTGTGATTTATTTGAGGTGCTACCTAGGTGATTCCCCAGTCACCCCCTGAAGTCTAGATGCCCAAGCTGGACAGTGTCTCTGGTGTCACAGAGAAAGACAACTACTCAAGATAAAGTGACCTCTTAGAGCCCCCTGCTTCTCCCCATAGAGGCAGCTCAGTACACTAACTGGTCTGGAGTTATAGTTGCCAAGTCCTGATGGAAGTCAAGGACTGTCATTCAGAAACAAGGGTTGGGAGCCATTTCCATTTCCATCCACAAAAGTTTCCACTCCTCTCATCCCACAGTGTCAAAGAGCTTTTACACACATTAGTCACCACACATCTAGTTTTGTTGAGTTAATGCAGCTTAAATAAATAATGGACTGAGAACCTTCTGTCCAAATGTTAGTTTTCCATTTTACACATCCCAGGTATGGGCAGGCTTTAAAATACATTTGAAAGCTGATGACTTAAAGAGAATCAGACACGAAATGGAACAGATCTGTGTGAAACAAAGAACTCGTTAGAAATATCTGTCTGAAAAGCACTCCAGAAAACAGCGCAGAAATAACTGCAAAAAGAATAATGAGATCTGGAAGACCTGTCAGTGGGCATTGAGGGAAAAGTGGAAACAAGTCCAAGGAAAAGCATTCATCTCTCAAGACAGCATGTTTCTAGATGGACCACAAATTCTATGAGCTCAAGCATGAAAGGTCAGTGGCCCCTAAATCACTTCAACAACTTCAAAAAAGTAGCAATACCGTGTTAGGATCATTTCCCAGTATTTAAAATGAACTTGTAAACAAGAAGGAACTCTACTTTTTACATGGGTAGATGGTGATAGGACAAGGATTTTTAAACTAAAAGAGGGAAGATTTAGATTGGATGTAAGGGGAACATTTTTCACTGAGGGAGTGGCGAGGTCCTGACACAGGCTGCCCAGGGAAGCTGTGGATACTCCATCCCTGGAGGTGCTCAAGGCCAGGCTGGATGGAGCCCTGGGCAGCCTGAGCTGGTGCCTGATTTAGTGGTTGGCAACACTGCTCGCAGAAGAGGCACTGGAACTGGATGATCTTTGAGATCCCTTCTAACCCAAGCCATTCTACAATTTGATTCACAGATAGAATTGTTTGAGTTGGAAGGGACCTTTAAAGGCCATCTGCTCCAACTCCTCTGCACTGAACAGGAACACCCACAGCCCAATCAGGTGCTCAGAGTCCCATCCAGCCTGACCTTGAGTGTCTTCCAGGGATGAGACGTCCACCATCTCTCTAGGCAAGCTGTTTCAGTGCTTCAAGTGTTAGGATATGGAAAGCACAGTCCTGTGAAGCTGGAGATGGCAAATCCTCCAATCCAAAGCAATCTGGTAGGAATTCAGATTCCCAGACCCTGTCAAAGTGCTTTCAGCTCTGCCTTATTAGATGGGGAAATTATAGGCGCAGGGAGTCTATCTCACTTAAAGTGAATAAATTTCATTGAAGCTGTGGTTACCACTGACATGAGCTCCAGATATCACCTCTTTATGACACCCTCTATTGCAAACATGCTGAATGTGTGTGCATTCATACAACCTCTTCATACAACCCCTCACAGACAAATCTAAGCTGGTCCTGTCCATATTCTGAGCCACACAGACAATGCCAGCTCCCAGGTGGAAGCCACACAGCAGTGCTTAGCTAGCACGGCTCTTAAGCCTTTCCAGGAGTGAGCCTGCATCCAGCAAGCTCCAACTGTACGCCAATCCCATTCTCACATGCCTCCAAAAGATAGCAAACATGTCCTGCTGCTCAGTGGCTTCCACCCACAAATGTCATGAGGCTGGAAAGAAAAGAGAGGAGACAGGATCATTCCCAGCTGGTGGAGATCCCTCCACTTAGTCACTGCTTGAGAGATGCAGCTGAGACCCATGCTTCCATGCAGCAATGGCAATTGTTCAACAGTGATGCCAATGGGTTGACTATGGGATAAATCTCCTGAGGGTTCCATCAGGTCAGTGCTCAACACTTCATGGCAGAAGATGCACACCAAGACCTTACAAGTGGGTTCTGCTTCTTAGCACACCATGTCCTAGTTGGGCATATTTGTATGAACTTCTGAGTGAAGCAATGCACATCTCTTCTCCTCCCAGCCAGAGAAAAAGGTGTGTGTACTGGGAAAGGGGGAACTAGAGGAGTCTAGATCTTTAATTTATGCTTTGTTTTTCAGATTGTATATTCCTTCCAGTTTAGAGGGATGACTAGTGATGAATAATGATCTGGGACCCCAAAGTGAAAGAGCTTGGAGCTTGTCTTTGGAGCTCAGCAGCAGGATAAGAAGTCTGTTCCTCATCCTAAAATTAGACCAAGGATGCTCAATCTTATTTCTTTTAATTAATGTTTTCAAAACACTCCACAATCATCCCATGGAAGAAGGAATTGCTTATACCACCATCTAGAATATCTCTGCTGTTCCTGCTCCATTCTCCATTGCCCAGACTGCAGGGGGTGGATGCTTGGGGATGCTGTGCAAGGCGGGTTGTGTGGGAGTGAGAGGAGAAAATGATGTTTATTGTTTGGGTTTGTTGAAACTGAGAGAAAAGACAAACACACTGATGATGTGTGAATTATAAGGCTTTACTCAGAGCCTTCAAATGTAAATTATTTCTGTCTAAATCCAATAAATTAAGATGATAAAATTTCCATGGATGTCACCCACAAAAGGCACCATTCTGATGGACAATGTGAAACTCATGCAGTTTGCTTTGTTCTCTCTTGCTATGATATCAGTGCAAAAAAAAAAAAAGATCCCTTTTCATTTTAAATGATAACCTTGGCAAAATCCATGTCTTAACATGTTTTTAAACATCCTAAGTTATAAATTCGTAAAGCAATTTGGAAATTGATGTGTCTGAATGCAAGAACATGATTTGATGTCTTGCTATGTAAAACAGATGTGTAGTATCAAGGACGCTGCCCCTCAAGGTGTTCCTGAGTTGGCTGTCACCTTGCAGCCCTGAAGCTGTATGATGTTTTCCCTACAAATATGAGTCATAGAATCATAGAATCATTAAGGTTTGAAAGACCTTTAAGATCACCAAGTCCAACCCCAGCCCATCCCCACCATGCCCACTGACCACGTCCCTCAGTGCCATGTCTCCAAGGTTCTTGAACACCTCCAGGGGCTGTGACTCCTCCACCTCCCTGGGCAGCTTGTGCCAACGCATTACCATTCTTTCTGAGAAGAAATTTTTCCTAATATCCAACCGGAGCCCTCCCATGGTGCAACTTAAGGCCATGACCTCTTACCCTATCACTATTGCCTGGGGGCAGAGGCCCAACCCCCCCTCACCACAATCTCATGTTACTGTTGAGAGCCTTAAGGTCCCCCCTGAGCTTCCTCTTTTAAAGACTGAATCATTCCAGTTCCCTCAGCTGCTCCAGACCTTTCACAGCTCTGTTTCCCTTCTCTCATCACACTCCTGGCCCTCAATGTCTTTCTTGTAGTGAAGGGTCCCAAACTGAACACAGTATTTGAGGTACAGTCTCACCAGAGAGGAGTACTGAGGGATGATCACCTCCTAGTCCTACAAGCTATGCTATTGCTGACACAAGGCAGGATAACATTGGCTTTCTTGGCCACCTGGGCACACTGATGGCTCATGTTCAGCTGAACATCAACCAACATCCCCAGGCCCATTTTCTCCATAGTCTCTCAGCCACTCTGTCCCAAACCTGTAGCACTGTTGTGACATAAGTGCAGGACCCAGCACTTGGTCTTGCTGAAGCTCAAATAATTGGCCTCCACCCATTGGTGCATCCTGTCCAGGCCCCTCTGTAGGGCCTTCCTACCCCCAGGCAGATCAACACTTCCTCCCCACTTGGTGTCATCTGCAGACTTACTGTGGGTGTACTCAATCTCCATCTCCAGATCATCAATAAAGATATTAAATAGGATGGGCCCCAACACTCCCAGAAATTCTCCTCCTGAAGCATTTTTTCAGTTCTCAGCTGCCCATCTGAGGAGCTTCTCCTGCTTATCTTTCCTCCAGACATTCTCTAGACCCACTACAGCAACATTTGGTATGACACAGTACTGTGTCCCCATGTCTCTGCCTTCTTTGCAGGTCGCAGCTGTCTGCTGAAGGCTCACAAAAGCCCCATTTCTCTGCTGTAGGATGACATCAAGTCCCAGCCCTGCTGCATGAAGTAGCTCCATGCAAGCAGCCAGTTTGCTCATGCAGCTTACCCAGACTCATCTACAGCTGTAAAATTGATGTGGATTAAGTGAGTGACTCTCCCGAGGATTCTTATTAAGTAGGTCAATAAAAAAAGTGTATAGAAAAAGCATGGCACTCATGGCATGTCAGCATGTCCATTAAAGAGATGGAAGGCCATAGCAGTGATTTGCCCCCCAAAACATATCTGAAAACCAAGGAAGAGGTCAGATTTCATCACAATTCATCCAGTTCCCATTGCAAAACAACACTTACCTCCATCACTTATGCAGTATTAAGCCCAAGACCATTTACATATGCTGTTTGCAGTTAACAACACCAGCACCTTCCAAATTTTCCCTAAAATTCTTGTTGCTGCTTAGGCAACTAACAGCGATGTTCTCCTGTGCCAAAGAAGGATTGTATTTGAATTGCAGAATCCTAGAATCACAGAATCATACAATATCCTGCGTTGGAAGGGACCCACAAGGATCATCAAGTTCAACTCTTTCTAGAGAAGACACCAAGTACAAACCAAACTCCCCAGGTCTGGTACTTTTTTACACAAGAAGCTTTGCTGCTCTGTTAGAATCATGACATCTTTTAATAGTTGAGGTTGGTAAAGACCACAAAGATCACTATGATCAACCTCAACCCACCCCACCATGCCCACTGACCATGTCCCTCAGTGCCACGTCTCCATGGTTCTTGATCACCTCCAGGGGCTGTGACTCCACCACCTCTCTGGGCAGCCTGTGCCAATGCATCACCACTCTTTCTGAGAATAAATTTTTCCTAATATCCAACCTGAGCCCTCACAGTTAAAAATAGCCCTCAGGTTTTAAAAGAGCATATGTTCCACATTTACCTGGTTCCAAGGGCTTCTCACATCCCCAAACACTGCTTGTCATCCCTTTAGAAAGCATATCCAGCTCTCCAACAAAGATTGAGCCCTAGTAGAAGGAAATCAATCTTCAGATTCACCTTCACCCATTTGAGACACCAAGAGTCAACTTCAGATTGAAGACATTTCCAGGGAAACAACCTCATGTGGGTCAGTGTCTGCTTTCAATTAAGTCACTGGGCTTCCTGCAGGCTTTTGCTGTGTCCTACAGCCACCACTGTGCGTTCAGAACAGCGTCATTCCCTGCACGTCATCCTGAGGTCCTCATGTGGGGCAGGGGAGGAAACAGGGATTTTTTGCTAGGGAAGCTGCTGGGATTGAGCTGTGGGGAATGAGTGACTTATTGTCACCAATGCTATTGTTCGGCTGCGTACGCGGGGTGTTTATTTTAGGGTTTTTTGTGTCTGCATGTTTCATTCCTGAAGGATTGCAGCCTCCAACCCCTGCACCTAAATCACACCTAGGAAAACAGCCTCTTGGGGGTTAAAGGTTTAAATATCACGGCTGATAAACAGAAAGCCTGTAATCTTGAATCCTGAACTCTCCCTCTTGTTTTTACTGCCCAGAGCGTCCTATGATCTGATGGCAGGATGGGCGTTCTGTGTCACAGAATCATTAGAGTTGGCAAAGACCACCCATGATCATCCAGTCCATCTCCTAGTCAGCTACAACGCACCTGAACTGAAGATTTATTGGGGTTTTCCAGGCATAAAGCAAGACTTCAGGAGACTGATGGAGTCAGAGTGGTCCAAGCTTCTGTACGTAGTACTGCTGTACTGTGCCCGACCTATTAGTAAAAAATCCCATTGCAAAAGGGACGCTTTTGCCGTGATGTTTGCAAGCTCTGCTTTTTATTTATTATTTTCTGCTGCCCTCTAGGGCTGGAGCAGCAGTCTAATTGCTGGTTTCCTCACTTCCTTTTGCTAATTTTGGACTGATTCTGGAAAGCACTCCTTTACACTGATTTCACCACCTTTGTCCCCCAGGCTCAGGAGCCTGAACTGTTGCAATATGTTTTTCCTGTGGTTGGAATACACCAGAACTGGGCTGTTATCAAATTGTTTGCTTGCAGTGCACTCTAAAATGAAACATTAAATGCTACGAAGAGGTGTCAGTATGTCTATAGCTGGGAAAGGGTACAATTAGGTACAGTATATAGAAAAGCTTAGGCTTAACTCTCAACAGAACTGCTTGCCAGTGAAAATGTTGCTAACCAGGACCTGAGGACCATTGTGGTGTCTGGAGGTTACAATGCCTTTTGGATGCTCTGGGTTGCATCGTCAGCATCATGCAGTAGTGCTTGCAACATGCAACTACTTTCACAAAGAAAACGTCAAATATCAAATATCCAAATAATAAAAAAAAAAAAGATCAAAAATATCAAATATTTTTCCTTTGGAAATGGCACATTCAGGTTGTCTATCAGGAAAAAATTATTCTCCAGAAGAGTGGTGATGCACTGGCCCAGGCTGCCAGGGAGGTGGTAGACTCACCATCCTTGGAGATGTTCAAGAACCATGGGGATGTGGCACTAAAGGTCAGTGGGCATGGTGGGGATGGGTTGGGGTTGGACTTGGACTCAGTGGTTGTTTCCAACCTCAGTGATTCTATGATTCAGTTCGATCTGTATTTGGAGATGGAATACAAATCTACCTACAACAAAGAGTGGTGAGCGCCTTGGATGATTGCAGCCTCACATTCTCTGACACCTGAATTTTCAGAGCACTTTGGGAAGCTTGGATTTAATGGTAAAATAACAGGGTTTCATTGCATTTCTGTACCTTAGGCTGATTTATTGAGTGGCCACACAGTTGTGTCAGCTCAACTGTGAAGATGAGCCTGGACAGAAACAAATGGCAAAGCAGGAGGGAAGGGCATGCACTGATTCTGATGCTCAGGACTTTACTTCATTAAAACCACTGCCTTAGAGGCACAGCAACCACCCTGGGAATGATCAGCCATAGTGGTATCCTTACTGTCTTTGCCCTCTTTCGTAAAGAGGATCAGAAAACAAAAAAATTCAGATCCTGGAGACTTTGGATGCCTTCCTATTTTCAATATTTTCATGCTGTTTTCTACCCAGCAGTTTACATCTTAAAAGACTTCTGAATCATATGTACTTGTATCTGCAGTCACTGTCCCCAGAGGTGTCCAGGAAAAGGGAAGATGTGTCACTGAGGGACATGTTTAGTGTTCGTGGTGGATAGGGGTTGGACTCGGTGATCTTAGAAGTCTTTTCCAACCTCAGTGATTCTGTCATTCAATGCAGAATCCATCAGATGCATTAGATCACCTCCATCAAACAGACTGGAAGATCTGAACAGGCTGCCCAAAGACGTTGTGGATACCCATACCCTAGAGGTGCTGAAGACCAGGTTGGATGGGGCCTTGGGAAGCCTGAGCTGGTGGGGACAACCAGTCCATGGCAGGGGTTGGAACTGGGTGGGCTTTGAGATCACTTCCAACCTAAGCCAATCATTCTATGATTCTATGATTCTATGATTCTATGATTCTATGATTCTGTGAATTAGGGATCCAACACAATGCAGAGATGGGTGTCTCTTGAGATCACTTCTCTCCTCCAAAGCTTCTTCCCAGCTTAGCCCACAGTAGGAAAAGCAAATCCCAGCCTTTGGCTCTCACGAGCCTGCCCGCAATTTGCTGCAGGTTCCCAAGGGTTTCTGATAAACAAGAATATGCCTTGACGATTACATGTCTTGAACTTTCAGCCCTTCTGGAGTCTGTCCATCCATAACGCTGCTGCTTTCTAAGGCACTGCTTTTGGGTTGAGTCCTGTGTCAAGCAGCATGAATCAAACTCTCCAGAGAAGTAAACAAAACAAACTCCCGCCTTAGAAAGTGGGTCTGAACTGCAAGGGCAGGAGTGGGACACATCTTGCTCCCTTCGGCCAGAATAGCTCCCCGGTGATTCATCCCACCAGGGAGCCAGGGGCAACAGCAATATTAACCCTATTAGAAACTAAATAGCCCAGGCCATCCTCAGGCACAGACTTTCAGAAGGAGGCACAGCTCCGGTTCCTGAGACCCTACAGCATCTCTCCTGCTTCAGTTCAGTTAGATTTCAGTGGGAAATTTTTCACTGAGAATGGTAAGGCATTGGCACAGGCTCCCCAGAGAAACTAGATGCCCTGTCCCTGGTAATGTTCAATACCAAGATGGGGTCTTGGGCAGCCCAATCTAATTCTTGATCTAGCAGTTGGCAGCTCTGCCTGTGTTCGGAACTTGTTGTTGCCTGTGTTTCATCTCTTCCTGGTTTGGAACTTGATGACCCTTGAAGATCCTTCCAACCCAAGCCATTTTATTCTGTGGCCTGTGGCAGAGGGTTTGGAACTTGATGACCCTTGAAGATTCTTCCAACCCAAGTGGAAGAATCTAATTCTATTCTGTGATGACAGGCACCCACAAACAGATTCAAACTCCTGTCTCTCTAGCATCAAGTCCACTAACCAATCAATGCCACAACACCTGCATGACTTAAATCAGGCTTTTCCCCTGCCTGTTGCCTTCCTTCTTTCTCTCCCACGCAGTCCTCTTTCTTTAGGTATCTCTATCAGGCCAGGCAGCCAACAGCATTTCCCCATCAAAGATTATCTGGGAGACATCAGCTTTCCAGTCCACTTGGACAGCAAACACACACAGGATTTAACCAGTTTTCCTATTTCATTCACCTCTGTTTTTATAAAAATAGAAAAAATATAAGATGAATGAGAATTGCATGAAACCATCAGCCCCAAGACTTTGGAAGAGAGGGGTTGGGAAAAGGGACAGGAAAACATGTGAAAACTCAAGAAGTTCAATCTACCCAAAGAGACATGAGCTGGCACTTGGAGATGAAACTATCTGAACACGAAATTCTCCCTGTGGAGAACAAAATTCTTGGAGAAACTCAAACCCACAAACCAAACCATAATGTTTTCTCACCAACTTTAACCTACGCACAGTAAAACAGGGAGAGAGTTCAGTTTTCATTTCAGTGATTTTTCTGACAGTGGAGTCGATGTTTGAGAATAGATGTACTCAATTTAGATGATACAGCAGGGGATACTCAATACAACAGGAGATAAAATGAAGTGAGGAAAATTATTTCTGGTACTTTTGACTTGCACAACACTGATACCCTCATGTGAATTCATTCATCACTGTATTAATAAAGGCCAAGCACTGATCCAGTCACCGATCTGCTTTAGAAGGAGAAGACTGGTCATCAATTTTTGCTGTTGAAATCCAAAAAAATAAAAAATAAAAAATAAAAATAATAATAATAATAAATCATCATCAAGACTATTTTAAATCTGGAAAAAGTACATTTTGGTAAAGAAACAGATTTTCTTTTATTTATTTATTTATTGTGGAAAGCCAAACTTTGGATTGTGTGTAAGGGAAACATACGCGTACTTTGATTAAAAATACAACAGGGCTTGGCTTTAAAATGTTTTCTGTGGCTTTTATATGAACCGGGATTTTGTAGAACTTTGTTATTTCCAAATATCCTCTAAACATCAATTCCTCATGAGTTTGCATGCAACACAACAGCCACTTCCAATAAGTCACTGTTCACCCAAGGTGACATTGAAGCTGGGAGGATAGGAGCAATAGACCAATGCTGCTAACCTGCACCTCGTGCTCCAATAGGGATTGCCCAGTGACAGCACTGATAGTGACTAGAGCAGCAAGCTAAGCAGCATTTCATTTCATTTCATTTCATTTCAGCCCGGGACAGTGTGATTTGCCCAAGGCTGTATGAGGACGCAGTGTCAGAGTGCTGGGAGAGCAGCATTAATCAGTGCGCACAGTGCCGATCTCTGCAGCGCTCCTGGTTCAGGGCACTACAATGCAGTAACACCATAAATAGAATAAAGTGCTGTGAAGAAAGGAAAAAAACATATCCCCCCATTTTTTTGTGGCCACTAACACAGAGTTAATGACCGTATTGCTACAAATGAACCGGTGCCTCCTTAACTTAAAGAGTGCAACTCTCTGCAGCTCAAGTCCCGGTGACTTGAATATATACAGCTGTGCGGATAGAGACATTTACATTGAGTGCTTAACCAGCGCATAAACACAGCTATCTTATTTACACAGCACCTTCCCCATCTGTGCTATCTCTAAAGGCTGCAGCTCTGCGTCCCCACAGCCGAAAAGCTCCCGGCTCAACTTCCCAGCGCTGCTCCACATACCTGATGTGGGGTCGGAGGAGGAGGAGAAGGAGGATTTGCCTCTGCCCGCAGCTTTCTGCCTCCCGGACGCTCCCAGCAGCCGTCCCAGCACGAGCCGGGGAAGAGTTTCCTTGGGGAAGTCGAACCTCTGTTGCATGCCAGCTGACTAAAACTCTGCGAGCTCGGAGAGAAGTTTGAAGTCACAGGGAAAAAAAAAAAAAAAAAAAAAACACAACAACCACGCTCCCCATAGACCGGTCCTTGAATTCATTCCTTCGCAGTCATGAGCTCTTATATATTCCCAGGCTCCCATGAGCACGTGAACACATACCTCCGTAATAGTTTTAAAATGTGTGTGTCCTCTTGCGCTTCTCTTTATTTTCCGTTTCGTTCATTCAACCTTGGCTTATTTCCTGCAGTTTCTCAGCTGGTGATTACGCTTCTTTCGTATTGACACACGGAACAGGCTGTGAGCAACACAAAAATCCCCTCTGCAGAGCTCGGTGATACAGGCTGGGCTGGGGCAAATCGTGGGGACAAAGCGGAGGTGGGCAGCCCTATGGACCCAAAAGCAAGATGGGACCGTTCAGGGGTCGTAGACCCATATACACCCCAAAAAGGGTGAACCCATCACTTCTGTGCAGGATGGAGTGTGAGGGAGAGGGTAATTTTGGAGTGGGGTGAGCACAGTACTTTGTCCTCCATTGTCTTCCTGTGGCACAACAGTGAGATGACCAAATGCACCCCTGGGGGGAAAGGATAAACTCAATTTCATGCTTGCATGGGTAATAACAGAAATACCTTCTGAAAAGGGAGATGAGGCAGACCTTGATTTCTCTTCCTTTGATCATTTTTTCCTTAGTGTTTCCTTGGTCATTGGTTCGATTTCTTTCCTTGCTGTCATGTGGATGGTTTGGAGAGCTGAGAATTCCTCATGTTCTCTTTAGCTCAGAAGTGCCCTGTTCACTGGGCTGCTGTCCACTGTCTCCACACACCAGTTTCCAGAAATACCAATTCTGATAGGGTTTTGCCAGCTCTAGATTGGATGTCCCTTCCAACCCAAGCTATTCTATGATTCTACGATCCTTAGGAGCTCCTAACACTAGATGTCTTAGGGGCAAGCTGAGTCTTGGCTTTGTTAGTTGTGTCTTGACCTCCCGTGGACTAGTGCACCCCATCGTGGAATCCCAGATGGCACTGAGGATCACTGCCAACCTCACACCCTATGCATATGGGGAGCATCTCCACCATTTCCACTGCTGGCATTGACCTGCAGTGCTGCACGTGTGTCTGTGATGGCACAGATCTTCTCCTCTGAGATAGTGTGCAGTGCACTCTTGAAGGACATCACAAGTGCTAGCAGATGTTAATCACCTTGCTTCCCCTGCACAAAGAAGACACCCCAGAGTGCCACAGGTGAGTGCCAAGGACATGTCTGCGCTGAGCAAAGCCCTTGGAGGAGAAGTTTGGTTTCAGCACAGGGCATTTCCCACCTTTAGACCATAATTTGCATTGATTTCCACTGGAAAAAAAAATAAAAAATAAAAAAATGCAGTGCTGACTCTATCCTCCTGGATAGCATCAATTCTACCCTGCTTGCCTGGATCCATTTGGTGAATCCTAGAATCGTTAAGGTTGGGAAGAAAATTAAGGTCATCGAGTACAACCATCAACCCATCACCACCATACCACTAAACCACGACCCTTGGTAAAGTCAGATAAAAGGCACATACTTTCATGCCATGTGCCAAAAAGCTTTGGGGATTCTGTTCAACACATGCCAGCATGCAGCCTTTAGCCCTCCACAACAGGTTGCTGATGGGTTTCTTGTAGCACACCAGCTTTTGTGAGTCAGAGTTTTTCCAGATCTGCAACGTAGTGGGAGGCTCTAGATGAAAGCATCAACAGATGTGTGAGATGTAGTTCGTCAAATAGCACAGTAAGTACATCTTGCACATGTTGCTGTTGTAAGTATGTAATAAAGATAATAAATAATGATGAGTATATAATAGAAAAGAAACAAACAACGATAGCTTTCTTATTGCAGTAGCAATTCTCTGTGTGTATGGATATCGGTGTTTATATTTAATAAAGGTCAAAGTAACAACTATTAGTGACACTTAGAAATCATTGACTTTTCTTAGCAGTAGAGGCAGAGGTTTCTCTTACGGAGAAGCTTGCTTGTGTGCAGCAGTCCCAAAAGCTTAGTGATATCCCCAGAATGTCACAGGTGGTGGTCCCTCTAGTTCTTCCTCAGTACAGAGATGGATGTCAATTTATTTGTACAGATCCAACTCCTGGCGCTCATGATTTACAAACAACAAATCCACCCTATTCATAAATCACCAAATCACAGAATGGTTGTGCTGGAAGGGAACTTAAAGATCATCTAATGCAAACCCCTGCCAGGGCGGCAGGGACATCTTTCATTAGATCAAAGCCTCGTCCAACCCAACTTTAAATGTCTCCAGTGATGGTTCATCCACAACTTCTGGATAGCGATAGAACAAGGGGGAATGGTTTTAAACTGAGACAGGGGAGGTTTAGGTTAGATATTAGGAGGAAATATTTCACCCAGAGGGTGGTGACACACTGGAACAGGTTGCCCAAGGAGGCTGTGGATGCCCCATCCCTGGAGGCATTCAAGGCCAGGCTGGATGTGGCTCCGGGCAGCCTGGTCTGGTGGTTGGCGACCCTGCACATAGCAGGGGGTTGGAACTGGATGAGCATTGTGGTCCTTTTCAACCCAGGCCATTCTATCATTCTATGATTCTCTGGACAACTGTTCCAGTATCTCATCACCATCACTTACAGCCAATCTAACTCTACCCTTTCTCAGTTTCAAACCATTTGCCCTTGTCCTGTCATTACAGATCCTGGTAAAAAGTCTTTCGCCATCTCTCTCAAGAGCTACTCTTTATATAATGAATGGTTACAATAAGGTCTTCCAAGAGCCTCCTCTTCTCCAAGCTAAACAACCCCAATTCCCTCAGCCTTACCCCTGAGAAGCGTTATGCTGAATGGCAAGTATAAGGATGAGCACATCCCTGTTCCCTTGCAGAAACTTGAATGTAAGAGCATCCTACAAAGTCATGATTCACATCACAGTATTTCTTTATGTCTAATGATCCTTAAGAAAGACAGCATGGCATGTATCAAGAAGTGAGCTTATGATCTGAAGGCAGCATGACCCTGGACACTTTGTGAAATGCCTGAACTAACTGTCAATTATTGCTCCATCCCGTGACATCATCCCTCGTGAATGGCCACTCAGTTTGGTTTGGCACGAGCTCAACATTGTTTTCTAGAGGTATACCTGCCACCCAAGCTGAAACTCTTCTCTAATTCCATGCTATTTTAGTCAGCTAGGAATTACCCACTGAGAAAGTTCACCAAAGCATGAGGATATGTTGTTTTGCCTCCTGTCACTGTGCCAGGCAGACCTGATGGCCAATTTGATGTCATGGCAGCCATGTGGACCTGCTACTTGGAGAAGTGAGTCCTGTTGTATATTCCAAGTGGAGCATGAATAGGAAAGTGATCCATCACTGAAAGGGGAAAAAGTCTTCCAAAAATAAATTTAATCCTCATATGGAAACAGAAGAAATTATTCCCACAGGCTCTGCTATTGCTGTACCTCCAACTCTGTTGTGTGGGTCTCAGAAGACATGGGTCAACCTATGGCCGATTCCAGCTGACACCTGAGGGATGACGTTTCCCTGGTTATATCTCTTGAGCTAATGATGTCTGTCCCAGGGAGAGAGCCCTGGCCCCACCTGCACAGACCTGGCCCTCCTCACACTCAGGCAGCAGGATGTGTCAATGAGCAAACTTCACTTCAGAAAAAAGGACCACTAGTTGGTGCATGCTCACATGAGGTCAACCATGAGCCATCTCCTGCCACAGGCTCAACCCCTCCAGATCTCATGGGATTCCCACTCTTCCATGGGAGAAAACAGCAAGCTTGGCTGGTGGAGCTGGCATGGAGACGAACAGCCATGAATAAACAGAAACCAAAACTTCCCGCTACTGAGATGCTCCAAGGCATCACTGCCAGTATAAGCATCATTATCTTGAGATGGCATTAGCCCAGTTGCTTTTCAGAGACTACAGATTAAAAAGAAAATAATGGAAACCAGCCAGTCAGAGATGAACTGGCAGTATTAATCACTTGCAAAAGATTAACAGTTGACATGTGCTCACCTCACGCTTAAAATAGGTTGTATCATGTCAACAGGATGCCCATCTCTAATTATAAATGATATTTCCCCAGACTAAACAAAGTTTGATATTTCTGTTCCATTTCCTCCAGCTCCGATTATAGCCTGTTCTTTAAAAAAAAAAAAAAAAAAAAAAAAAGCACTAAGAAGGAGAGCTTCTCTTTTTCTGTTCCTCCAGCTCTTTAGGGAATTTTGCCACTGGGAGGATGACGATGCTTTTTACATGCTGGGATTTTGGCTTGCCTTGGTGTCGACACTGGTAAAAAGCAGTGTAGGAGGGCTGACTAGCTGTGGTTCCTGTCTTTGGCTTCCTTGTGTGGTACCTGCAGGTTTCAGACACTGTCATCAATTAGTTTGGAGGAAGATACTGCTCTCAGCATCTCCTTGGACTTAGTGGCTTAGTCTCCTCTGTTATCAACCATAACCTTCTTCAAGTCAGCATGATCCTGGACCATGAAAATTCTCTCACTGCAGGACTCTGACAACTCAACTTGCAACTGTAGTGGAGGTATACCTTATTATACCTTATCTAGCTGTAATCTAGTTACCAATAGTCTAGAAGCCCAAGTAGCTGCAAAGTAAATCAGACAATCAGAGTAAAAAATGTATGACCAATTCTCTTGGGACATTCTATACTCATCCATGCACCCAGATGTGACTTGTTGGGAAGAAGCTTGCAATGTCCACTCTATTAATCGGTCAGGAAATCATGCTCCATGGGACAGATCTGGTTTATCTTGAAATGCCTCCCCCAGAGGGGACTGATGTGGTTTCTCTTGCAGATATTCCTCATACCACTGCAATAACACAAGGATCAATGAATTGAGTGGTGCCAAACAAAGCATAGAACAGACCCTTTCTTCTTCCTTCTTTTCCTTTTGTTTTGAGCAGGGAAAAGAAGTGGAAAGCTGGTCTCTCCCCTACTGTTTCTAGTCCCTACTATTGACTCAGACCTTGCCAAAATGTCCTTAAGTTATCAAACACTGCTGAATTGTCAGCATTGTATCTGCAAGGTCTTGAAGGTGATCATGAAAATCTTTCAACTCTCACTGATCACGAGTGTGATCAGATCAGTCCTTTGCTCTAATTATCTGACCTGCCCTTTGCTGATTCTTCAGGCAAACCCTGAAAAAGAATTTTGCAATCATAATCCTGGGGAGAGAAGAAACGACTTAGAAATGCTCTATTTTTGTCATGTTCCTTAAACCCTTTGATCCTTCCCATAGCCCCTTGATCCATCCCTACGTCACCACTGATTGAATTCTTTCTTTTTATTTTATAACCCACAACTGGATTCTGGATTACCTCCAACACGTCTGTGCTTTCTGTGCAAAATGTTGGCCTCTTCTGAGTAATAAAATGTACCCTTCCCAGCAAAAACTTTAGAACCGCCGTGGCTGCATTTCTGGTAGGAAGTGAAATATGGAGAATACAGAAGCACATACAATTTGTCTTAAGCATGTATAATGTATAATCCCTCCCCAGCCAAGCACATTTAGTAGAACCTATGAGAGTAACAGTGAAGAGCTGAGTAAACTCCTGATCTTCCTTTCCTTATACAAATCAGTAACCTCTCCTCAGAATGATACGATAGAATCATATCATGGAATGGTTTGGGTGGAAAGGGATTTTAAAGGTCATCCAATTCCACACCCCTGTTATGGCAGGATTGCCACATGTACCAAAGAGGTGAGATATCACCAATGAAATGTAGACATCTGCAAGGCTGAGATCTATCAAGCTCATCTCAATCCACTCCACAGCTCATGGAGGGAGATGGAAGCCCTTCTTGACAGTGATTCATTTAATTCTCCAGCAGATATCAAAGATATCTGTGATGAATCACCCACAGGGAGCTCCTACTTTCTCCTGTAAACACAACAGGAGTGGAGAGTGACTAAACAGATTCAAAATTAAAGGAAATGAATCCTTCTCACAGTAGGAGACAGAACCACCTGGATTTGTTGCTGGTTTTGGGTATAGCTGCTGGTGGTGTAAATCCTGGCTTTACAGCCCAGATTGGAATACTGATCATTTAAAATACTGTCCATATTTACCTGGGAGAAGCCACATAGGGATGGATGTTTCTGAATATGTTATAAATGTTATAAGTGATTCTGCCATTCAGCTGTCACTTTGAGGCTCTGCCATCCCTCATGCCACTGAATGGTTGATATACCTTCTACCACGCATTGCATCTATATGCTTCTTCTCCATTTTTTTTTTTGACCATCCTTCCCCCTTTCTACTGGCTCTTCTTTGAATCAGAGAGGTTCTCTTGAACTTGTATGATGCCTTGCACTTGATATGGATTATATTATTTATATTGACAGGGTATGGAACAGGTTCCCCAGGGCAGTGGGCATGGCCCAGAGCTGCTGGAGCTCAGAGGGTGTTTGGGCACTGCTCTCAGGTATAGGGTGTGAGTTTGGGTGGTGCTGTGTGGATCCAGGGGTGGGACTCTCTTTCAGTTGGGATATTCTATATGGGATGTCTGTATTGGAAATAGGATGTTTCTAGCATTGAGGTCTGCGGGTACGGTCATATTGCTCATTGTTTCATATTATCCTTGCAGGATTGAGACTTCATTTCTTTTTTTCTTGTCAAGTAATACACTCTTGTTTAATGTATAATACACCTCAGAAGGAACCAATTCTACTGTACATCAGTGAACACCCACTGACTGCAAAGGAGTAATTTCAGGTTACCTTGGCTGAAAAGTGACCTACCTCTTTCTCCAGACACACACAGGACAATGTCCACTCCTCTTTTAGCCCTGGCACTGGGTCTTCTCACCATACACATGATCACAGAATCATAGAATCAATAAGGCTTAAAAAGACCTCTAAGATCACCAAGTCCTACCCCAACCCCAGTCCCACCATACCCACTAACCACGTCCCTCAAAGCCACATCTCCATGATTCTTGAACACCTCCAGGGATGGTGACTCCAACACTTCCTTGGGCAAGAGCTCCTTGTGGTTAACCCATGGCATACCACTCCCAGCTTTCACCCTTGAAAGATGCAGACAGCTTCTAAACAAAAAAAGTAATAAAACAGCCAGCACATTGTGTAACATGAGGCTGCTGCAAAGCTCGAGGTTCACAATAAGAAGGTCATTGATGATGACTTTCTTGGAGATGTCAAAGTAAACATTGGCAATATCTTTCTGACCACTGAACATTTTGCTCATTGATGTGCAGGGAACACATAGGACAGCTGATTTACATATACTTTGCCTGCCCTCTGGTGGTGAATGGCTGCCGATTAGTTGTTTTTTTTTTTTTTTCCATGCAGATGCATTTTTCTGTACACATACTTGGGAATATGTGTATGTATTGACATATGGCAAAGAATGCTGTCATCCAAATTGCACCTTCAGTCTGAATGCTGCAGATGTGAGCAGCAGTGGTTGTTGTGGGCTGTCACCAGTCTTTTTTATGTTGAAGATTTTCCACTTGGCTGAGAATATGTTAACATTTAGCTCCGTTAAAACATCAGCATGAAAATAACAGAAGTATAGCTAATATGTACATGTGTGTATATATATATATATATATATATATATATATTTACCAGCTTGGAGAGACCTGTATGAGCTCTTCACCTGTCCTTTCCTTCTCTATAAATAAACCTTGCTGCAACTGAGTCAGCTGCACAAAATTAAGAGCAAAGTATTTCTGCAGGACCTTTTCTTGCAGCAAATACAGGACTGCATAAAAATAACTGCATGGATATGCTTTTCCTTATGCGATGCCAGTCTGGATGACCAAGAAGGTGCAGGGAGAAAGGTGGCTTTGGATTGAAAGCAGAGTGGCCATGATGACTGGGAGGAGATATATTCCTTTAGCCTCTGTGTGGGTTTTATTGTCAATTCAGTGAGAGCTCAACATCATTTTCTTGCTCTTTTCCCCTCGTAGCTGCAAAGAGCAGAGGGATTTGCTGCATGCCTTTTAGCACCTGCATTCTGGGAAAAGGGAATCTCCTGCTGGCATGTTTATTGAGCAAAAGCAATAGAGTTCACAGAAGCAATGTTGTCCGACAGAAAAGGAGCATTTAGATGGCAATAAAAGCATCCTTTCCTGTTGGAGTGGCTGCAGGATCTGTCTCTTATCTTCTCACCAATTTGGCTTTCCTTTGGTTGGACGATGGAGAGAAAGGAGGACCTGCAATAGGACTCTCCTCTAGCAAATGAGACAGAAAGAGCTCTTGGTACAAATGTTTCTAGCACCTGAGCATGTGTTAGTGAGAATGAGCAAGTTAACAGAGCAGCTCTCAGGACACATGTAAATCTAAAGGGT
Organism: Gallus gallus; assembly: GCF_016699485.2. Classification (NCBI taxonomy): domain Eukaryota; kingdom Metazoa; phylum Chordata; class Aves; order Galliformes; family Phasianidae; genus Gallus; species Gallus gallus. The sequence continues at coordinate 193,450,906 of NC_052532.1, read as the reverse complement.
ATTGTCTAAATATAATGCTTCCAGACTTTTGTCTTTAGGATGACCTATTAAAGTGGGAGGGGTGGCAATGGTGACTTCTTAGACACTACTCATATTGACAGAGGTTGGTTAAGTCTCATCAAATCACAGATTCATTGAATGGCCTGGGTTGAAAAGGACCACAGTGATCATCTAGTTTCAACCCCCCTGCTATGTGCAGGGTCGACAACCACCAGACCAGGCTGCCCAGAGACACATCCAGCCTGGCCTTGAATGCCTCCAGGGATGGGGCATCCACAACCTCCTTGGGCAACTTGTTCCAGGTTCCAAGTCTACTGGGATACGAGCCAGAAAAACTCATTTAACACCTTAATTTGACTTGGGTTGGGTTTCCCATTTGGGAAAACAACCTCCAGCCCTTGGAGTCCCTGAGATTTGCAAGTCCTTTTGTAGACTATGCACATGATTTTGTGTTTGCCCTGGATCACGTTTCAAACCCAAGCACAGGGAGGAGTACCCCATGCCACTGCATTCATACTGCTTTGGCAACATGGATATAACGTCAGTTGTGACCAAATCCACTAATGTACACAGTATAATGACTGCAGCAGTCAACCTTTATGTTTTTCTAAGCATCATGGTAGCTCTGACTGAACCAGTGATCAGTTCTATGTTCTGGATTCAGCTGTTAAACTGCAACCACTGGTGGTCACAAGGCCCATTCCGAACAGTCTGAGGGTGTCATCTCTATCCTGATCTAGTTCTTGATCCAGTGGTTGGCAAAGCTGCCTGCAGCAGAGGAGCTGGAATTAGATGACCTTTGAAGTCCCTTCCAACTCAAGCCATTCTATAATATGATTCTGTGATTCTATCTCTGGGGGCAGGAATATTCCTACCAGGTATTCTGGGCGTTCAACATCAGAAGAAAATTGAAATTTCAGATAAGATGAATGATTTGCTGAAGATCTCTCAGGATGTGAAACCTGCCATCCCACCATGCCCAGAGGACTCAGCAGCTGAGGAGGTTCTTCACTTTGTACATTTCCACCTGACCATCTTCTGCTGGCTGGGCATGTATGGACAGCAGTGCCTGAACGTGAAATGATGGCAGTTTCATTCCCCCTAAATAACCATAGAATCACAGAATCATTAAGATTGGGAAGGCCACTAAATCATCTAGTCCAACTGTTAAACCATGCCTGTGACCACTCAAGACCTCAGTGCTACATTTAGCCTTTATAAGCTGATCCCTGCTCTCTGTGGCCCCCAAAGCAGAATTCATTTGGTCACGCTGCTTACTGAGTCTAGGCCTGGATCCACCATGAGTAACATGTCATAGCTCCTCATCCCAGCTGTGCTGCAGCCCCGACAGGTGCAACCAAGCAGAGCAACCTCGATGACATCTCTCTGTGAATAAATTTTGGCACTTTACTTGGATAACAACCTGTGATTATTCCCTCTGGAGTTTTCTGAGTGGTGATGGTGTCTGGGAAGCTAGAGTTACAGATCTGGCCAGGCAGACAATCACCTCTACAGGGAGCCCACACAAGTAGGTTAAACAAAAGCTTTATTTCCACACAGTGTTCTTGGGACACGGTGCCAAGACTTCACAGACGGTTCAGAACAAGGATTGGCAAGGAACATACTGCTCCTGTGATGCTTTCTCATTTCAAACAGCCCTGAGTCACAAACGTGTGCTCAGATCCAAGCCTGAGCTTCCTTTAAACTTAGAATTGTTCAGGTTAACAAATTTCAGGTTTGTGTTTTAAAGCAATGATGTGTCAGAGCAAAGATCAAAGAGTCACAGAACCATTAAGGTTGGAAAAGGCCTCTAAGATCATTTAGTCCAACTGTCCACCCACCACCAATATTGACACTACCATACGCAGAGACTACAAGTACACTCTCAATTCATGGGTAAAGCCCTCTGGTTCCACTACATAAGAAATACTGAATAAATAATGAAATCTGGTCTGATTACTAAAGCAGTTAATGGTAGTACCATCTACCATTAGATGTTATTCTCTGCTATGCAACATTTGGACAATGCAATCTTCCTGGTGAGCAAAAGGTTCAAGACCAGAGTTCAAGGCACACACTCTGTTTGCTGTCTTCTCTTCCTGCCTACAACTTTCTGACTGCTGTGGAGAAAGGTCAGTTGGTTTCCTGTAGGATTTCAGGATTTTGAAATACTATTTCAGTTCCAGCTTCTGAACAAAGAAAATAAATAAAGAAGGAAATTGGATGCGGAGGTTGGAGCTGAGACATCTGCCTCCAGGGCTGCTTTGCAGTGGGGCTGGGATCGGGGAGAAGGCCCAACAGACGGGCAGCTGAGGTGTCTGGCAGGCAAACTGTTAGAAACCCAGACCGTTTTCCATTTGGAAACTGCAGAACATTCACAGTTCGGCCAATTTGAGCAATAATAACAAAAAACCTTCAACCTTAATAAATGTTTTCTGCTCAAGACCAACTGGAATTTCATGCATTGAATTGTGATCTTTGTTTGGATATCAAGCCTAAATAGATATAACATGCAGGAGTTGGACTTGATGATCCTTATGGGTCCCTTTCAGCTAGGAATAATTTATCATTCTGTGACTCTATACTTCAGATTTGGTCCTTGGCCCAACATTCTTTTTTCCTTGAGCTTCTCCACATATGTTAATGAAAAATGTTTCAGACATTTAGCTTTCTGAAATTGAATGCATTTATTTTCACAGTCTGTTGTACAGGTCTTCGAAAGTGCCTGCAGCCTGCACTACCTAGTTTGACTCATGAGTTAAGTCCAGGCAAAAGGGGGGCTTAATTCCTTTGAATAGAATCATTTTAACCTTCTAGGAGAACAAGTAGATACTTTTTTTTAATTGACTTTCAGATATTCAGTGGATTCTGTGCAGGAAAGGAGATTGTGGGAGATTGTGTTGTACCACGTAATGAGAATATGAGGGACAAAAGTCATGGATCAGTATAATCATTAAGGTTGGAAAAGACCACTAAGATCATCTAGTCAAAACCACTCGTTAGGGAAGGAAGGAGAACCATGGGAAACTGAGATCTGCAGATATCATGAAGCCAGGCTTTGAGGAGGGCTGTGAAAAAGCATGTGAATGAAGAATAGCATGATGAATGAAAATACCAACAGCTGTAAAGTAATGACTATCAGAGGAGAAGTGTGAGATGTTTCTTCTGCTGCACAAAACATGGAGTTGGTCATCATAAGAATGACCACATAGTACATTCCTGGTCTCCACTTACATCCAATTTTCTGTAACCTACAAGTGGTACCCTCACAAGTTGACCTAGGAATCCTGTAACTCTTCATCAGGCAGTTTGCCTGCAGAAACTTTATCTAAGGACATAATTCCATAGGACCTCAGTGTGAGCATGGAGAATCAGAGGTCCTCTGCCTTCGCCCACCTACACTTTTATTGATGAGGCAAGTGGTGAGAGTCATGCTAGGACTTTACGGCATGACTGAAGGGAACCACAAGGATGTTAGAGAATTGGACTAGATGACCTTTAAGGGTCCCTTCCAACTCAAATGATTCTATGATTCTGTGATTGTATGTATGACTACAGAGGAAAAAAATCCTTAGTCCAGCTTCACTTGTGATGCCCATGGACTTTCATCCAGTTGATGACCACTGCTACTGAGTGTGAGTAGATGGGACAGGGGGCTTTAATGTTATTCCTGTGCATATGATCTTGCACAATTAGAAGGAGGCAGGTTGACCTGATGAACTCCATGCCCTCAAAAGAGGGGAAAATCCATTGCTGATGTGAGGAAAAAAGGATGTAGAGAAAGGAGGGCTCCTGATGCAGTGACCATGCTGTCCGTGACCTCACCACTGAAGGGCAAATCCCTATAATGCCAGTGTAAATAACCAGAGCTTCCGGAAAAGTGGATGTTGTTGCATGAGGATGTCAGAGACAACACAGTTTTATGAGTTCAAAGAGGGGTAATAAGGCAGAAGTGCTCTCAGTCCCTCTCCTGCCTTCATCCAAATCCCAGGGTAGAATCTCAGTATTTTCCAATGAGAAGTGTACTGCAGAGAGTGGCATGATTCCCTACACGTAAGCATCCTCTAGCGTGGGAAACTTTCCTAAATCATAAAATCAGTCATAGAATCATAGAGTCACAGAATCATAGAATGGTTGAGTTGGAAGTGACCTTAAAGTCCATTCAGTTCCAACCCCCTGCCATGGGCTGGTTGCCACCCACCAGCTCAGGCTGCCCAGGCCCACATCCAACCTGGCCCTGAGTGTCTGCAGGGATGGGGTACCCATAGCTTTCTGGGCAGCAGTGCCAGTGCCTTACAAACCTCATAATGGAGAACATCTCCCTAACATCTAATCTAAATCTGCCTCTCCTTGTAGCTCTTCTGTCACTCATCCATGCCCTTCTGCATATCACCTCCACTACCCCACTTTGTTGCTGCTGGTTTGGGCATTTTGAGATTTTGTTGAGGTCTGTTTCTAAATAACTGAGTAATTGAGTGAGTATGTGGGGTTCTCTATATGGATTTATCAGCAGTGAATGCCAAGAAGTAATCTGAAAAAGACACAGATACAAAGAAGAGCAAGACTTTCATGCACAGGAACAGGTCTCCAAAGATCTTTATTGCCATTTGGATTTAATTCACTGTTAAAAATACGGTAGATCCTATAGGAAATATAAACTATTTTGAGGCAGTGTGAACTGGACATAAGTGCACCTCCTACAGCTGTCAGCATGTCAGATTTGCATGACTACGTTAAAATTTATCCTCTAAAATGAGCAGTAAACCTTCCTGCAGTCACTGGTTGATAGTGGTGTCCTGAGTGCATGCCTCACTGTCCAAGAAATCAACCAAGAGATCTGTCCACGATCACCTGAGATGCTGTCTGCAGAGCTAGAAAACTCACATTTGTTGCTTCCAGCAAATGTCTTCCTCTTGTAACATCCAAACACTATTTTAGGAGCAAAATAACAAGAAAAGAGTGTGATACAATGCTTACGTTTAGTACAGTAAGAAATCTCATGCATAAACCTAAACCTGTCTGGACAGGAAATTATAAATGTGTTTTATAGCCTTCTAACAGCAGAGGTTATCACACTTCGGGATGAGTCCATGGCCTCTTCCTGTTGGAATTAAGAGTTAAAAAAACACCGCTGGCTTCAAAGCAAATTCAGAATTATCTTGGGATTACTCAAGTCGTCAGTGATCAGAACTTTGCCTTTCTGCTCCCTTTTCCCACAGATTGACTGTTGCATTATTTTTTTTAATAAATTCAAAGAATGCTGTTTATTTCTGAAGACAACAGGCTGAAGAAAGAATTCAAAAATTGTGTGCAGAAGGGCAGATTGAAATCTTCTTGCACAAATGCTCTTCAGCTGGAAAAAGTTTACAGCTATGGAATATTTTCTTTAAAACGTCTCTTTTTGCAATAAAAAATACACTCAGAAGATTATTTTTAGTGTGTAAGTATGAAATCAAAAGCAGGATACCCAAGACTGAAACACGTCTTATGCATCCATGCTTATATGTAGATATTTGAAGGTGGAAAATAGACATCGCTGCCAACTGAAGAGTTGTTTTATAGTTGTTACTGCATTGTTGGTTTTTTTTTTCCTCGTGCATTTAGAATCGTTAAATTAACATATATCAGAAATAGAAGGTTATTCTGCCTGCTCACTGTTACACTGTCGTATGAATGGGTCAATGAGAAGTCATCATATTCCTGCAGCTGCCAGATATCTTGGGCCTCTGACTGCACCTCACAGAGCTATACTTAGATAATTTTCCTTTCAGAGAATGGCTTGGGTTGGAAGGGACCTCAAAGATCATCTAGTTTCAACCCCCTGTGAGCAGGGTTGCCACCCAATTGGTCATGTTCCTGTGGGTGTTTTTCTTCATTTGGAGGCCAGATTTGAATACACAGAGTCATACACAAGGCAAACCCAATGATCCAACTCTTACTTAAGAGGAAATGCCATGTCAAAAGCAAAGGTGGAGGAGATCATCAGTCTCCCATAGAAAATATGCATTTCTGCCTGTGACATCTGAGAAGCATTTTTAGACAAGAGGAAAGTTGTTGTAAGCCACAAAGCTATGCAACAGAACAGCTCTGATGAATGTTTTTAATATGGGAAAATTATGGAAAATACACGTAAGCTGATTTTAAACTCAAATTTGCACTGAGCTACCCAGATGATATCCTTCCCTGGATGTATTGGCCTACATCTCTTCCACAGCATGCTATTCCTGGATGAATTTTCACTCAGAGGGTGGTGATGCACTGGGACAGGTTGCCCAAGGAGGTTGTGGATACCCCATCCCTGGAGGCATTCAAGACCAGGCTGGATGTGGCTCTGGGCAGCCTGGTCTGGTGGTTGATGACCCTGCACGTAGCAGGGAGGTTGGAACTTGATGGTCATTGTGGTCCTTTTCAACCCAGGCCATTCTATGATTCTATGATTCTATGAATTTGTGACTGGATGGGCAAGTAGAGTGCAGAAGGTGAAAGCTCACATCAGCCCTGCTGGACAACTTAAGTGTCGTATCAGCCCTTTGACAGCTATCTTTCAAATGCCAGCTTCTCCCACCTGGAATATCACCTTTCATCCAAAACAGTCAACAGTTAGTGCCAAAAACACCAATGCCACAGAGTAAAATCTGGATTCTGAAGAGCATGAATAAAGTTTCCTCCTATTTTCACTAATAGTTATAACATGAACGACTTTGACAGTGCACGTGTTATACTTAATATGGTGAATCAGCTGCTCTGACAGTAACTTCGTTAGCTTTTTGTGTCTGACTTGCTTCCTTTTATAAATATAACTTCAATAATGTAAGAGGGTCGTTGGTTGTTATTTATCATTTAATTGGTAGAAACTGGTAGGAACTGTTTAACTGGTAGAAGTCCTGGGTCCTCTGTTGAGAAGAGTTTAACTCGGGCTTGAGGAAGGTCTTGGTGTTTTCAAATGAGCACCTTCTGGTGGCAATATTGATTAAATTACCCCATCTACAGTTCTCTGCAGCCTGGCAGGAGAGACATTAACAATTCGCAGAAGTTTGTTAGAAGTCAGATACAGAAAGAGAGTAAAAAAAAAAATGGACAGAGAAGTGGCCAACAACAAAAGTATTTGACACTGATGAAGAGTGCTCTGTGGGCAGTGCCTACAGGCCAAGCGCTGGCCCTTGGCAAAAAGCTGCTTTTGCTCACTGATGGCTTACTTTGAACAACGGTGGCTTTGAAACTACTTAGAGAATGGGGAGGAAAAAGAGTGTGATGCTTCAGGCTTTTTTTATTGATTAAATGATGAACTTTTCCTTCTCTCAGCCTCACTTTTTAAGATAAGAAAATTCGTGTCTCGTTATCACTCAGCTAAAGGAAAGCAGAACATCATTCTCTGCATCTCAAGTTTTCCAATCTCTGCATCTCTCAAGTTTTCCAATACCTTGACATTCTCTCTTCGTCCTCCTTTGGGATGATGAGCATGAAATGTTTTAGATGTAGTACATAGGTGTGTGTGTAAAGCAAGAAAAAAAAAAAAAAGGTCTTTCAGTTTAGATCTGGAATTGCAAAGATGGCATATTTGGACATTTTGATCAGAATTACATTTTGGCATTTGGAAACAAATACTGATTTACACCAAACTGTTTAGTTTCAAAACTGTCATTTCAGTTTGAAGGTAACATTAAAACAGCACTTGCCACTGAAATGTCAATTTACAAGAAACTGTTCCAGCTTAAATTGACATAACAGCAACCAAAATATTTTGATTCAAAATTTGCATTTGTGGGGGAGTAAAAAATCTTTTTTTGTTGTTGTGAAAAACACTTCCTTGTGAATTGCACTGATCTTCGTGAAACCAGAGATTCCTACAGCAACAACAAATCTATTTATTGCAAAGCGTTTAGCCTGTTCTACATTTTCTGACTGACTGGAATACTGATGAAGAAGTGGTACTACCCACCGCCATTACTCTCTTTCCAAAATGGCACAAGTGAAATCACGATGAATCAGGGCCCAGTTTCAACCAAAAATGATGGTCAGGATTCATCCACCTGCCAACGCTATGAGGCTGTAGCAATTCTACTTCCTTTATGTGGAAGGAAACTAAATGTAGGGTGTGGGCTTCCCTGCTGGGGTTGACTTCAGAGTATCCATCCCAGTCTTACTAGTTCTTCGTTGTTCTCAGATTTCTTCCTCTTCAATACTTATCTCAGCCTCCTTTATGCTCCCCACTTCTTTAAAGGCTGTTTTTGTCAGTGTCCTCTTTGTGTTCCTTAGGACAAATTTAAGTTTCCTGGTCAACATGCCTGGCCAGTTGTGGCTGTAAAACAGAAAACAGGAGGAGTCAGCAGCCCCGCTCACTGAGCAACAGCTATTCATATTACATCATTTTGCATCAGACCAAGCAGAAACATTAGATTTTCTCAAAGCCATCAAGGACCAAGCAGGGAGGACTTTTGGTACAGAACTACGGGGACGCTGTGGTCCCAGTAGATCACAAAAGCACTGTAGGAGTTGCATGGGTTAGTGAGATATGCAGAGCTTTCAACCAAGGATATCCACTTCATAAAGGTAAACATCATTTCCATAAAAATACCAAAGGGCTTCAGCTGCTCATGAAGAACATTTCTAACTGTACATCACAAGCCTGATAGATCCTCTGTCTGCTAATAGCAGAGATTCCTTGTTAATCAGATGGGTTTCTTTGGGTTTGAGGTCATTTATGGGAAACGTGAAGGCCCAGATGCTCTGACAGCCCCACAGTCCCTCCATGACTGATACAGAAGGCACAGTGACACAGAAAGACCTGACAGGCACAGAGTTATTGTAGTATAATGGTAGTTTCAGAAACAAACCAAATATAAAGGAGTTGTAGAAGGCTAGAAGCTGAGCTTCAGTTAGTTCTCAACTCTGTCTACAACTTGCCCTACATCACGCATCACATGAAATCAAATTCACTTCATACAGTAGAAGAAATTTTTCAGGTTGCAAGCTGAAAAGAACCAAATTCTAACACATTTCAATATCAGTTATCATTATGTAGATATTAAAGAGAATTATTTGAGAAACTATTTTGTACATACGCAGATATGTAAGGCTTCAAACTGTAAACATCACTGCTGTGAAAAATGAACAAGCAATTACTTTAGAAGAAAAATATATGTAAAATTGACTGTATAAAGCAGGGATCCCAAGAATATAAGACAAGGGGCCTTGAAAGTAGAGGAACAGGAGGGTATGAGGCCCAAAAATTATTCACACCAGTGACCAATTAATAGTATAGAATTGTTTAGTAGCCCAATGAAACTGTCCTCAGTGACAACACAGGATATGCTATTTTCAAAGGATATACAACACATACAAAGCATATACAAATACTAATAACTCTGGAACCAGAACTGTATTGACCACTCTGCCACCCATTACTGCTTTTGTGTTATCACTTAAGAGAGCTGTGTTTTATTGTTTGATCTAAGGTTCTGCAGGTGGTCTTTGAAGACCTGGTTACCTGCCCCTGAGGACAGGTTATTCAATTTGGAAGTAACAAAACAGCCAGGATTCCCTTTTCTCTGCACATAGCATGAGAGTCAATGGCCTCAGGTTGCTCCAAGGGAGACTGAGGTTGGATACTATGAAAAATTTCTTCTCAGAGTGGTCAGACATTGGCACAGGCTCCCCAGGGAGGTGGTGGAGTCACCATCCCCGGAAGCATTCAAGAACAGTGTAGATGTGGCACTTGCTTTAGTGGACATGGTGGTGATGAGTTGATGGTTGGACTTTGCTATCTTAGTGGTCTTTTCCAATCTTAACATTTCTATGATTCTATACTGTAGTCTCTTCACTCTCACACCTGGTGGGAGACCAAGGATGGCCAAGTGCAAGAAAACTAAGAAATCTTAAGGCATATTCCTGAATATGCCGGCAAATGTATTAAGTCAATGTGATTTAGGATTCACCTGAACAGTTCATTTATTCAACATTATGAGAAAGAGCTAACTTTGTAAAAAATGATCAGAACTCTTGTGCAACCACTACGGAGTCAAGGAAAAGAAATTTCCTTAGGTTTTTTTTTTTTAAGCCTTCCTAGTGCTAGTGAAAGATTTGTCTTCTACTGTGTTTCTGAGAGATGCCTCTGCATGCCAAGACAGAAGTAACTGATGCAGAGCAGCAGATGAAAGAGAAGGAAGATGTGGATGGGAGAGAAATCAACAGAAGTGAGTGCTTGGTCTGAGAAGTTATGTTTTTATTATTTAGAGAGATCATGCAGGCAAAATCATTTAAGATTATCCCAACAGTGGAGCTGAAGGAGAAATAGTAAGCTGTAATTTTATCGGGCTTCTGTATAAAAGCGGGTTTCGCTTTCAAGTACAGAGTGAATCTTTATCAAAAACTCTGTGCTGAATCAGCTTTCAGACCTCAAATTCAAGTCTGAACGTCTGGTCAACCACACCTTGCTAGTTTATGGTTTGGCCAGCAAAAAGTAACTACTGTATTTTTTTCCAAGCATGAAAGGATCTTGAGAGGTCTACTGTTACTGAGCAGAGTGCATGGATGAAGACATCAGAACAGAGGGAGACATTAAAAATAAATAAATAACTATACACCATATTATACACCACGTAACTTCTGATTTCCAACCAGATCATCCTAACTACACTTCTACTTCTCATCCCAGTTGGTACCGTAACAATGAATAACAGAGCTGATCTCACGAGGTGTGCTAAAAGAAAGCAGCAATAGGCCATGTGGGTTCTTCTAGGCTTGAATTCCAGCTTCATCTGAGTTTACCATAGGCGGGGCTTTTCCTGGCACACTGAGCATTGCCATCAAGTGGATCAATAACACACTGCAAGTAGATGCAGTAGTACCATATGTCTTATAGGAATGAATGGGAAAGCAGGTCATAAATTTGCTAGGAGATCACCCAACAAGGCTACTACTGTCTCTAGACAGCTCTGGTGCAGTTTCCAGCACCTTCTGAATGAGACGCTTTAAAAGAATAATACATAGTTTTGACCAAAAAAATAAAAAAATAAAGGCATAAAACGAAAACCAGCAATGTGCAGACAAATGACACACAAGCGAACACTAAACAGCAGAGCTACATGAGGACTGTCCTACAGCTACTACCTCAGATCTAGGCCTTTTTGCCAAGTTGTTTTGCAGCTTTCCTCCTTTTGAACTCTGCAATTTCTTCCGGGGGTAACCCATGAGCTTTACACCTGCAGTAAACAGGTAGGCCATTAGAAAAAGAATCAGTTCAGTTTCATCTGCAATAAAGACTAGATCATACTGGTGACTATGTGAAAATGTGTCTTCTAGTGTGAAGAGAGGAAAAAACTGTTGGGCCTTCAGCATGACATATTGCAAAGAGTGAAGTTAGCTAATTTAATTTTAACTGTCCTGAAGTTGCTGAGACAGGCACATTTTGTAATCTCTATGGCCAGGCACTTCCAAACTGCTCTTGACACATCCTAGACACCTCTCCCAGGATGAGATGAATGACTTTGTTGATTGAGGAGCTCAAGTTAGATTTTGACTAGATGGTTGCATCCTGGATCTTTTCGACAGCATGAACCCTGAGGTAATTATTCTTTTATTCCTCTCATCCTCCCTTGGTTCATCAAAAGGAAGAACAAAACCAAACTTTTATGAAGATCTTATGGTCTGCTTTTTGGTTGGTCCTGTGTGGAGCCAGGAGCTGAACTCAGTGATCCTTAAGGATCCCTTCCAACTCAGGATATTATATGATTCTGTGATCTTTAATTTGTTTAGTGTAGTTCCTCTCTCTGTGCCTTTTGCTCTCACATGGGGTATTGATTTCAACAATTCTTATCTCTCAAAGCTATGGACATATTTCCAAATGGAATTTCTATATAACTGACCCTTGAGACTGTCAGCTTTATTTGATAGCTTAGCACAAATTCTAACAGACTTTCTGGAGGGAAAAACAAATCAGTTTTCAACTCTTTCACCAGTTCTGTCTTATAAATTATTATCTTTGAATCATGGATTCATTAAGGTTGGAAAGATCACTAAGATAATAATGTCCAACGATCAACCATAACCAATATGCCCACTAAACTATATGTATAACCACCCTGTTCTTCTGTGTCTTATCTAAATCCTCAACTCCTACAATACCTTTCCTTCTCATAGAAACATTGATTCCTATTTATAAACCTTCCTGTGAGTGCCGGAGCCTTCAGGGATGGGTCCTGAAGACAAGGAAGACCAAAGAACTTAATTCATATGAATTGAATGAGGAATAGCTTCTTCTGGAAATATACAACTCAGGTAGGAATCATCCCACTACCTGCAACAGAGATATATCCATTGGCACAAAAAAAATTTGGGCTCTCTTCTGAGCTAGTGGAGGGAGATAGAAATTGCTGAATGAGAGAGTGTGTTTATCTCCAAGAAGATGTCTTCCACAGGGCAGAAGAGTGGCACCTGGAAGTGCCCAGATCTCTACTTGACTCTAAAAGCTGTGTAGGTTGCAAAGCTCAGAAGGACATGGATATGCCAGAGCTAGACAGTTTACAATAGCTAAAGTACTACCAGCTGGTCCAAGAGGAGGAACACCTGGACTCCAGCCCCCCTATGCAAGAAGTGGCAAAATTCAGTCACAAAGGGATAAGTGTGAGGAACTTATCCCTGAGATAACCCCACTGAACATCATCCACAGGGTGATGGAGGACGTTGTTGCCTGTCTCTGCACAACAGTGCAGCAGGTTGTGACCTACCAGAAGGCCAAGACCTGACCGGGGTCTTTGTGATCCAAGCCCAATATGAGATTTTCTAAGCTGTAACTCTAAACACTGTTTATATATATATCAAATAAACTTTTGCTTATGAGTTGGATTTCACCCACAGAACAATAATAAGAATGATCCAGTACAAACAACACTGATACATCTCCTGAACTTGTTAGTGTCTGAGCAACTGCAGACTGCTGATTCTGCATCTTCCATCCTCATCTCTTCCAACTCACCCTGTTTGAAATCATCTGTTATTTTTCCAAGTACTTTTCTTCCCTCCACCTTGTTTCTGAAGCTAGCAGGGGAAAAGCTCATGTGAGGTCCTACACTCCAACTCCCTGGACAGGATCTTCCTGAAACACTGGCACAGGTTGCCCAGAAAGGTGGTAGATGCTCCATCCCTGAAAACATTCAAGGTCAGACTGGATTGGTCTCTGAGCATCCCGATTGAGCTGTAGGTGTCCCTGTTTGTTGCAGGAGAGTTGAACCAGATGGCCTATGGACATCTCTTCTAACTCAGACGATTCTACAATTGCATGATGTTCATAGACAGCATCATTGTGACTTGGCCACTCTGTACCCTTCACTAAGAACAACTATGCTCAAATAGCCTCAAGATCTCAGTCATGAGTGAAGACGTCTTATCTTTCTTCTTCTCTTATTCCCATCTCATACAAACTCTTGTACTGGAGCAAAACACGATCTACTGCCAGGTATCTTGGGCAACTCACTACATCTCAGGTCTGTGGTCCTACTCCAACCAACCCTGGGGCCTATAATGTGATTGATTCCCACTGTTCTCAGTACTTATTCCTCTTATCTCTCAGCAATGTCATTCATAAAAGGACTTTGTTCTGCAAAAGCATCCTCCCATCCTGCCTAAGGGAGACAGGAGAAACTACCAGGCACATTTCAGCACATCTCAGCCATGCCTAGAGCCAGAGCTGCAAGCTAGGATGTGGTGGACAAAGACAGGTAAGTAGCCCTTCCCTTAATCCATACAAATATCTGCAAAGGAAAGGGCAATACATTGAATCACAATCAAACACTGCTGCTACCTGAATTTTCTTCCTTTCTGAACACTCAGAGTTTCTTACAGCAATTCTCCAGTATTTCAGAAGCCTCAGCTTGCTCCTAACGAGCCTGTTTAAATAAATCAGCTGAAGCAACTACATTCCAAGTCACAGAGACTTGCTCAAAGGGAGATGAGTCACTGGCTTTCTTTACCTTTCCCTCTTTAAAACAATCAGAATTCAGCTAAAAATTCTTCTTTCTCACCTGATTTGTGGTTTAGCTGTGGCCAGAACAATCCTTTTTCTTCATTTTGCTGTTGTATTATTGGGGGTTTAGAAATAATTTTAAAAGCAAACACTGACTGTGAAGCAAAAATAAAAAAATAAAAAAAAAAATCTGTCCTGACATTGGAGTGATCAAGACTCTGAGCCAGAATGTGCTTTGATTTCCCCAAATAACTTATCTTATATTCTATATAAAGTTCGTTTATGAAATCTTGTGATGCTGTTGTATAAGTCCAGCCATGTAAGGACAGCAATCTTTTTATTTTATTTATTTATTTATTTATTTATTTTTGCTGCTGCTGCTTGCTCTACAAGCTCTTTATTTCAAGCTTGAATGTGTATTGGGTAAAAAACTTCAAGTGGGATCCTGAATGGAAATCCTTCCACTTGCCCCCCGAAGAGACATATCAGCAGCAACAAGAAAGATTCCCTACTGATCCTCTCCCATCAGACTGCCTCCATACAGATGTGAAATGAGAGAGCTTGCTCTTGGGTAGAGTAAGAAGCCATGTTGTCCTTATGGATATCTTTTTCCCCACAAAGAGATGTTTCTCATCTGGTATTTGGAACTGGATTCTTTGAGCATCCTCCACTGCTTCAAACTCATTTCATTTTCAATTAAATTCTTGGTGCTTCGTCCAAGGCTGATCCTCATGTATGGGAAGATGGGAAAGTCCCAAAGCTGTCTCCAATTCCTGCCTGCATCTTCATGATGACTTGATGATTTTGAAGGTCTTTTCCAACCTGAGCAATTCTATGATTCTATGATTCTCTTCATTTTTTAGTGATTTCTCACTTCACATTGTGCTTAGTACTTCTTATGATGGTGGACTGGTTGCTCTATGGGCTCTTCCAGGCTTAAGAACTTCTACACGATTTCATACAAGAGCAGGGCTCTGTGTTTGATGACAGCAATGCAAACTCCTGTATTTTCCTTCCCTAGGCAGTGTGTTCATGGTTAAAAACCCTTGAGAGGATTTATGGTCTATATCCAATATCTGAATCATATATCTATTTTTTTTTTCTCCTGTTGGCACTGTTTAATTTAAGATAGGATTAGAAAGGGAAAGTTCCCAGATAAAACTGCCTCCTGGGATAGAAGTCTCCAGCTGCTTGGAAGCACTGTGTTCAGTACCAAAGCACAAGATTTCTGAAATTGGACTGTAGAAGTTGGAAAGTTAGAAGAGCCATTGTGTCACTCAACTCCCTGAAACTGCTGATGGATGTGATCCCGTCTCTCATTGTTGACTGTGGTTTGTTTGTTCATTTGTTTTATTTTTTATTTTTTCTGAATTTCCATTGTTATTGAACACTTCCAGGTAGCAGATAATTTTCAGTGCTTTGCCAAATGTAGCAGGCTTACATTTGATAGATTTCTATAACCTCCTTTCTGCTGTTTGGGGCAAGAGGAGTGCCTCACCAGTGCTGGCAAGTGTATGCCTATTCCAGAGCATCACATCATGTCAGCTTCCAGTATCTCACCATCCTTGTGCTTTTTCTTTGGCTGCTCTTTAGCCCTCAAACTTGCCTCCTGGTGTACCCTCAAAGAAACCTCCCACCCTTCCTTCAAGCCTACCTGAAATCTCCAAAAAATATCAAGGGCACAGTTAGGCTGCTGCTCAATTGTTCAGCATGCTTGCTTTGTCTGTCTCTCCATCTTGGTACCATTTCTCTATGCCCAACCCAATCTGCTATTACTTCCTGCAGTAAGGTATAAGACTTCTGTAGAGCTTTTTTTCTGACTCTTGCACAATGGAGCCCCAGCCTACAAGATCCTGAGATGAAGCAATAAAAACCCTAATGAGCTGCCAGGAAAGAGGGGAAATAACATCCATCACAAGGTAGACATCTATCAGGGAAGCTGTAGGAATTTGCCTTGGAGCAAGGAAAGGACCAAGGAGCCTATTTCACTGCCTGTGCTGTTTCTGAGGGAGGTTAACCCTCAAAGAGAAAACTCTCTACAGTAGGAGGCAGCACTACAGTCTAGATATTAAACTTCACTCTCCCTATGTCCCTGTCCGTGTCCTGCAACACTGATGAACTTCAACCCATTTCCCATACAAATAGTATGTGAATGGGTTTCTTACTTGACTTCCAGTAAGCTTTTTACATCTGAAGGCAGATATACAGACCCTCTGTAGCTCGACATAAGGTTGATTTTATGAATTGCCTTTTAGTTCATTTGATTTTATGCATGGTTGGAAGAAAGAAGCTGTGGTAAGAAGCAGACTAGGAATTTTAATGGAACTTACTTTCTTCTTAATTAAAATGCATTGTATCCTATGTGAGCTATGTCACCTGCAGCACCTGGCTTTTAAGAGTTATGTGTGTTTATCCGAACCTCCTCACACAATTGCAGATATATTAAGGCCTAGTGCTGACAATGGAATTCAGTGATGATGTTCCAATTAATGCCTCCATAAAACCGTAATTGGGATTAAACAGAGAGGTTGGTGAATATCAATTAAATTCAAATTATGTAGATGCAGTAATGGTTCCTTTGTTAGTCATTTGGTTATGGCTTGAGGTTTATTACTATACAGTCAGATATATTCTCTCAGTAATTTCAACAATACCAGAAGGAATTGTTTTCACAGTATTTTATGGGACTATTATTATTAACGAAGTCACGTAATTAAATATCCTCCCACATTTTTACATGTGCTGAAGTTTGGCTTCTAACCTGCGTTATATGCAGGCTCACCTATGCAAGCCCAGGATCATTTACCAGACCTAGGCATGCCAAGACTACAAGCACACTGATAGCCTGAAGTAGGATAATGAAGCTTGATTGATCCCTCGACATCTATGAACAGCAATATGAGCTACCTGACTGTAGATCTGCTCATGACTGCCCACCAGAGCTAGAAAATTGGCTTCACATATACCAA
The DNA here is from genome assembly GCF_016699485.2 of Gallus gallus. Classification (NCBI taxonomy): domain Eukaryota; kingdom Metazoa; phylum Chordata; class Aves; order Galliformes; family Phasianidae; genus Gallus; species Gallus gallus. The sequence goes on along the minus strand of NC_052532.1, from coordinate 193,433,977 downwards.
GAAACCCTCCTGCCAAGGGCTGGGCTTTCAGCTCTATTTGGTTGATGTGTTCTATATCACGGGTTATAAAATTAGCACTTTTTTGATGTTACACTGCAATGTAGGCCTGAAATACTCTGCATTTCACACAGTATTTTAATGGACAAAAATCACAGACTTACATCAGCAAGAAGCACTAAGATATCATAAGTGAGACTAAGTTCATCAAGGTTCATATGGTAACTCATGGGATCAGACACAGATCCACCCATTTTTATTTAGACATAATCAGTCTTCTTAGGATTACTTTGAGCCCTTTCTCCACACAGTACTTCTATCCTAAGGATTTGAATCTTAGATCCATGGCCTCCAGACTTGCCCTTCCATAGTATAGACATGAGACCAAACCTAATTTATTAACCTCCTCTTAGCAAGTACAAACAGCAAGACCACCACAACCGCCTGTCAGACGAAGTTTAGGACACTCAAGTTGTAAAATAAAGCATGAGACACAGACAGTTGACATTTTTATCTCTTAACTGACTGGGGAAAGCACACATCAGCAGTAAAGATAATCCAGTTGACATATGGGAAAGTGTGAAGCCATATAGTTCAATTTAATTCTGTTTTGTGAAATTCCTCAGAGCATACAGTGTGTGAAATACCTTCATCCAGCCTTGTGAGCACTCATTACTTTTCAGAGCAGTAGGCATCGGGAATTAAGGACAAGTTTAAGCAAAATATCTCTCCAGGGTGCCAAACAGATTATATTAAAATAGACATTACAGGCTCATTTGGGTAAAGGGATTTTCCTAGCCCAGGAGCTGAAAATTTTCACTGGAGCAAATCCCCCTTCCTTATTGTTCAATATTTTGTGACCTGTGGTGGTCTAAGTCAGACAGAAGGCCACAACTATGAGTTGAAAGTCTGAAGGGCACCTCTCAAAGGAGAGTTACTTGTTTCTGTGAGCCACAATGATGAATGAAGCAATAAGGAATGCATTCCTCACTCTTATGAACAGAAGGAAGAAATCTGCTGAACCCAATAGTTATGAAGGATAAGGTTTCCTCATGGAAAGGAAAGATCTAAACAGAAGAGGAGTCACTTCAGGATAAGGTGTAAAGATGAACTGAAGAGGAAGAAGAAGATTCCTTATCTCAGAAGCCTACAGATGAGGAAATTCAGGAGAATAGCAAGCAGTGGCTTGAAACCACCATATTGACCAAGGCATAGATATAACAGCGGAATAACAATCAGCCTCTAATAAGTTGGAAAAAAAACTGAACCTCAAGACAAGGTTGGAAAAACAGGAGGCCATGTCTGAACCTTGCCTGATAATAGCACTGCCTGTACACAAGGCAGTTCTTGTGTACTTGCTTTTCTTCTGCAGAACCTAGCTTTCATTTTGAACCCTTAAATTCATTTAAGGACAGGTTCAGTTTCATTTAACTTTGATTTTCCCTCTGATTACTTTTACATTCATTCAACTACTGTGGAGACAGAAATAGTGCAAAAGAACAGTGAAGATCAGGGCACAAGGATGCTCAAGATCCCTTGATCTTGGGTGTGTAGGATAATTCTTTTCCTCGTCATATTGCACCCATCCTCAACCACCCAGACCTGGTGTATTTGTCCTCATTTCAAATTTGTATTTAAAAACAGCTCTAATCTGCATAAATCTGGCCAAATACAGGCATATATTACCAGATGACTTTTTGAGGGCTGTCAACAGTCAACAGAGGCCTGACAATTGACTTTAAGATGGCAAAACCCAGATGAGAACGACCTAGCAGATTTAGTACTTCCTTGGTAGCATGGACACACATTTCACCTTAGCAGTCTGGCAAATCTCCTCCAAGTTTTGTATTTCTCATGAAAAATGCATCAAGGATATCAGCACACATTAATCAATAGCTCGTTTCATCAAATATTAACAATAAAATCTTCCAAGTATAAGAAACATTGTGCATCTCTCACACTTATCTTCCAGTCACCTGCTGTCTTCCAACCTGACACTCAAATACGTTAGAAGATATGACCCAAAATACTATTAATTTCATGTTACCCCAAGAAAGCTCAGTCAGCACTTTGTACACATGGGCTGTCCTGAATGCAACTGTCCAGTAGTTAAACACTATCTGAAAAGGGAGATAAATGCCCTATCCATTTTATTAAGAGGAAATGAGGAAAACTTAGAGATTACTCAAGAGACATTAGAATTGAAATAAAAACATTCACTACTTGCTGTCAGACACTGCAGAACCTCTTTACAGTCAACGAGCATCTTTCAAGTGCAACTTATCATATTCCAATGTAGATGTTCAAGCAGGCCAGTCTACTCACTCCCTGCCAGCATGTATTTCTCTTCATTGACTATAAAGAGAGTCAAGGTTGAGTAACTCCAATTTGGGTGACTACACTGCTCTTGTCAAACAAATCATACTCCCACTTTTCATGACCTGAGCACAACATCACTTCCAGGAATTCAGCATATGACAGCTGAGCAGGGACATTCAATCTGCAAAGTCAGGTACTGTAGAACTTCAAAATGGCTGAACGAATTATGCTCACCGCCCTCTGGTACGGAGGCAACATCATTAAGTCTTTAATTGCATAACATTGATATACCTCTGAAGCAAAATATCTTCTTATGGTTTGGTTGAAATGAACAGTGCTGCAGGGAATAAATGTGTTTGTAACAAAGCTAGTGTTTTCTGGAGGAGTTTGATGGAATGAGGGAAGAATCTGAGTGTCACATACGTAGACACTGGGTAGAAGAGGCATTCAGGAAGGAATTGCCTGGTGCTCCATCTCTAATGGACTACAGGGTAAAAGTAACAAGTTCCCATGAGACTTTCTGGGAGCCATGATAGAAGTACTGAAGCACCTGCACCACTCCTGAGTCCCAGTGCTATGCCTGAGAACATGTACATCACCTAAGACAAAGGATGCAAAAACTCTGCACACAGATACCAAAGAATTATTCCAGCAGTGAGCTCCAGCAGTGAGCTCCAACAGTGACCTTTTCATGAATATATTGAATAGTGATTAAGTCACACTTACCCTGGCTTTATTTCAGGAGGTTTAGGTAAGGGCTTCAGAAATCCTCTTTTCCCAACCAGCCAATATGTGTCTTCTACTCCTTTACCCTAAAATAAAAACAAAAGTCCAGATAAAGAACAGTTTTTGGACCACCCTCTGCTCAATACACTCTGAGGGCATCATATATACCCAGAGACAGAGAATGGCTGGAAGTCTTTTGCTCTCCTTTGCAACGACTCAGGGAGAATTTGAGTTTCACTGCCTTTAAAAAGCAGACCTTGTTCAAACTGCCATGCACAGATGACCTTCTCTAATCAGGGTCATGGAAACTACACAATTTAATAGAAATGAGGATCTCTAATCATCTTATTTTACAGCACTGGCATCAGTAATAGAGAGATTTTACAACTGCTTGTGGGCTGAATATCAGAGCAATCACTTCCTTTCCCTACATCAATAATTTAGCTTTTCAAGTGAGATGCATCTGATACAATACAGCCAGCTATATAAGAGCCAACCATCCTTGTCTGGAGCCAGTGCAGGAAAACAGACGCTTCCAGGGTGACATTTATCTTCACAAAAACTGGACACCAAAAGTAGGTCAGGGTAATCATGTCCTGAAATGCCATTTTATCTTCACTGACTATGCAGAGGCTTCTTTCTACTAACTAAACCGGCAGTGATTACCTCAGATATCCCATTGCAGCCATATGGACTGGGGTGACAAAATAGTTCTTTGTTATCAAAGATTGTTGGGACACCTGGGAACATAATCATACTTCCTACTGTAGACGTTTAAGGTAAGCAAAACTACTTCTTTCGAGTGATTTTATAAGAAGACAAGTGATGTGTTATTTAGTTGTGTGGTATTTTATTTAGTGATGAATTACTGTGTCTGGTTTAGGCACTGTGAACATTAGCAGCTTCTGTCAAGGCTGAATTAAATAGAGTCCTAAATACTGGGATTATTTCCGGCTGAAAAGAAGTTAAATTTTGAATGATAAAAGATATTGTTGTGATATTAAAATCCTCATTTCATACCGTGAGTGGCTGATCACTTTGTCCCTTATGGGTAAGCTGAGCATACAGATTCATACAAATGTTTGTAAGCCTGCATAGCATGGTTGCAGGTCACCAGGTAACCTTTAGTCATCATGAGAAAGATGACAGCACTTCTCAGTTTAATTGTATGTCCTCTGAGTTGTTCTGCATGTCCACCTCAGAAGGGTGTTGCATTTGTATCTACAGCTCTCGTTGATAGACAGCTCAAGAGGAGGTGCATGCAGACATTGACTTTAGAACTAATGAGCCTTCATATGAGTCTTTTCCATAAATTCCTTAGAATTTTGTGAGTCTCTTGTCATTATATAATGCCTCCAAAAAAAAAAAAAAACCCAAAAACCTGAGTTTTGGAACCATGGATTGTTCTAATACACATCTCCCTCTCCTCTTCCCCATGGCATTGATCAAACTAAGCTCTTTCTGAATGAGGAATGCAGTGGCCTCATACCACGAGCACTCTTCCTTCCTTCTGCCACTATTTTATATTCCTCTGATAACCACTGAAAGGCTGCTAAACTCAACTCAGGACTTTATTCTCCTGTGATATCCTCCCTGAGAAAGAGCAATCCTATTGCAAAGAGTGGCTCTTTGTTATGTGTATGTTATGACTCAAGGACGATGTTAAGGTGAGAAAGAGGGTGTCTGCACTTGACTGAGTATTCAGAGTTTGATGTCATGCAGAGCTCCACATGGCAATGGCTGAAAGGGGTATGAATTTTGGTTTTTGATATATGGTTCAGATGAACTCTCGTTATGAATTTCAGAAACAAAGACTAGGAAAAAAGAATAGCTTTGGAAAAGACTTTTGCCTTTCCATTCACCCTCCATACCAGGAATCCACTCATGGTAGAGGATTTCAGATGGCAATGGCATTGTTCAGTGCTTTCCCTTTTGTTACCAAATTTTTCAACAGCTTGCTCTCCTGATTTATAGAATAAATAGATACAGAGCATACATCTGTTTGCTTGATAGCATGTATTTTTTTCCATAGTCCTTCAAGAATTACCTCATGTGTCGAACCAACTGATGGGGATCATTTAGGAAGGACTGTGTGGAAGAGTGATGGATGAAGGCCAAAGAAGAACCTAATATAAAAATTCCTTAAGCAAGAAAATTCCCTCATGAAGCATTTCACACAGACCAGTCCTTCTTACCTTCAGTTCTGTTTTTCCCCTAGGAACGATTTCATAGCCTTCGTTTAGAGACCGAAGTGTATCCACCGTACTTTGGCTGACATGAATTCTGTAAGCTGAGAATGGAAAGCAATCAGCTGGCTCACTACACTGCACACACACTGTGAATCCCCACTACTTTGTATTGGCAAGGAAAACTTCTCCAGGGCTTGTTGGCGTGCTGTAGTTGTGTGGTGATTCTCTGTGTAGAGTACAATGGTGATGGATTGGATCCTTCCAGGTAAGGTTGTAATAAGTACAGGGTGAGAGGAGATCTACACTGGGGACTTCTTTGAGAAGGACAACAAACACACTATGCATGGGAAGCCTTGCTCCTCATAAAGATAAGTGCCATTTGAGCAACACTGCTGGCTGGAATGAAAAATGTCATTATTAATATATTTTGCCACGGTGTAAAACTAGGCAGAAAGAAAGAAAAGAAAAATAATTGACTGAAGTTCTGTTCCAGACAGCCAGCATCATTTGAAAAACAGGTGTTGGGATTAGGAGCAGAGAGGTGGGGTTTGCAATGAGACAGAACGATAATGTGGCTGTACATGTAGATCCATCTGGATTTTTCAGTAATTGATTCCACCCAGAGCTGCCGTTAACATTTTATGAACAAAAATGGCAAAGGGAGAGATCTTTATCAAATTCCCATCTCCCCAATTTGTTTTGCAGCCATTGCTGGAACTCAGTGAAATTCGTTGCTGTGCTATTGATGTGAACAAAGCCAGGAAACATTTCCAAACTACTTTCCCCAAAACAGTTTAATTGTTGTTGATTTTCTTACGATTTTTTTTTCCAGTGTCTCAATCTCATTCTGTTTCCCCCATGAAGAATGTGGGGGCAAACTAGTTAATTGTTTTTTCAGAATGATTAGAAAAAAAGAATATCAGTTTAAAGGAACTGATGCAGAGGAACACTGCACCACTTTTTGCCACCTTTAGTGTAGCAGTAAGCTACAGTCTACCTATCAGTGTGTATCTGTATAGGTTTCTGTTAGTGTACAAAGATCTTGTATCTGCAGTGTTAGCAGATTCCAGTCTTAGAGGGACTTTTCATTTCTAATGTTCTAAACCTTGGAAATCTTCATGTTTAAGTTTAATTTAATTGTTAGTCTTGATTAGTGTAGTTGAAATCACTGGAGTTAGAAAGGTGATGGCTATATGACAGGAAAAGAAAATTTGAAATGTTACGTACCTACTACAGAGTAATTCTATCATGACAGTTCCTCAAGATTTCAGTATTAAATATCACAGTTTTCCAATAGTTTGTGGAGTAGATGTATTAGCCAATCTATTAGAACTCTTGAAAATATCAAGAGGGAGACCAGAGAAGAGCAAAGGTTAAAATACACAGAATGTTTTGCCTTTGGAAATCAACTTGTACTGATGGACTGAACATCAAAAGCGAATTCAGAACTCTTCCTGGGCTCTGAGCATGCTGTCCACTGTATCATCCACAGTTCACCCACCATGGCTTACAGATCCATGCTTCAGTCAAGGACACAACAGAAAGCAGATCTGTTTATGCATATGACTGAAATGCAGATAAATGCTCATCTCCTGTCGCCTCTTTTCCATGTCTAAAAGCCTCCATCTATGGGACAATAAGAAGCAGCTGTGATGTAGTGTTGCATTATCAGCTGCAGCCATTGGCTCTAGGAGTGAAGACTTGGCTTCTGTAAATTGAAGCCATAGGAGAATCAAGGCAAGAACTTGAGGGGAAAATAGTGTTAACATCAACTCAATGAGCAGGACATAAAGAACACTCAAAGGAGAAGGAAATCTTAAGGATTTTGCTAGAACCTGCCAATAGTTGTTCACGGAATTTCTATTGCTGATGAAAGAAGTTCTCATAAAATACACCAGTAAACCCCCCAAGTTTCAGGGCAGGGCATTATCTGTGGTCTGCTGTTCTCTCTCTCTATCATGATAGAAACATAGAATCATAGGATATCCCAAGCTGGAAGGGACTTACAAGGATAATTGATCCCAATTCTTGGCTCCACATAGGATCATCCAAAACACAAATCTTATTTCTGACAGCATTGTCCAACTGCTTCTTGGACTCCAGCAACTTGGTGCCACAACCACTGCCTTGGGGAAAGCAGTGCCCACATTTTCTTTGCCATTTGCCTTACACTAGCCATGGCAGGTAGGTGCATTATTATACTGTACAACAATAGCTCTGAATTAAGGGTCCTCAGCAGTCTGAAAGCAAGATACAACCCCACGCAGGAGAAATCTAGAGCAAGATTCATGTTCATTTCAGCTGATGGAATCCAAATCAGAGGACTGTAGCTACAATGCAGGGTGTGAATCACATTGGTTACTGGACCAGACTAAACATTCTTCTGAGATTTTGCAGGGAAAAGAGGAGCAAAACTAAACGATCTCTTTGTTAAACATTGGCCTCTGAAGGCTTCAGGCTGCTTTTAATTTTGTCTTTGGACTTGCCCTTTTCTTGAGACATGATTCAGTTACAATGCCTATAATTAAGATGAACATTTCTTCATCTCCTTTGAGAAGGAGGTTGTAGCAAAGTGGGGATCTGGCTCTTCTCTCAGATAAGTAGTGACAGCACAAGAGATAATAGCCCCAAGTTGCACCAGAGGAGGTTCAGCTTGGATATTAGGAAAAAATTCTTCTCAGAAAGAGTGGTCAGGCATTGGAACAGACTGCCCAGGGAAGTACTGGGGTTACTGTTTCTGGAGGTGAGGGACGTGGTTTAGTGGGCATGGTGGGGATGGGTTGGGGTTGGACTTGATGATCTTAGTGGTCCTTCCCAACCTTAATTGTTCTATGATTGTAAATCTGTCAGTAATCCACCCCAGGCACTGCCCCAAGTACTCACGCAGACCCGTGGACTCCATCCGCGATGCCGTGTTCACTGTGTCTCCAAAGAGGCAGTAGCGGGGCATGGTCAGGCCAACCACACCTGCCACACAGGGCCCTGAAAGACACAACATCTGTATAACCCAGTGATGACACTGCACAAATCACAGAGTTCTCCGACACACAGATCTCATCTTCTTTGACATCCAAAAGCCAAATGGGAATACAGGTGTTCAATATGTGTTCAGAGAGCCAGTACTAGGGCATTGGAACTGGCTGCCCTGGGAGGTGGTGGAATCATCATCCCTGGAGGTGTTCAAGACAAGGGTGGATGTCACAGTGAAGTGACATGGTTTAGAGGTATGGTGGTGATCGGTTGATGATTGGACTAGATGATCCCAGTGGTCCTTCCAGCCTTAATGACTCTATGATTCTATGGTCAGGCCTACTACTACAGGCCTTCATGGTTGGTAGAAGTAGTCAAAATTCAGACATTTCTCCAAATTAGACAGTGGCTAAAAAAGGTCTTTTGTGTCCCAGTTCACTGTCATCTGGGAGAAATTCAGAGTTCACTGAAGCTCAAGGACTACTGAAAACTCATTGTAAAAAGTTATCTCCAGCCTCCTTTTCCCTCTAAAAAAGCTGAAGCTGAGATCCTGTGTCACAGAATCATAGAATAGAATCATACTGTTGTTTGAGTTGGAAGGGACCTTTATAGCCATCTGGTCCAACTCCCTCAAATGAACAGGGACACCCACAGCTCCATCAGATGCTCAGAGCCTGGTCCAGCCTCGCCTTGAACATCTCCAAGGACAGGACATCCACCATCTCTCTGTGCAACCTGTTCTAGTGCTTCACCATCCTTGTGGTGGAAACCTTCTTCCTTGCATCCAGTCTAAATCTCCCCTCTTTCAGTATGAAACCATTTCCCCTTGTTCTATCACAACAGATCCTGCTAAAGAAACTGTCCCCTTCTTTCTTACAGCCCATTATAGATACCGAAAGGCCCTTCTCAGGTGTCCATGGAGCCTCTTCTTCTCCAGACTGACCAGCCTTAGCACTCTGGGACACATCCCAGTGAAGCAGGATTGAGAATCGGCGTTAGAAGTCAGGAGATGCTGGCAGCACACTGGACCACCCCGTGTCCCCTTCTTGGAAAGGAAGACATCATTATCTTTCCTGTCTAGCCAAAAGCTGTTTATTTTTCCTCAGTCTCATCCCGAAGACAAGATCCACTCCCTTCCAAAGTAGCTCCCAAAGAGCTGGTGCCAAGTTCTCAGGGAGAGATATGCATGTAGGATTCACTTGAACACACACGCACACAGAGCTAAAATGTAAAATGTGACAGCCAAGCAGCATGGATGTATGTCATATGGGGCACTTGGATCAGCTAATGTTTGGACTGGGCTCTGAAGGATGGGTTGCTAAATTTCATCACCCACGTACTAAAATATCAAGGTTGCAAAATAAATACTTAAAAAGAAAAGATTTAAAAAGTTTATAAAAAGGTAAAAACATGAATACTCTCAGCAATCTAAGTAGATGTGAAATGTTCTGCAGAGAAAAGACAAGCATCTGTGCATTCTCCATTGAATACATTTATGGCACATGTTTTCATGAGGCTCTGCCTGCCTTTTTAACTTCATTATTTTTCTAGGTTAAGATTTCGCAAAAATGTATCAAGGAAATATCTGTGATCTGTGATTCTGAAATATTTTGCCATGCAAGTTTATAATAAATGTCAACGCAGTACATCATCAGCAGTATTTAAAGATACATTAAACACGAAACTTCTCATAATACAGAATTTTTGAGGTTAAAAAACTAAGATTTCAGCCTTCTTTGTCACAATTCTTTGTATAGTTTTCAGATGCACGGTAAGGAAAATGAAACACCATCAAGGCACACGCATGCAAAAAACTTAACTTTCACCTTAAACTATATATGCATGTATGCAGGTACTGAATCACAATCTGAAATATACCTCTTGTAAGACTGAAAGCTGTGGAGAGCTTTACAAGGACTCTTTTGCTATGACCTCTGAAAAACTGCTGCTGCAGAGTCAAAGTAAGAGCATTTTGGTACAATATACAGATGATGAAATTGAGAGGTAAGACAGATTTTACTCCTACTTGATGAGATGTCACTTGCTTAAAGACTGAAAAACAGAGAGGAAGAATGCTTCATACCACAAATGTTACAAGGACTTTTCTACAGCATGTCTGGATTGAAGTAACATGCAGGGAATGCTGGAGATCAGGAGGATTTGGCTTACTGCTTCTGTTGCCAACAGCACACTGTGCAACCTTGGATAACTCACTGCCCTTCAGTCTCTTCTAACTCAGTTCTCACTTTTATCAGTACTCTAGTTTGGTTCAAGCTCTTCAAGAGAGCACCAGAGGAGTTGGACCTGTCATGTTCACCAGATCTCCACCAACCACAGAGCAAGAGTTGATCCCCAAGCACTCTTGGAAACACCTCTGCACGGATGTCTAAATTTAGGTTCCTAATCAGTCAATGCAGTCAGCCAATCACTTCCACAAGGCACAAAGCTCTGCATCTCAAGTGGTGTGTTCAGTTTTTGGTCCCTCATTGCAAGAAAGACATTGAGGCCCTGAAGTGTGTCCAGAGAAGGGCAATGAAGCTATAAGGTGTCTGAAGCACAAGTCCTACAGGGAGTGGCTGAGGGAATTGGGATGGTTCAGTCTGGAGACAAGGAGTCTCCCTTTCTCCTTGCCTCCTTGTGGTGAGGGAAGGATTGTCCTCTTCTCCTGGTAACAGCAATAGAACGAGAGGGAACAGCTTTAAGTTCCCCCATGGGAGGCTCAGGATGGATATGAGGAGAAATTTTTTCTCTGAAAGAGTAGTCAGGCATTAGAACAGGGTGTCCTGTGAGGTGGTGGAGTCACCACCTCTGAAAGAGTTCATGAACATGGAGATGTGGTACCAAGGGACATGTTTTTCAATGGGTGATATTGATGGGAGGTGGATGGTTGGACTAGATGATCTTAGAGGTCTTTTCCAACCTTAATGATTCTATGATTCTATGAAAGACGTTTAGGGCAAGATAATATCTTTCTAGAGCATTGCCATCATACTGCAGAAAGGGATTAATTCAAAACAAATGTTACGATGTTAGCATGACAAAACGATTTCTCAATGTTGAAAGCACCCAAGAGTTAATTCATTTGCTGCCTTCATTGCCTGTGTGTGTGCTCCCCTACGTCTAGACTGCCTCAGCAAAGGGATAACAAAAACTTCCAGAGATAAATCTCTGACAGTAACAACTTTAAAGGAAATTGGAGACCCTGTGATGAGAATGCTTTGGACTGGTTGTTTAATTACACAGGTTCTCCCGTTTGTTTTGAAATGGCACTTTGCCAGGGCTTTGGAGGGTCAGTTAATAAGTCATGTTGGCTGAGCCTCTGCAGCAACCGTCGGTGGTGCACTGGAGGTTAACAAACTCGATGGAAAGGAAGGACTGCCTGCCAGAGAGTCTGACCGATAAACAGACCTCCTTAAGCCTCCATGGAGATGCTTGTCTTCTCACTATCCCCAGACATCCAGCCCCAACCCAGATACAGCCAGCATGGAAACAGCTGATTCAGCTAAGTTCTTCTGGACAGGCAGTTGAGTTGAGAAAAGAAAGCCAAGAATCCAGGGTGCAGTAAAAGCAGGGGAGGAACTCAGACCAAACACTGGTCTTCTTGTCCTCTCCGACTTACCCACGCATGGTCACATGCATGGTCCATCAGATGTTCCCAGAGCTGTGGCTCTCTACTGTGGTCAGAGAAGACAAAGCAGCCAGGAGGTACAGGGACAGCCCACATCATAAAGCTGTTTCCTTCTTTTTCAGACGTGGAATCACATGCTCCCCTTAGCACTAGTTTCCAGAGAGCAGTTGGTCAACCAAGCTGGTGCTCACACCCCTTCTCCATCCTTTGCAGGATGGTGTGATAGCCAAGCTCTCTACTCCTCAAGCCTTCCTGTTTCATGATGTTAGTGACTTCCTTTTCAGGTTTCTTTCCTCAGGAGAAATGGAATCTAGGGTTATTAAAACTCTGCTTTCACCTTAGTGATTCAGAGAACTGATTTGTCTTGGAGCACAAATTTCTTGCCGCTCCGATGATGCCAGATCATCACAGAATCATAAAATGGCTTAGGTTGGAAGAGACTTTAAAGATTACCCAGTTCTAACCCCATGCAGCAGGCTGATTGCCACCCACCAGATCAAGTTGTCCCATTCAGCCTGGCCTTGAACATCTCCAGGGTTGGGTATTCACACCTTCTCCAGGCAGTCCATGCCAGTGCCTCTCTGAGTAAAGAATTTCTTCCTAACATCTAACCTAAATCTCCTCACTTTGTTTAAAGCCATTCTCTTTTGTCCTATCACTATTAGATTGTGTAAAAAGTAGGTCTCCCTCCTGTTTACATACCCCCTTCAAGTACTGGAAGGCTGCAATGAGGTGTCCCCGGAGCCTTCTCTTCTCCGAGCTAAACAAGCCCAGTTCCCTCAACCTTTCTTCATAAAAGAGGTGCTCCAGCCCTTTGATCATCTCTGTGGCCCTCCCCTGGACATGCTCCAACAACTCCATGTCTTTCTTGTATCAACTAGACCACTCAGCTTAATGTCATCAATAAACTTGCTTTCAGTGCGCTTGATCCCACAGTCTATGTCATTGATAAAGATGTTGAAGAGCACCTGTCCCAGCATGGACCCCTGGATGACACCACTTGTCACTGGCCTCAGAGCCAGTGGACATAACGCCACTGACCACAACACCCTCTCTGGCTGTGACCATCCAACTAATTCCTTATCCACTGAACAGTTCAGCCTCCAAATCCATACCTCTCCAATTTAGAGATAAGGATGTGATTCAGGACCATGTCAAAGGCCTTGCACAAGTCCACTTAGATGACATCTCTGTTGCCCTTCCTTGGTACACCAATGTTGTCACTCCATCATAGAAGACCATCAGATTGGTCAGGCATGACCTACTCTTGGTGAAGCTGTGCTGGCTGTCTTGGATCACCTACTCATCCTTCATGTAACATATCTTCCAGGAGGATCTGTTCCATGATTTCCACAAGCACAGAGGTGAGGCTCACTGGCCTGTAGTTCCCTGGGTCTTCCTTTCTCCCCTTCTTACAAATGGAAGCGATGTTTCCCTTTTTCTGGTCACCAGGGACTTCATCTGAAAGCCACAACTTTTCTAGTGTGTTGGAGAGTGACTTAGCAACCACATCACATTCCTTCAGGACTTGGGATACATGCTGTCCAGCCCCATAGACTTGTGCATCTTCAGACTCACGAGGCAGTCTCTGACTTGCTCCTCTTACAATGAGGGAGGATTCTGTTCCCCTGAATCCCCACCCTGACATTCAGGTCTGTGCAAAATAAGATCTAGCTTCTGCTCTCCTTTCCCTCTTCTCACACCCTCATAGCAGCACTTATTTCCAGATACCCAGAGTTCAGGAAAAGAAGAAAAAACCCACAAGTAACACTCCCCCCTCCCAGTCACCTAGGGATAGATTTTTGGCTGGATGCATGGAAGGAGTGCTGCAGAACTGTGGCCAACAGGCAGCAGCAGATGTTGCACTTCTTGTGCTGAAAATGTAATGCTGCTTCTCCGGAGACTCTTGCTCTGGGTCACAGACTCATTTGATTCCAGCCATACTACAAAACCCACAGTATAAAACTCACGGTGTGTCTGAAATCACTCCTTAACACTTTACACTCCTGTAAAGAGCCAGCTAAGAACCCCAAATTGCAATCAAAGCAATAAGGACAATGAATTTTCAGAGACAACTCCAAAAGAAGAAAATACATGGTCTAGGAGGTGTGAGGTATTGATTTCAGCTGTGCTCAAGTCAAAGCTCTGTTCTTATGGTATTCTGTATGAGAGACTTCCTTTGTTCTTGTTTCCCTGTGTGTACAACAGGGGCTTCTGTACAGCACTTGTGGTGCCAGAGCTGTGAAAATGTGGATGTTATTCAATAACACTAGATCAGAGTCCTTGACAACCAATGGCTGATATCTTGTACTTGAGAGGAAGGTGCAGGAAGTCCAGTGATGAACAACTGGGAAAAATTTATTAGTGGATGACCATGTTATAAAATTCTGAAGGTTCATATTTCTTCTAAAAATATTAACTCTTATAACAGCAGATGTCTTTTCCTCTGGTTAAAATCCCAGCCATACTTTCGGGTATACGATGTAATCTTGTTGGTTTTGTTGTTGTTGCTGTTTTAGGTTTTTTGTTTGTTTGTTTGTTTTTTTAATAGAAAAATTAAACTCCAAATCAACTCCTTTTCTTTTTAAAAAAGCTTCTTTTTTGTTCATTGAATAGATTATGACTTCTGCATTAGAGGACATTTACTTTATAGCATAACTTCTTTAACATCATGTTTTAGTATCATGTTCTTCCCGTTACATCCTATCTATAATAAGCACCCCCAATCTTTTCTTTCAATTTGTATGGTGGTGATGGGTTGACGATTGGACCAGGTGATCGTAGAGGTCTTTTCCAACCTTAGTGATTCTCTGGTTCTATATAATGATTTTTCTATTTCTTTTCCTTCCATTTCAGAACAGAGTTACAAAGACTTGGATGTCTCCATATCATGCCAGCAAAGATCCTGAAGCACATAAAAAATCCACGCTTAACAATGCAGCCTTTGGGACTAATATTTCTGATGTAGCTCCTGACAGTGACAGAATACAAAATTTCTCCACTTGACACCGAGCCATTTTTTTACTTAGGGTCTGCACTTCCATTTTAATGATCCTGTTTCTATGGAAGGTTGTTATGCATCTTCTAAGGGCTCTTGCTTTGGGGTGAGCAAAGAGAAGGCATTCAGTGCTGGAAATACAATTGCAGGAGCTCTCTGATGTTTAGGTGCCTACCTGTGTGCAGGCCGATTCTTATCCTGAGGGGGATGTCTGGCATGTGTCTCATCTTGAATGTTCCCACCGAGCTGAGGATGTCCAGGGACATATTGGCTATCTCAGCTGCATGCTTGTTTCCATTCCGTTTCGGAAGCCCTGAGGCAACCATGTAGGCATCTCCAATGGTCTCCACCTAGCAAATACCGCAGCATCAAAAAAGCAAAGAAACAGAAGATGGGAAAGAGCAGTAGAACCAAATGGAAGGAGGATTTGACTCAGGAATGGTTTGGTCCTTATGCCTGGGTACTTCTCACCTTGTAAACATCATGATTTCCAATAACAGCATCAAACAGGGTGTAAAGGTCATTCAGGAGGTCAACTACTTCAATGGGTTCACTGAGGGCTGAAATGGTTGTGAAACCCACGATGTCACTGAAGTAGATGGTGACTTGGTCAAAATACTCAGGCTCCACAGTGCCACCAGTCTTGAGGGCTTCTGCTACTGATCTGAAATGGTAACACAAGGAGAGGTGACAGGGCAAAATGCTGATTCAAAATGATAACACAAGGAAAGGTGACAGAGAAAATGCCCTTGTTGTGGCAAGCCCAAGAGGTCAGACACTCTTGCCTTGGCATACCTAAAAGATCTTCCAGTAAATAGAAGGACTTACATTGCTGTAGCAAGCACTGATGAAAGTTTCTTGTCAAAACTGGAGATTTGACCTGCAAATTTACTCAATTTGGGAGAAACATTTTGTCCAGTCTAGCTATATAACACCAAGGGCTCTTTGCCATCTAAAGTACCAGTACTTACGGAGGAAGCATTTGTGATAAGAGTTTCTCTGTCTTCTGTTTTTCAATCTCTAGCTCTTCTGTCCTCTCCCTGATTAAATCTTCCAAGTTGCTTGAATACTGTTCAAGCATTCTAAGCATTGAGTCAATTATATTGGTCTTTTTGCCTTTGTTGATGGTTTTGAACTGGAAAATCAAAGTGGAGAGTTACTTCCATATATCCTTACATCACTGTAGCACTCTAAGCCTGGAAAAGAACAAAAGCAAGCACTTTATTTTTAAGTCGCAATTCTAAATACTAGCCTCCTCAATGGCAAAACTTCTGCAATAAAGAAAGAGGCAAAATGGATGTGGATTGTACCACTAACTATGGAAGCTGCCTGGGGACAAGTTGCTCCTCTGCAATCTTTTTGTGAAGGTTAAGTGAAGCACCACCTCCCTTGGGATGATAAGCAGATATGTGATATTTTTTTGGAGCCTTACAGTGCTGCAGGCTTGCACCCTCATCTGTCCCATGATAAATTCTTTCTGACCATGCTGTAGAATCATAAAATCAGAGTCATAGAATAATTTAGATTGAAAGAGACCTTCAAGATCATCAAGTCCTAGCATCATCTTGACCTACCAAGTCCCACCACTAAACCGTGTTCCTTAGTGCCACGTTCATATGTCTCCTGAATACCTCCAAGGATGGGGACTCCACAGCTTTGCTGAGCTTCCCTGGATATCCTGTTCCAATGCTTGACCACCCTCTCCATTAAGAAATTTTTCCTTATTTCCAATTTAAACATCTTCTGGTGCAACTCAAGACTATTTCCTTATGTCTTATCCCTTGTCACCTGAGACAACCTCTACACCAACCTGAACTGGTTGTAGAAAGTGATGATGTCAGTGTTGCCAGGGCATTGTCAATACTTAGTTTTGTCTTACTGGTCTTAAATTGCCTTTGTACACAGGCATGTATGTGTGCTGTTACACCCCACCACATTGAGTTAGTTGTGCTTGCTCCTCTTGACTTGAAAATGAGCCTTGGGACAATTTGGAGCATCTGTGGTTTCAGATATTTCATTAGGATCAAGTATGGAGTGACATGAGTGTGAAATTAATCATAGCTTCATAGAATTGGAAGGTGCAAATTACAGATATCTGGATTATCTAGTTTGATCTTAAAAGAACATAGGAACAGCATTACTGGATCAGACAAAAGGCTTATTTTGCTAGTGGCCAGTAACAGATGTCCAGAAAAGATGTTCAAACAGGGCTCATGTACAGTCATACTTCCCCAGAATATGTTCCCAAAATCCACCAGTTTGCAATGCAGAGATCTCTGATGCCAAATTTGTATTTCTGTGCTTAAAAGCCCTTGATGAAGCTGTCCAGTTCACATATGTACCATGTGAAAAAACACTTCTTTTTGTTTGCTTGGAGTCTGGATCATTTGCTCATTTTATTCAATGCCTCTAGTTCTTGCATTATGCAATAGAAATGGAAAACAATTATCCCCTAATCACCTTTTATACACCAGCCATAATATCATGCAAGATTTTTGTACCTGCTTTCAGTTCCTTCTTCTCCAGGCCAAAGAGCTTTGGCACTGAAGGTCATTCAGAGTACAAGGAATTCTTGTAACCAAGAAGAAACAGAGTTTTTCTGCAAGACTTAAGAAGATGAAACAACATATTGATCTGAAAGCTACATCACAATTCACAGCTTTTTTTGTTCTCCATGAGACTATCAGGATAGGCATATCACAAATGTGAAGACACTAGACCCGTGTCTTTTCTGTGTTACACCCCATGTTGTAGTCCCACTTGAGTCCAGGTTCAGAATATGGTGTAGATATGGCACAGTTGATGAAAGCAAGCATCTGGACACCACAATCCATAAAATAACCCAACAGCAAAGCCTATAGGGCTCCAGTGTTCTCTCAATCATTTCCTGAGGGCTCGCTTACAAAAAAAAAACAACACTTTCCTGCTAAATATGAACAAAGAATCTCACCTTGTGCTGTGGGCACTGACCTTATGAAATACCTCCTCAAAGGTGGGACGTCGTTCAGGGGCTTCAACCCAGCATTGCTTCATTACCTGGATGCACACCAGGGGGGCCATCTCAGGGGCTATGTTTGGGCGGCACAGGGGAGGTGGTTTCTTCACCTTCTTTATAATTTCTGTGGCAAAGAGAAGAATCCAAAGCACAATTTGAGATGGAGGCACTTGGTGAGGGTGAAAGATGTGAGATTTTTCATCTGTTTCTTGCTCATTCCTTCATTGACGCTACTATTCTTCATGCTTCTATGGCTGTGTCAAACACGCCTGGGGATTTCTGCTTTCCTCTGTCAGGAGTCTCTTGGAGGATTTACAAGACAAGCAATTCAATTGCCTTCTTGTCCCTGGAGAGCCAGGTTACAAGCAATAAAGTGGCTGGATGAGGGAAGCTTGTGTGACAGATGGGCATGTGTGAGCCTACAGGCTTATATTTAATGAAATTGCCTCTGACTCTCTCCATCAGGATTTGTGGTCCTCTAAGACAGCAGAGGGTTATAGCCAAGCCCAGACAGGAAGGATACCAGCCGTTGACACTTCATCTGTAACTGGGAAATAGTATGTAGGAGGTTTTCAGAGAGGCAGTGGGTTCTGTTATTGTTTTTTAGCCTGACTCTCTGCTATTTAGACTGAGTTACCTTCAGGGAGCTAACTGTGCCTTGAAAAAAGTGAAAGGTGGAACTCTATCTTCTTGCTTAAAACACAACAACTGTGATTGTTTCCGAAGGTTTCATTCTGTGAAATGCTGAGCAGTCATCTGGAGTGAAAACCACTCTCTTTCTGGCAGGGACCCTGCATTTCCACAGCTGTTACTGTGAGCACCCAAAGCTTTTCAGTGTTGACAGTTTACTTTAAAGCTCTTTAGCCCATCCCACCAGTCTCCACCAAATAAACTAAACAAAACATTTGGCCCTAAGATTTCCAGGGGCAGCCAAGGGGAAATGCCTTCCTGAGGCAGTTTTAAAGTTCACACCATGAGTGAAAGCTCCTCGAGGATTGGGAAGAAATGAGTAGAAATTCATCATTTTATCAGTTCAAGAAACTGGAATGCATTTCAGCATCTGCTGGAGGTTGCCCAGTGAAGCTAGGTGGGAGAACACCTGCAATTTACATCATCCATCACATCATGGTCCAGGTATGAATTACAGAGCAGATTGACCATGGATACCATTGTCATAGTGTTGCTACAGCAGCCTGGGCCACTGTCATTTTTCCATGCACTGAACTGGCAGATACTGATGGCTGTATCCCATCTGGAGACTGTCCAACCTAAAATGGGTTCACAATGGGCATTTGTTGAAATCAGCTCTTTTTTGACTGCTCTATCCAAGTACTTACACGAACTTGAGTGTATTTGCTCTTCCCATGCATTCTCAACAAGATTTGAACTAATGAGAGTTATACCATGAGCAATTCCTAACAAATTCACCTATATGTTAGTTCTGATACTAGCAGACTTCAGCATAAGTCATCAGAGTTGTGATGCATCACTTTGATCTTTGATGAGGGGAGAGAAACTCTTTAAATGGGGAGACGATTAAGGAAAAATAGATGGGTAGGTGAACGAAATAGGAAGAAGCCAAAAACCTCAAAAACCTCACCCTTCTTATGACAGACAGAAAAGGAATGATGGATGGGAAGCAAGGGAATTTCCAAGCCGTGAAAAATTCTGCTGACAGATTTCATTGCACGCCATGATGAAAAGTCAGAAGTGTGAAAGGGCACTGGAAGTGCTGCAGCAGAGCTGAACAGCTTTGAAGCATCTGGGGAGGTAACCCACTGTCCCAAAACCCTAGTAGGAGTGATTAGTCACGCAAAGGGTCTGAGGTCAGAAGTATGCATTTTGATGTTCGTTATGGAGTGGATGCTATGGCTGTTTTTATCAAAACAGCCTTTTTTTTCCTCCCGCAAGAATGGTCATGAGATTGAGACATCATTTCCACACCAGCATTTGATCCAAGGGGCTTGACTTGACCTTTTGTGAGTGCTCTGTGTGAAGTCTTAAAAAACGAACAGAAAATGTTGCTTACCTTCAGCTGAGAGGTCTGAAGTGCAGTACGGTGGGCCACGAACAACAACTTCTTGTAGGATAATCGCAAAGCTGTAAATGTCTCCTTTGAATGTGCCTTTTCTGCGCATGTCTGGGTCCCTCAGTAACTCGGGGGCTGTCCAGAGCAATTCTAAACAAATTAAGAGCATCAGACTCTTTATATTTGGGCCCATACTGCTGTTAATTTCAGTCATATTCCCAGTGCTGAACTGCATCCTTCATTTCAGTCATTCAATGAGGGGATGGAACATGCATCACTGATTACTAGATCAGGTCTTTTATTTCTTGCGATGTGCTAAAAATACTAAGCTTATGTACAGTCAATCAATGTGAATTTCCCAAATTTCACCCTGTCTTTTAATTTTTTTTTTTTTGCTGTATCAAGAACTTACATTCCATAACACCAGCCTTGAACTTCTATGCGAGAAGGCATCTCACCAGTGTCAAGTTTTAACTCCTTTTCTGTATGAAAAGCATCGCTCAGACAAAATGTTGGTGTTAAAGCTTGGGTGTCTTGTTACAGGTGTTGCTCTTTAATAAAATAACAGCTAATTAAATACTTTAAGTAATTATTCTCAGAGTTTCCATAACAGAAGAGTGAAGTAGGATCAATCTTTGTAATTCTGTAGTTCAAGTGGTGAAAAGCACAGTTAAAACATAGCCAGACTCATCAGGAAGTGAATCTTCTGAAAGCTGGGGTATTGTTAACCTGGCAACTGTGGGTAATGGGAATAAAGAACATTTCAGGTATTGCTATGTTTCTAACATCTGTAAGGGAGGAGAAGAGCAGTCTTCTGACAACTGCTATAACTGAAACATGGGAAATGTGGGAAACAAATCCAATGATAGAGGGTTTGAAGCACTGCATGCCACTTGAAACTAGCTTACAAGGCTATCATACGATCCCAAGGCAAGAGCTGCCAATTTCTTCTCATGTGGAAGGAAATTTTACCAAAATCTCCAAACCTGATCCTGTGAGATGCAGTCCCTAAGTGGTGGGAATGTCATGTAGCAACCTTTGGTGACTGGAATATAGAGGATCTATTTCAAAGAGTCCAGTTTCAGATAGAAAAAAGTCCCTATGTTTCAGATAGAAAAAAAAAAAAAAAAAGCTCTTTGCATATGGCTTAACTTAAAACTTCAAAGACACGATTGGAGCCAATTCCACCTACCACAGCAATTCAGGATTGTTTCAGATTTGAGATGCACTCAAATCCTTCCCCAAGTACAACAAGCTTAAGCTCCATCACTGCTTACAATAAAATCTCTGCTATTAGCTTTTAGGAAGTCTGAAAAACTTTGCATATCCTCTCCTACAACAGTGCACTGCATACAGGTGCCTGGATGTTGTGAGAATGAGCACAACATGGCCACTGGCTCGCAATTGCACTAGGACAAACATCTACTAAACCAATAGACAAATATTTCCCCAAAAACCTTCCCTGATGCCACCTACCTTCTGGGGGTGGCTGAACATAAGGGCATTTCTGGGCTTCCAAGAGCTCATTATAACCATAGTCAGTGATCTTCAGCACGAACCGTCCATCCACAACACAGTTGCGAGACTTCAGGCGTCCGTGGGCAAAATCTCGGTGGTGCAGATACCTGATTCCCTATGAAATATAGAAGAGATTGAGGCAGTTCCTTGAGACTGTATTATCAATCAGGACTCAGAGCCACTGAGTCAACCAGTCACCTCGGAGGGCATCAAGTACAGCATTGACTTTATACCAAATGTGAAAGTCAGTTCAGGTACCACCCTCTGGAATAATCCAAACCACAAAACCAGCATTAATCAGCCCAAGAAACAATGGAAAAAGTTTAGAAATGGATTAGAAATAAGAATTTGAGTTAGCTGTAATACTGAAAAGCACTAGCACCTTTAAGAGTTAGCTGCCTCCTTCTTTGTACCCTTAGGAGTAATCGTGCCCAGAAGCTGTCCTCTTGGATGAAGTTAAGGAGGTAGACACAAGTGATACCCAGTGAGTAGGTCAAGAGAATCAACAGAGGCAATGAGAGCTGGATGCCATGACCCAGGGTCCTCAAGGAGGAAGATCACATTGTTCATGAATGGTTCTGGAAGTAAACCCTCTGCAAACCACATTCCCATGACCCCGAGCTCACTTTAATGGGATGTAAACACATGGGATGTGTCTGAAGTGAATGAGCAATCCTGCAAAGTGACTACGGATGTAGCCATCTTATGACAGGAGATTTCTAAGGTTTGGTTCTGTGCTGGAAGCATATCTAATTTATGTCAAGAGGGGGACTTCAGGAAGGAGGACTATGTTATCAGATTCCTTGTTCCAGGTGATCAGTTCCAGCTTGATGGGTAGTTTTAACCTCATCCTGTTGAGTGGATGTAATTCTGTCACCCTAAACCGTGCTTCTCAGATGGTAACAAAATAAGAGTGAGAGGTTACCATTAAAGGCCGGTATATATAATATAATTACATTCATATTGGTTTTGCCTGCATTACACCAGTCTGAGAATCCCACAGTCCTGGATTAAATAGCTATGGTAATATAAAAATCACATGCAGGTCAGGCTTCAGCAGGAGCAATGAATTTACTTTAATTAGATCCATCAGGAGGGAGGACTTGAACATCCAATCCAGTTTCATATCTTCATTTCTCAGCAAGTCTTCCAGGCTTCCTCGGGAACAGTACTCTGTCACTATGGCAAAGATGCCACAGTCAGAGAAAAAGCCCAGGAACAGATTCACATTTTCATGACGTAGATCTTTCATCTGAAACAAGACAGTGAATCACAGGAGACCAAGCCAGCCAGACATCTGCTTAGAATAATCACGAGCTCTTACCATCCCTATGCTTCCAAACAGCCTTTCAAACCAGGATCATAGAATCATTAAGGTTGGAAAGACCTCTAAAATCACCAAGTCCAACCCCAACCCATCTCCACCATGCCCACTGACCATGTCCCTCAGTGCCAAGGCTCCATGGTTCTTGAACACCTCCAGCACAGTGACTCCACCACCTCCCTGAGCAGCCTGTGCCAATGCACCACCACTGTTTCATAGGATAAATCTTTTTAAACATCCAACCTGAACCTCCCTTGGCCACTTGCCACTTCCTTTTGTCTATTTAAATCTTTGCTCATCCTAATCTAACCACTAAGACAAAGAAAGCAAGATGGCAAAAGTAAGCTGAACAGTAATTTGTTTTTCTTTAGACAACCTGGACCTCTCACCAGGACAGAATGACTTAGCTGGATCAAACTGAGTTCAGCATATGGGGACTTGCTTCAGCTCCGGTTTGATCTGGAAAGCAATGCCTGGAGTACCCAAAGTCATCCATCAATGGTGACATCAACTAAACGCCCTGGTAAATTTGCTGTATTTCTATAATGCTACTCCTGTGGTAACAGTAGTTGCCAACAGCTAATGGCCTTGAATATGGAAAACAAGTGTGTTTGTTTGTTAGTCAATAAGTTGCAAGACTGAACTTCTAAAGGGAATTTTAGCCAGAAATACATAGCAAATCCCACTGTATCTGTGCACTGTTAGGTAGTCAACAAACAACACATAAAATAGCTACCAGTATTTTATCCTGCCCTGATACAGAAAGGAATGATTTCTTCCAAACCACTCTGCCTTTGCAGACAGCTTCACTTAGAGGACTTTTTGTACCCTTGGTGTTGCACCAGCTCTGAAGTACCAGGCCCAGGGTGGTGTTTGGTTACTGCCACTCACTGGTCATGGTCATGTTTGTCAGATGCAATCCTAAACGCTCCATTCCAATAGATTTAACCAAGCGAGAATTATTGACAGTCATGCAATATGATTCAATAGATATAAAAGGGAGACAAAGAGAATAAAATCTCCCTGCCATTGCAAAGCCCCCCCAAACAACCTTCCTTCCACACACCCAGGCAGCCCCTGTCCCTACCTTCCTCAGGATGCTGGTAGAGCTTTGCCGCAGGTGGTGAACTGCTCCCGTCTCAAATTTTTTCAGCCATACCCAGTCTCCCTGTCCACAATACAGGTGGGTGAATGATAGAGAGAGTCTCTGAGCAACAGTTAACACTGACACCTAGGTCTGAATTCCAGATCCTTGACTTTAAAAGTGGATAAAATATTTGGACTGTGTCTTGCAAGAAAGGTCCTTATCAGAAATGATGCCACTTAAAGGCTTTGTCTTCTAAGAAAGCTTCTTCACAGTGCCTTTAGGTGGTAACATCTTAATAAAGACAATCCTATGTATTGACAGAGGTGTTGCCTGTTGAATACCTCAACCACATATAACTACAAGAGTCAGTAAGTGGGTTGAGGTACGGTCACCTCAAACATTGGTAGCTCCATGCTTGGGAGAAGCTAATTGTAGAATCACAGAATCATTTGAGTTGGAAGGGGCCTTTAAAAGCCATCTGGTCTAACTTCCCTGCAGTGATAGGGACATTTACAGCTCAAGCAGATGCTCAGAGCCCCATCTAGATTGACCTTGAATGTCTCCGGAGACATTTCACCCTCTTGGGCCATCAGCAGCACCCATACCCTGGCATCTACAGTACTGTGGCCCAAGACTTTCCCCACTTAAGCAGCCCAGTAAACCAAAGTGGTGGATTGTTGACTGTGTCCATACCTACCTCATACAAAGCCACGTTGGAGGTTTCATGGGTGGCAGCAGTGCTTTTCAAGGAACCAGAGTGGATTGTGGATTTCTGGCTTCTGGTTTCAGCTGCTACGCTGTTTGCATCAGTCAGACTGTCCAAGGTTAGTCTCTGGATGCAAGGAAAGCAGATGTAAGACAGTTAACACCTCTAGAAGTAAACCTCCACTCCAGCTCTGCCCAGGACATCCATGTCACCATGCTAGTAAGGTTTCCTGCACTCCCAAACTTTCCATATCACCTCTGAAATACTCATAAGTAGTAACTGGAAACACTACAGCAGTGCTTTAGGAGATGGAAGTGAGAAGGGAGACTTCAGTCTGAGCGAGTCACTGGGTAATTTCTCACTTGGCATAGACCAGAGGCCTCTAATTGTGCCATCAACCTAAGCAGTGAGATGGCCTCACAGTCTCACAGTCCAAATGGTTGTCATGGGTCTGGCCTGTACCAAATAGCACTCCCCCAAACAGTACTCAGAGCTGAAAGGAGGCAGCCAACACAAGCCAGGAGCAATTCCCAGGAAGTAGTTTGGTTGCAAACATTTTGTTTTAGGTAGTAAGGTGGTTTATCTATGTGGGTATAAGCAATGCTACACTTTCCAACCCTAGGAACAAAGAATAAGCCGTAGCTATAAGAATAAACATAACCAAGGGTACTATTTTACATTATAAGAGCTTTGATTATTATTATTTTTTTTTTTGGTGCACCTAACCTGAAATTCAAAACTGCTCAGCATATGGGAAAGTGTTTGGCAGGAAGGGGAAAATGAAGCATAGAGAAATGGGTATGAAAGTACTATAAGCAAACCTATCTTTGAGTATCCTCCCAGATCAACTGCATGTGTGGACAGACTTACCTTTTTATGCAGCTCTGGGTTAATGAAGATGAGATCCTCCAGTGTCAAAATTATCTTGTTAGGACCCCTGAATAGCTGGCTGTTCAGGATGCTATGCCTGGGAGATTTGGAGAGCCACAGTTAGGACTTTCAGCTAGGTAAGTACTTTGCAACACTGAATCATAGAATCATAGAAAGGACCTCAAAGAACATCCAGTTCCAACCCCCCTCCATGAACAGAGTTGCCAACTGCTAAGTCAGGCTGCCCAGGGCCCCATACAACCTGATCTTCAATGCCACCAGGTATATGTGGCTTCACTACAGTATTGGGAATATGCAACATGTTGGCACATGGGGCTGGACATGGATGGGAGCATGATGACCTGACTTGGCTGAAATCCTTCCACTAAAGCAACAAGGGCTGCCCAAATCACAGACGGCCAAGGTTATAATCACAAAGAATCTCATCACAAATAGGCATTTCGAGTCAATCTGCTCACAAGTGTACAATCTGCTTACAAGTGGTGGAAAACCTGCCACTAATGGCCTCTTCTGTGAGGTGCTTGGTCCTGGGGCAGACACATTCCGTGCTAAAACAAGGAATTGCCTGAGAGGGGAGCCCATGTCAAGGAATAGCTGTGGAAGGAGCAGTCCATGTCAGGGAGTTGGATCTGGATGGGCTTTGAGATCTCTTCCAACCCAAGCCATTCTATGATTCAAGTGTAAACTGAATGTGTATGCAATGCATACTTTGTTTTGTTTAGTTTTCTTTTTCATTGTCCATCAGGAGAGAATATTGGGCATTAATAGACCAGCCTATCTGTCTGGCAAAGAAACAGACAGAAGGAAAGGCTAGAAGGGATGAGCAGTTTGCTGTGCATGACAGTGCAGCGTGAAGGTCTTGGAAGCAGTGTTGCTGAGCCAGTGCTTTTCTTCTCTGCCATGAGTGATTAGATAAAGCAGAAGACTGCTGATTCAGATCTACTTGCAGGATCTGAGCCAGACAGGATGCCTATCGCATACTGTGCAGCACAGGACAAATGTACTTCTGGCACTTCCCCAGGATGCTGCTGTTTTCCTAGAGATGACTCCGGACTCCTTTATAGACTTCCAGATTTGCAAAATTGCCACAGAGAAGTCAGAAAATTCAACGCACTTGCCAGGTATTATCTGCTACTTGCCCAGCCTCTCTAGACTTGACAAGGCAGAAAAGATCATGGCAAGAAAGGATGCACTGGCAAGGACTGTATGATCATGGGTTAGTTCAGACAGGCTTGCACAAACCAATATGGAACATTCCAGAGTTTCACTGGGATTCATCTGATGCTAATACCCACCACATGGGCATTTTATGGACCCAGGAAAGAAGTTGAAGTCACACACTGTTTTTTTTTGAACCCACTTTTTCAGTGAAGGCCTGGTCTAACACTGAGCACAAAACACACTGTCTATGAGACAGTAAAAAATTCATCAAGCAGGTACAGAGAAAGGGAAGAAAGCATCCCATTGCTCCTGTTATCACATTTTTTTCGTTCAGAGAACTCTGTTCACACTCCACCAAATATCTGATCATCTGCTAAGACAACTAAAACTATTCCCAACGAGCATATTTGATCCTCTTGGCAGTAGGATTCCTTTGGCTAACCATATTGTGGAAGGATTCATTCTGTAAAATATCCACAGATCGTAATGATTTACTTTCTCATTGCATGCATCACTCTGGACACTTTAGAATAGCACAGCTTTTTGGAGTTCAGGGTTCACCCATACATCTACATCACTTTGGCTTGTTTATTATCACCTTTCTCTAAGCGCTTTGTTCCAAGCCACCCAAGTCAGCTCCACGCAAAAAAACTCATCACTCATGTATCCCTCAGCTGTCCTCCTGAAAACCTTGCTCCATCATTCACATCCTCTCCCCCAAGCATGGAGGAAAGCACTCTGCTTCCCACAGCAAAGCACAGAGAGCGAAGTGACTCATTTAGGGTCATGCAGCAGATCCCTGGCAGAGCTTAGACCAGTGCTCCCCCATATGAACTCAGTCAGTGCTGTGGTTTAAATTTAGTCCCAGACATGCCCTTCTCTGACATAAATCACTGCCTGAGTCATGCTAGACATTTTATTTCCCTCTGCAGATGGTCATACATCTTTACTCACGACTAAGCCTTCCCAGGCACAGTCTGGTACTTGTGGAACAGCTTAGACGTAGAGTAGGCAGAAAAATTGCCTTTCATTTGTGTAATTGTAGAGGCTGGTGGCCAAGGAACCAGAAGCAGCTGTGCGTCATAGGCAGTGGAGCTGTGGGGTGGTGCTTGTTGGGTGGCCTTATAATTATCTAGGTTTGGAGGGATGATTCAGGAGTGAAGAGAAAATGTGTCTGAGAGTTATCTGACAGGCAGGGCTGGATGGGATAATACAGGAGCCTTGCTCTGTTGAACACACTGCTGCTGAGTATACGCCTTCTAATTTCAGTCTTGTGCCATGAAGATGTCACCAATGACAGACAGATTCCCCCATGGGAGGGTTTGGAGTGGAAGACTACATTGGTTTATGGCCTACACTGTCCTTGCCAAGGAGCAACCCATCAAGTCCACGCTGGCTCATTTCTACTTTGGTCATAAAGCTGGGACACAGGTGTGATTTATACAACTGGTAGAACTGATGATTGGTTTTTTGCTTCAGGGCAAATCTCATTCTCAAACCGATAAATATGAAACACGAGTGACCAGGAAACAGGACTTCATCTCATAATAGGGAATGAATTGGATTGATAATAATAATGTATTCTAATTAATTGCTCCAAATCCTCTCTAGAGGGAGCCTCTCTTTAACACACAGAAAAAAGGACATAGGATCAGCCTGTGTGTTTTGTAGGAAACACAATCATATTAGGGACAAAAAAGAAGGGAAGAACGATCTGGAGCATGAAAAAAGACATTTAATATGGCAGCACACTCCATCACCACCCTGATCTTCTCAAGGCAGATCCTTATTGTATGTATGCATTATATTGTATTGTTTTCCTATGGCATACTTTGCACTTCCAAAGTGTTAGTAATCTTCCTGATGCATCAAAGCTATCATCCAGTTAATCTTTCTAGCAGCTGACAGCAATCTGAGCTGGATTAAGTGTGAAATGGCTCCTTCTGAGACAGCAGAAGCAAAGCCCACTCTGTTCAAGCCACAGTCAATAAACTGAAGAGATGCTTCTCTGGAGGGCAAAGACCACAATCAAACCTGCAATACATGCTCCAAAGTGCTGGTGTAAGCCTCCCACAGAAAGTAAAACTGGCACTGAATCAAATGATGTACTGCCGTTCTCACCTGATGAGATAAGCCAGGCCCACAGCACACAGCACCAGGGCAAATACAAGCATTGCACCCAACATCATGATTGTAGGCTCAATCCCTGTGCAAAGAGAGATAAAAAACAAACAAACAAAAACAACAACAACAACAAAAACAGTGGATTAGAAAATCTCTGATTTCATGAATAGCATTAAAATTGCCAACATTAGGCCATTAGACTGCAAAGTCAAATATTCACCTAGAGGAATGTTAGAAAATAATCCTTATTTTTTTTTTAATTTATGAATATACAAATGTTGATTTTATCTGCATGAAACTATTTTAGCTATATACTTACATGCACTTTTTTTCTATACCAGATCCAGAGCCCCAGTTTTTCTTTAATTAAATATAGACTCACAAGGAAGAGATATGCTTTAAAGACAGCTTTAGAGACAGCTTTAGAGACAGCTCCTGCAGAGTTCATAACTTTTGAACATTTGACCCTTTTCTCTCCAGGAACTGAACCACTGAAAAAGCTTTATCATGTAGTACCAAACTGCCTGCCAATGTGAGCCATCAGTCCATCTGGGATTTTTCAGAGGGAAGAGAGAAGGGAGAGAAGGCCGAATTCTTCCTCAATGGGCTCATTGACAGAAAGTACTGGAGACAGTTTGCTCATGAGTTGCTTTGGTAGAGTGCTGAGGGAAGCTGACATGAACGGATGAGCTCAATTCCAGTGGGAAGTGTTTGCTGTCTTTGCCTCTTCTGTCTTCTATTTGTTTTTATTTTATTCTGTCTGTGTTCAGAGATCCTTCAACACAAACAAGCATGGAGAAGTTTGGGTTGATTAAAGTTCATGACTCTAAGTCTCTCTTGCATCTAAATCACAGCCCACTTTGGGAGCACTGAGACATAGAGCTTCCCAGTGAAAGCTGCATGAAAATTGGTATAACTTTCCTGCCAGATTTGGACTCACTTCCTGCTTCAGCCCATGGCTCCAGTCCCTGATTGTAATCATGCAAAAAAGTCACTCTGCTTTCATCTTCCAGCCTGGAACTAGACCTATGCACCTCCCTCTGAGAAGAAATACAGGTACTATAAAAAGTGAATGCGACACAACCATTTCTGAACCTTATGGACAGTATACAGGTGTAGACTAAAATTTCATTCCACCAATATGCAACAGAAACCAGGCCAGCTTTCTCCAGGAGGTGTCACCTTGAGTATGAGATTGAGGAAGATCCCATTAGGCAGGCTTGAAAGAAAGCATTTATCCTAAGAGACAAAGGGGCTGCCAAAGATGTGCCTCCAATCCAGAGGGATTGGGATGTGTGAATCAAAGAATCATTAGAATTGAAAAAGACCACTAAGACCGAGTCCAACCCCAGCCCATCCCCACCATGACCACAAAACTATCCCTCAGTGCCATATCTCCATATTACTTTAATACCGCCAAGGACAGTGACTCTATGACTTCCCTGGGCAGCCTGTTTCAATGCATTACTACTCTTTCTGAGAAGAATTTTTTTCCTAATATCCAATCTGAAACTTTCCTGGCACAACTTAAGGCCATTCTTGCTGGATAAAGGGTCAAATCTCTTCTGGACAGAATGGTACTATAGTGTAGGGACATGAAAATCCTATAGAATCATAGAAATGGTTGAATTGAGAGAGATATTTAAAGGCCATCTGGTCCAACTCCCCTGCAATGAACAAGGACACCCACAGCTCTATGAGGTGCTCAAAGCCCCGACCAGCCTGACTTTGAATGTCTCCAGGGATGGGTCATCCACCACATCTCTGGGCAACCTGTTCTACTGCTTCACTACTCTTATGGTAAAAAACTTTTTCCTTATATCCAGTCTGAATCTGCCCTCTTTTAGTTTGAAACCATTTCACTTGTCCTGCCACAACAGACCCACCTAAAGAGTCTGTCCCCTCATGTCTCTTCATGGTCTTCCAACAGTTTCAGAGATAATCTGTGTGGTCTGCCATTTTGTGGTCAGAATAATGTTGAGTTTGTTTACGTTCCCTTCTGTATTTGCTCTGCTCAGTGGGGCCCAGAGGGGTCCCTCAGTCCCGGGGCAGCACTGTTTTCCCATGTGTTACTAGAGCACTGACACTGAGACTGAGAGAAATTATGGAGTCTCCTCCTTAGAGATCTCCAGAAGCTACCTGGGAATTATCCAGACCTCCTCTCCCTCTCTTAGCACATTGGCAGCTTTACATCCATGACTCCTCCAGCCCTAAGACCACACATAAGACAGACTGGGGCCTGGGTTCAATTCCGGTCACAAAATTTGCTCTCTGAAATATTAGTCAAAATATTAAATCACCACTTCATTGACAAATGCCTAGAGGTTTATACTTTTGTGAAGGTGTGAACGTAGAATCTGATCTCTCTAAAAATCAGTGGGATTTTTCTGTAGACTGCAAAGAGAATCTGAATTGCTATACCATTCCAAGAGACAACGTAGAATGAGATATATGGTAGCATAGTATTTGCCTCTTCTGTAGTTTGCCAGCGGCTGTAAGATCAGTACATCTCCAATTCCCACGGAGCTACACTGGTAGGAGCAGGATTCAATGATCCTTATGAGTCCCTTCCAACTCAGGATGTGCTATGACTCTATGATTCTGTGATTTAAGCCAGCTATGGCTGAACCAAGAGGAACGATTTTCTCAGCTGCTGAACAAAATACCCTGTAGAAGTGGTTGAGTTTGTCTAAGTCGTATCCCAGAACAGCAGGAGTAAACGCATGTTATTTTAAACAAATATGTTAAGTGGAGGCTAAGTATCCTCCCCTGAGAGTTGTTTCCCTGTTAACTCCAAAAATGCCTCAAATTAAAAACAATAAATAAAGCCAGTACCCAGTCCAGCAAACCTGGGAAGATTTTTCTGCTCTTGTCATAGAATGGCCTGGGTTGAAAAGGACCACAATGATCATCGAGTTTCAACCCCCCTGCTACGTGCAGGGTCGCCAACCACCAGACCAGGCTGCCCAAAGCCACATCCAGCCTGGCCTTGAACTTTTCTTCAGTGATCACTTCTGTTGCCTACCCTAAATCAATTTATTTTGAGTAATGACTATTTTCTTTTCTTTATAAGGTGAGCTCTGTTAATCCTTAACACCACATGCCTAACTGCATAAAGAAGCTGTGGTTAGCCAGGGGAGATGGTGAGAGCGTCTGCATATGAGCAGTTAAAGAAGGCTGTTGTAACACAAATTTTCTTAGAGCTTTGTCCCTCAGAAGGACAGAGACACAGTGCTGAGTTGAGCTGCTGGCATATATTGATTGCTCTCTGGCATACATTACTTGCTGTCAAATTGATAGATGTTGACTGTTAAATCTGGAAAACTCTTCCAAGCACACAGGAGTGGCAACAACATTATTGACCTAAAAACAATGAGGGAGTCTTGTAGATCAATAGCAGGATCTCTGCATAGGATTGCCACTACAATTAGCATAATAACCAGTCAGATTCATGTGAATTTCTTGGGTTTAGTCTTTTGCCTTTGAGGAGACCTAATTTACATGGCAATCACTCTGCGTAAGAGAGAAGATGAAATAAATTATGTGCCATTTGACCATACTACTTTGTCTTTCTTACCTCCAGAGCAGAGAACATCTGGATCAAACCAACAGCTGCAGTCTTCCTTGGGTGGGGCTCCACTTGGAAAGTGAATGTTATGGCCTAGGGGTTTTACAGACTCTGAAGACATGTCCAACAAATGGGTTGGGAAGAGCTGGCTCCCATGACCATCTGTGTCTAGTACCACATAGTTGCACAGCCACTTCCCACAGCTGTCTGTCTCTACCCAGTGACTAAACCCGTGGAAACTGATGTTTCTTGTGTGCTCTGTTATATTAGCTCCTGAGACCCAGGCTCCATTCCTCCGAGCACTGTTCATTGCCAGGGCCATGAAGTAAATGGCATCGTAGATGGTTCCAAAGAGTGGAGAAACCTGAAGTTACAGGAGAAATTAAGGTCAGGTTATAGTACTGTCAACCTCTGGTTTGACGTTTGCATCAAAAGATGTCACATTGCCTCAGCTGTAGATTCAAAGATTGAAACCTGGTTTTGTTCTCCAGGTTTGACATATGAAGACTGATAGATAAGAGGATATATTAGAGGACTTGGGTATTTCACCTACAGTGAAGAATCCTGCACTCAATATGGTTAATCTGTGCTCCTGCTACAAAGAAGGAAAAGAAATGGATGCTTTCAAGGCATGAACCATCTCCTTCTGAAGCAGACATTCATGCAGATCTGACAAACTGTGCCTTAAAATTGCTCACAATTTTTGAAAGATCGTAGTGAGATTTGAAGATTAGCACAGCTGAATCCTGCATCTCATCAGCACGACAGATTCTCCAATTGTCCTTCTGAAGTTTACAAGGTAGAATCTGACTGTGTTTTCTTAGACAGACTTTGAAATAGTTGTCCTAAAATGTTCAGAAGCATAACTTTCACCTTAGATTCATAGAATCACTAAGGTTGGTAAAGGCCTCTGAGATAACCTAGTCTAACCATCACCCCATTCCCACCATGCCCACTAATGACATCCCTCAGTGCCATACCTCCACAGTTCTTGGACACCTCCATGGATGGTGACTCCACCACCTCCCTGGGCAGCCTGTGCCAATGTGTTATCACTCCTTCTGAGAAGAAGTTTTTCCTAATATCCAACCTGAAACTTCCCTGGTGTAACTTAAGGCCATTACCTCTCATCTTAACAGTGCTAAGAAGAATGGGGCAGCAATGATATGAATTGATTTACATGGTATTAATCATTTCCATCTAAATGCATCCATTGTTTTGTTTGTTGCATTCACACAAATTATCAGGCATGTGGGCTTCTTCTGGTGCCTTAAAATATCCACAGACTTTATCTACTTTAAGAGAGACCACTTCATCTTGAGTTAACTGCAGTCAGCACGTAGCAAAACTAATCTGAGAGCTTCAGAGACAATCTCTTTCTCTTAAATTCCCATCATGGTTCTACAGTTGAACTAACTGACTGCCAGTCAATGAAAAGAATTATATTTTCAAAGCAAATGCAGGTTACATCCAAACTTCACCATATTATTCTCAAAATACAAGCTCACAGTCTCAGTTGTCTCTCGACTGTCCTTTCTATATAACTATTGCCTATCTCATGTGTTCTGTTACCATATCCCATTGAAGTCCAAGAAGAAGAACATTTACCTGTGTATCTTCTAGCTCACTGGCTATTTCACCATTTTCTTTAGCTTCCCTGAATGCATCATAAAATGTCCAGTTTCCAGAATCCAGTGTGATGGTCAGCACAGCATCATAAGCTTCCTGGAGCTTTCTGTCATTGTCGAGGACATAGAATGAGTTGTTTGGGTAAGGAAGACTGTATAGTAAAGTGTCATATGGAATGAAGACATATCTTCCATCCGTTAGTCCCATTTCCTGTGCTTTTTTGAGTAAGGCAGCCTGTTCCTCCCCTCCAATGAGCACAGAATGCATGCACAGAAGGATAACTGAAACATAGAGATCACAGACATTGTTGTTAATCCATTTGGGCTTTTCAAAATTAAATAGCTCCCTCCAGTGAATGAGCTGTCTGAACTTCTGTATCGGGTCAGATCCTAATGGTCCCCTACCCACATAATGAGCCAAAGAAGTTGGGAATTATGCTCATCTTGTTTGATCTCTGCAGGTCTGTAACATCTAGCAAAGGAGGTTGTGAGCATCACCCATTCCTGGAGTCATACAGAAGGATGACTGCAGAGAAATTCTGACAGAAGTGAGCCATGGGATAACATGCAGTGTAATGATGGCCCTCTGATCTCACTGACTGAGACACGATCTTTCCCTTTTTGTGCCCTGAGGTGACACAGTCCACACAGTCATTAGCAGTGCCCACGCTCCATCCATTGGATCCATTGATCCTGCCACTATCTATATGGCTTTTAGGTTGGACACTGTCTTGTTTCACAACTGGTTCATGATAGACCATAACAGAGTCTACATTTTTATCTGCACAAAATGCCAGGGAGCATATAAACAGGAGGGGGAATGGCTGTTTATGAGGGTGGATAGTGACAGGACAAGGGGAAATGGTCTTAAACGGAGACAGAGGAGGTTTAGGTTAGATATTAGGAGGAAGTTTTTCACACAGAGGGTTGTGAAGCACTGGAACAGGTTGCCCAAGGAGGCTGTGGGTGTCCCATCCCTGGAGGCATTCAAGTCCAGGCTGGATGTGGCTCTGGGCAGCCTGGTCTGGTGGTTGGCGACCCTGCACATAGCAGGGGGCTTGAAACTAAATGTTCATTGTGGTCCTTTTCAACCCAGGCCATTCTACGAATCTATGATTCTATGATTCTATGACACGTTGCCAATGTCCCAGTGTCTGGTGAAATACCTATCTGTTTAATGGGGTTTCCACAGTGCTCATTGGCTCTAGCACAGCATCACAGAGTGGCTGAGGCTGGAGGCACATCTGGGTCCATCTGGTCTAACCTCTGCCCCAGCAGGGACAACCAGAGCAGGGTGCCCAGAACCACATCCAGGTACTTTTGGAGATCTTCAAAGAGGAGACTCCAGTTCCCCCCTGGGTGTCTGAATTACAGGAAACAAATAGGTATGTCTGGGCAGAGATTTATCACGTACTATTGCAGGGAGTTTAAGCTGGTCAGATGAATCATCTTTGAAGTGAAACTTGTTCCTTCCAATGGTTATGAAAGCAATCCATCATTCCTAACTCACATAGAGTGTTGTGAGGGTGATGAGATTAACTCATCCAAGATGGATTTGGTTTCCAGCACAGATCTGAGCTCTGATAACGTTCCAAGTTAGCACCTTGCTGCCCTTGCTAGCTGAAACATCTTAGCTAAAACTGCAGAGCTGATTGCAAAGGTATACAGCCAGGACTGGAGCTTCATTACAGACTTCCTAAAGGGGCTTTGAACCAGGAAAACTTCTACTCTTCTCAAGAGAAAACAGATGATTCTTTGCTACTGGTGTTATACACTGGATTTCACCTCTGATACCTCAGTGAACACTGGTACCAAGGACACAGCATTTCTAAAGCATGAGATCTCTGATAATCCGTAGTCAAAAACACTAACAATATAAAACTTTCCTACAAACCCCTCTTTACACTTGATAGGGTCATGCAATGATATCCATCTATATTAAGTACTACCCAAAATTTGATGGTGTAGAAGACCATTTTACTCTATTCTCATCACACACAGTATGCCCGGCATTCTTTCACCTGAAGCTCTGTGTCTGTGCAGTTTAGATAAAATTCTACTTGACCTCAAAATTTCATTGTCTAGGCTATGCTCACTGGATAACAATGGAGAAAGAAGTATAATGATCATTAAAAAAAAAAAAAGAGAGACTCAAAGCACTTACTTTTAATGCCACTAACTTCTTTGATCTTGTTCCAAGTGTCTTCGATGCCTTTTTCTCCCTTACCCATGGATGTAACAATGCCTACAGGCAGCCCCTGGCTCCTGAGTGCGCTCGCTAACTTGTTGGAGGTGTCCATCCACACTGCCTGATTGGAAGCGATGATGCCAACATGAGCCAACTGAAAATATTTCATTATTGTAAACAAAACTCGGGTCGGAGAAGGCAGAGTTCTGGCAAATGCAGGGTGGTGGGTGGTAGAATCCAGTTTGTAGTTGACGCACATCCATGAGAAGATGGCTTTATTCCAGTTTTCCACTAAATATGTAGCCTCCTCACAGAAGCCAGGATTCAAAGGGCCTATGAAAGCTGAGGAAGTCTTTCCCAAGTCATTGAATCTAACCAAGGCTCTTGATGTCTCACACTCTTCTTGCAGGACCACGTAATCCAACCTCTGGCCAAGATCTATTGAGGGGTCTTTGCTTATTCGTTCCACTGCCAACCTGGCAGCAGCGTGGGGGAAGGCTTTGGAAAAGAAGGGATCGCAGTTCCAGGGTCCAAGCAGTCCGATTTTAAAAACAAAGCAATGTGCTGGGGAGGTAAGTATGGTTATTCCCAACAGCACCCACCAGACAGAATGGAAAAATGTCTTCATTGGATTCCTATTATTGATGTGATGCAATTCAGTGTGCTGCGGCAGCCCCCAGAGCAAGCTGTTAGAACACGGTAGGAGAAATGGCATTGCTTTACAAGTGGGGAGACTTAAACTGAGTTCTTCGGGAAGCCAAGCGGTGCAATACCAGCTGCAGGAAGAAAAGCAGATTACATTTGCTTTCCTGCTCATGGATTTCTTCAGTGCATGTAGATACAGCTGAATCAGACCAAATTACTCAACAGTTCTCAAGGTGCACGTGTGAGAGGTGCCAAGAACCTGCGTAGACCCATGGACATGCACTACAAAAGCCAGTGTACCACACAGGCAACCATACAAATTATCGATATAACTTCCTGTAGTCCTGAACTGTACAGTTCATAAGAATGTTTTGAAATGTTTTGATATGTATTTTGAAATGAGCCAGTGAAGAGAGACTCTGTTTGCTGCAGAAACCACAGTCCATGGGTATCCTTCCCATTTGGAAGGATACGTCCCAAATCACACAGATAAACACACAGGTAGGAACACACAAAAGTGAAATGCACTGAGCCAACACTTTCTGCCAGTACCAAATCGTCAGTGAGTTTGGAACACATGCTAGGGCCCACATATACATAAATACATACACACATGTACTGATCCATATATGCATGTACTTACAGATGTATCACTGGCTGGAGTCCTTCAAACTTGGCAAAACAAAAGAGACATCAACAGGTAATCACAAAACGAGGCAAAAGGAAGGTTATGATTTGATGTAGATAAAACTGCTGAACAGCTACCAGGGCAAAAGCTTTGTGATCACACTTGGCATAAAATATTCTTGGTTAAAGACTCAGAGCTGTATGTTTGTTGGGAGTAAAAACCTTATCCTTCACATCCAGGCACAGAAATCCAAAACCCACAACAGTTTCTCAACCACTGACAGTGTCATCCCAGGGCTTAGAAAATTTGCTGAGCCAAACAGGTTTGTGCTCTAAAAGTAGCATGTCCCTTCCCAGCTTACCTGTTCATTACTGGAGAGCTATTTTTATCCTGGATCCCCAGCCTCCAAGAGATGCAGTGCAGAGCACCGCAGTGCAGAATATGCTATAAATACACCCGCAGGTCCCTTATGGGGAGAGGTCTCCAGGAAGAGCCACCAAGCAGCAGAGCAGCTTCTTACTGGCGATGATGGCTCTCCTTGGGCACGATTCCTGCCCCAGGGAGAGGCAGTGTGTGGCCAGTCTTCCCTGCAAATGTGCTTGGGTGCTCACCTCCTTCAGTTTGTGGTTTGCATGGGACGCTTCTGCTGGGATGCTCCATGTGGTGTCGAAAGTTTCCTGTGCCCCCTTTGGTAAGGACCATGCTTCTCCTCCACGGTTTCATGACTTTGGGTGCATCATCCCAGGATCTTTGGCCCTCAGTGAAGAGAACTCCCAAGCTGCCTCCCTCTGAACAGTCTCTGTGCAAAGACTTACTCGTATCTAACTCAGCAATTGTAGGGATAGCATCTTAAAGCTCTGCCCTTGGATTAGTGGGATTAGCTCCTGAGATCTGCCCCTTGCAGAACAGCTGAGCCTCTGTGCACCACAGCAGTGATAGCTCTGCTTGTGCCCCGAAAGCAGCAGAGCTAGGAGCTACTTCAGGTCTGGGTTAAGCAGAATAATTCGCTTTTGGGCTCCACCATACTACTGATGTTTTTTCAGTTTCATGTTCTCTGTTTGCTTTGGTACCCGTCATGACACACACAGGGCTTTTTACATTTTCAGCAAAAGATTATTGATTATTTCCTGGACCTTATAAGGTTCTCCCTGCAACTGAGCCCTTCAGTAACCCCCTGCAGACTCATTCCTTCCCCGGTGGACCTGGAAATGAAACTGTCAAACTGGAGAGACATTGAACATTGCCACACATGCCCTAGCTACAATACAAAGCCCCTTAAAATAATTTAGCTGAGGTTATAGGACCAGCACTTGGCCTAGAAGGAACCATCTGTAACTCAACCCTTCAGCAGTACTTCGGGTAAACCATATAAATTACATACATTTCCTTGGTGTGTGTTCAGTAGTAGGTCTCCCTTTATGACTAATGATTATGGGAAGCCACAAAGTCACTCAGATGCAGTGGGCAGAGCAGCTCTCTCCATTCATTTCCTTCTGCTCATTCACTTCCTTGCACAGATTCAGGAAGGTTCTTGGAAACCTGCTTCAGTGATGAGTGGTGCAGCTCAAGACAGTTATCAGGAATTACCAAAGTGCTTCATATTTGGAAAGTGCTTAAAAGGCATGCAAGCTTCAAGCCTGGACTCAGGATGCTGCTTTTTATGCAACCAGCAAATTAAACTTGCACACCAGGTTTTGACCAAAGAATGAAATTATACAAAGTCTGTGCAGCTAGGAGTGTGAACATAAAAGTTTAATTTATGTGTATATGTATATACAAATATACCTATTTTGAGATGACTTTTTATGGTGCCTTCCAACTCAAAAGAGGTGTTCAAGGCCAGGTTGGATGGGGCCCTGGGCAGCATGGTCTGGTATTAGATATGGAGGTTGGTAGCCCTGTCTGCCGCAGGGGGGTTGGAGCTTGATGATCCTTGAACTTCCTTCCAACCCAAGCCATTCTATGATTCTGATATATAACATATTCACTGTTGTTTCCATTTTTGTACTGACAGTGGTACTGCACCGGTGAATTCCATTCAGTGCCAGCAGTTTCAAAGCTACCTGCTGTTCACTTCTAGGCTCACTTCTAGGGGATGTTTATAGTATTAGAACATCCCATGTTGAAACAGAAAATGTTTTGAGTTAGGCATCCAACAATGAAAGATTAAAAAGTAGTTGACATGGAGGTCTTTTTATAAGGATACCTCCCCTGACTCCTAATTAATATCTTCCCACAGCCAAGTGGGCTGAAACCTCCATCCCTTTCTCCCTTCTGCTTCTTGCTTACCAGTGAAAGAGCAGACCCAAGTGCAATCAAATGATGCCAGCCCTGTCCATCCCATGCTTAGGATACCCCAGGCTGGATTTAACCCTGCTTGCTCTACACAGAATCGTAGAATCAGTAAGGTTGGAAAAGACCTCTAAGGTCACCAAGTCCGACCCCAACCCATCCCACAAGTCCCATTAATTATGTCCTTCAGTGCCACAGCCCCATGGTTATTGAACACCTCCAGACACAGTGACTCCACCACCTCCTTGTGCCAATAATCACACAGCTGAGGCAAAAAAAGAATAATTAAAAAATGTTAATAAGTCAATCTGTCTGTCTGGAATTATTGTTAAAAGATCCTGCCTATGCCTCCAAAGCTTGCTTTTTTTCCCCCACATCTTAAGCTCGTCATTGCTGCAAACACCCACATCATGCAGGGTTTCTCTGTCGTGCTGTTATTTGTACACCATCAGATTCCCAGTGCTTCTGTGTTCATTGAAGTGAGTGCAAGCTGTATGTATTTATGCATCCGTAGCACTCCCCATGGGAAGGCCGAGCTGCAGCTGTCTCACTATGCGTTAAATGTTCGGAGCAGAAGAGGGTGCTCTAATCTCTCGCTCTGCTCTCCTAGCAGCAGCCTGGCCAAGCACGCTGGAAATAAAATGCATTTTGTAACCGCTTATCCCAGAGGTCCTGCCGAATAAAGCTGATCTCACTGGAACCCTCTGCAGCCAGCAGACAGAAATGGGGAATGCTTGGCTTCTGTTACCTCACTCCCTGCAGAAAAATCTCCATCTCCACTCATTATTGAGAAAACCGAGGGAGAGCAGCATAGCAATGCTTCAGCTTTTTTCTTTTTCACGTCCTCTGAGCCTTAATTAAAAGCTCCAGCCTTGGAGGATCTGTCAGGTTCCCATGTCTATTATTCCAACTGTTAATTACCATCAACATTAAAAATATCCACCTCATGTCTAATGCGTCTGGCTTCAGCTTCCCGCAGTGGGATCTCACCCTGATTTTGCCTGAGAAACAAAAAAGCCAGGAAGCAAAATAAATATCACCTCCCCATAGGCATTTGCACACCATAATTAGCTCACATCCTAGTCATCCTCTGCACAAAATGAAGAAACATCTCCTTAAGGCTTTTGCCATAGAGCATGCTTCCAGGATTTCATCCTCACAACACTTTGGACATTCATCTTTTTTAATTTTCCTTATCCCTTTAGTGGATAAATTAGAAATAGCATCCATGAGTAAGCGTCACTTTTTCATGGGTGAGTACAGAGGCGATGGCACCATTTGTCACCTGTTTTTCTCCACTTACAGATCCACAGAATCATTAAGGTTGGAAAAGACCACTAAGGTCATCTAGTCCAACCATCCACCCATCACCACCACAACCTCTAAAATCCTGTAGTTCTCATGAGCCCAGTTGCAGCAGCACTGCTTGCAAGCTCAGCTCTGCTTTCCTTAATACAAATGCCTGCCTTGGAAGTATGACGTGAATCCTTTGTTCCAGTGTATGTGAGCCTGCTGTAGGGAACCTGCCCAACAGGGGGTTGGACTTGATGATCCCCAGATGTTCCTTCCCTCCCCTATGATTCTGTGATTCTATGATTCCTTTGGTTTAAAGGACACTTTTTAAATGTGTCTGCTTAATGAAAACTCTGGACCAATCTGCAGGTTTTATCAATAATGATTTTTCCATTTCCTCCAAGATAATGTGACACAGCTATTGAGCAGCACTGGGAAAAAAATGACATCTCCTTGAGGCTGCACTACCAAATAAGGCATCCTCAGCCATTGTTTTATTTGAAGATATCAATTAATCATTTTTATTTCCTTGTGATGTGGACACAACGTCTGTGTAGCACAAATTACCTCCCTCAAATATCACCTTTCGTTCAGACGATGCCTTGCAGTATTTAAGAAGACAACATCAGCACTTGATGTTACATTTCAGACTTGTGACTCAATAAAAAGTTATGTAAAATCGAGCTGATAAGATTTATTACCTTGCCAACCTCACTGACTGGCATTAGTTAACTTTCATCTTGTAATTCATTACCAATTTCTCTCCATTTTGTTCTTCCCTTGACTTTGAGTAAGGTTGACATCAACTCAGTCTGACATCAGCTTCTTGGCAGGGTGGTACAGAAGGGTTTGACATCCCATGGTTTTTTGGCAATGCGGTGTATTTTTGAGAGGAAATGTCCTGCTGTGCCATATTACCCTGTTTTCAAGTTGTAGTCCAGTATGTAGAATCCCTCTTACTCTTTTTTTATCCCTCCATTTTGTCTGGTTTTGCTCCAGCCCTGAAGAGTTCTGGAGAATCAGTCTCAAATAACTTCATTCTGAAAATGGTTCAATTTAATTGGCTTTCTTGTACACTGGTTTTGTATCTTGTGAGATCTGAAGTCACTGGCACTGACGTTAGTGGAATATGTGACAATGCAGGTAGTTAGCACTGTCAATACTAGAGCTGGCAGATCACAGCCTTGTAACACCAGATGAGGTCTTAATATATATGTTTATTTAGGCACCAGAATCCAAGTGTTTAATTTGACAACCTCATCCCCAGAAGCTCATTATTTAGCAATAAATAGAGAAATCTCTTCCAGGGAACATTTCCAACTTCTTAGAATCGCTCTCTGATTTGAACTAAGAAGTGACTACTGTTCACCATTTTCTCTACACGAGACTTAATGAAGCGGGACCATTTAGGTAATTTAAAATTACGTGCAGTAGGAGATAAGAGTATCTCATGGAAAACACTTGCCCAGCGAGTCTGTTAGGTTTTTTTTTTTTTTTTTTTTTGCAATGTCTGTGTCTGGAGGCCTTAGAAGCTGCCAGGAGTTTTATCTGTGAACAGAGATATCAAGCAGGCCTGTCTCATAGGTAGAATGGCTTGGGTTGGATAGGATCCCAAAGATCATCAAGGTAGTGCAGCTGAAAGCAGATTCAGAGTGTTTGATATATACTGTGCAAGTCCAGCCCTCACAAAGGAGCCTGGAAGGCAGCCATAGCAGCTCAGTGACAATGCAAGTTTTATGGATGGCTCTAACAGAAAACCTGACGAGAACAGCAAACCCACCCAGCGCTTCTAGAGTTTCAGGAAGCTTGCAGTTCTTTGGATATTTTAGAAATAAATGGCTTCAGTTCAGTATAGCAAGCAAACAAATAAATAAGAAAAATCCACACTAAATGTTCTGGCAGACAAAGAATGATGGGTTTTGGCCAGCTCTGTTCACGGTGAATGGTAACATGACTTCCAAATGCGTCAACTAACTCATGAATGGCTGGCTGACGTTGTGTATGATGACTTACTCTTTGCTATGTTGCAAACTCTCCCGCAACCGTATAACCTCACTGGAGCGTGTATTAGATTCTGACAGATCTGATAAATTGAATTTCTCCCCAAAATAAAGCTTGAACGCAACACTAGCTTGCATTTTTTGCTTACTTTGAGGCTTACATACTCCATGGAGAAAACAATCCCAGAGCATCTTTTGTCCCAGTAGGTCTCTCCTAGCCTCTCGCAATTTTGGAAGCTTGAAGAAAATATCCCGTTTTAGAGCTTTATCCATACATCTGAACTTTAAAATGCCCCCTGGAGAAGCATTAACTTGGACATTGAACTACAGCACAGACCATGCACTACTGATGCTATCACTTCCTCCACCTCCAAACTTGCACATCATTATACTCATCTTTGTACCCTGTTGTCAAGCTGCCCAAACATCTAGAAGATGTTTGGCCATAGAACGGAACCACCA
Source organism: Gallus gallus (assembly GCF_016699485.2). Taxonomy (NCBI): domain Eukaryota; kingdom Metazoa; phylum Chordata; class Aves; order Galliformes; family Phasianidae; genus Gallus; species Gallus gallus. Next base: position 193,390,611 of record NC_052532.1, on the reverse strand, counting down.
TCATCACTTAAATGTTTAGAAACTGAGAACACACACAGTTTGGCTACCTTTTTTAGGCTGCTTAAGAAAAGTGTGCACTTTTTTTCACAGTTTTCTGTTCTTTTTGGTGTGGGATAAAACAAGACCCAAGGGGTACATAATTTAACTTTACATAATTTACCTGTAGACTCATCCCCAACTCCCTTCTCTACCATCATAGAATCATAGAATCATAGAATGGCCTGGGTTGAAAAGGACCAGAGTGATCATGTAGTTTCAACCCCCCTGCTATGTGCAGGGTCACCAACCACTAGACCAGGCTGCCCTTGAATGCCTCCAGGGATAGGGCATCCATCATCTGGGCTCCTCAGCACCCAACCTCTGCTCCTGTCACAGTGCACATTATTAATTTACCACCAGGATATACAATGATTTCTTACACCCTCATTTTCTGTGGTCCAAATTCTTTGGGCTGCTCTGACAGTGTCTTGTGGCTCTGTCCCTCCTGACTCCCTGCAAAGACTTCTCCCATGAAAAACAAGGGGTCTGCCCAAACTTTTCCACTGCCACTCTCCTCGTAGGGTTGGGCAAGTGCCTGCTGAAGTAACTGGCAATTAACTAGCCCTATTTAATCTGGCAGAAAAGCTAATCGTAAGAAATTTTTATTACAGCCTTTCTGAGGACCCTCTCTGAAGGAAAGCAGCTTTGTTCTGGTTTCACTTCTTTTCCAGAGCCTGCACAGAACTCTGATGAGGGCCAATATCCACTGTTTCAGTGCACGCCTATTTTTAATGCCTTTTATTTGTCACTCATAAAGATAACACTTGAGATCTCTGTTTCTGAAGACCATTCTGAGAACCCTGATTGAACTCCCTGTTCATTGCAAGGAATTTGAACTAGATGACCTTTAAGGGTCCCTTCCAACTCAGAAGATTCCATGATTCAAACCACATGGACAGTTGCAGATGGTTATTCACAGCATTGCTCAAACTCAGTTAATCCAGCTAGAGTATCTCACCTGCTAATCACTACTTCAACTCTTCAGTAAAGGGAATATCTGAGATAACAAAGCAAAACACCCCAACGTCTCCTTCTCTTTGTCTCCTGTGTGGTATAGATACAAACCGAGACCCAGCCATCAAATAACCAGCAATATCTACAGTTCACTTAACCATGGAAGGAAAAAATAAAAAGTAAAAAAGAATAAAAAGCAAAGATAAATTGCCTTCATCTATGGTGATGTCAGCCATGTAATTTGGTTTTTCAAGGAGACTCTAATGAAGAGTGTTGCCAGATGCAAGCCAAAAGATTAATGCCAGTGAAAATATTCGTAGCATCATAGAATCACTTGAGCTGAAAGGGACCCTTAAAGACCATCTGGTTCAACTCCCCTGCAATCAACAGGGACACACACAGCTCCATCAGGTGCTCAGAGCCCATCCAGCCTGACTTTGGGTGTCCCCAGGAACATGGCACCCACCACCTCTCTGGGCAACCTGTGCCAGTGCCTCACCACCCTGATCATAAAATACTTTTTCCTTATATCCAGTCTAAATCTTCCCTGTTGCTGTACTTGAAACCCCAGTTCTCCAGGAGTCAGTCCTGTACAAGCACCCAGGTACTAATCCTTCCATCTGAAACACATGCATCCGGGCTAACACCTCGCTAAGTCCTTATTATCTGTTGCTGCACAGCATGTTACACTACAGCAGGCCAAGTGACCTCAGAGAGGGGGAGAGAAAAAACAAATCAAAACCACTTGTGCAAATAGGCACTGAAAATATGCAGCGAGGCGCTGGTCAATAGCAATAGCCTGCTGTTGCACAGCACAGCTTTAAAGTGACCATCACATAGGGTTCATTTAAGAGAAACAAGTATAGTATTTTACGTGGATAAGGAAATCCTTCAGTGGCAGAGGAATTGAACTTTGCAAAGAACATCTGTGGCTGAAAAGCCAGAGCATTAGTTGCTGGGAATCAGCATGGCACCGTGGTGGTCCTTGGAGCAATTTATATGATGGGATGAACGGTGGGAGAGTCCTGCAGCTCGCCTCTTCTGGTGTCCATTTAAGGGAATTGATAATATCTTTGTCTCTCTGGATGTGAAAGTATCTTTGCTGATTAAAATTCCCTGGAGACCTACATCTCCTAAGCTGATAATGGTAAGCCTCTCAGATTGGCTTTGTGTTGTTCCGTTGCCTCCAGCAGTGCTGTGGATGGGCAGCAAACACAAAATGTTTGCGCTATTTCTGAGAGCTCTGCAAGCCAGCATGGAAGTCTCAGGTGCTTGGAGCCAGAGGAGAAAAAAAGGAAGAGAAACAGACAGATCTGGTTAAACAGCACATTCCTGAGGAGAGAGATCCGTTGATCTCTCAGTCTGGGAGATTTTGAGATTTGAAGAACTGTGGATATGTTGGGTGAGGTCTAGATAGGATTGTTAGAGCTAAGTCATCCATCCCCAGCTCACACTCCTATCAGAGAGTCTCAATATACTCCAAGAGCAGAGAGGCTCCAGCACCTCTCTGGTGACCTCACCAGGGCTGTACTACTGTCCTAGAGAGAAAGCTTTCTCCTACTGAGCAACCTGAACCTCCCAATCATGATGTGCCTTGTTCCCTTTGTGATATTATGTGGCACTCTGAAGAACTGGGTCCTGTTGTTTTTTCAGTTGTCCTTAAGGTGCTAGTTGCTACTGAATGGAGGTCTCTTCCTTGCTGGTCTAAATAAACCTGTCTGATCCAGTGTTTTCCCATAAGTCATAAAAAACATGACTAAGCCCCCACAGATCATCCTCCACTCTCCATTGTAGAGGATGGTCTTCCATAGACAATCTCCACTTCCATTGCATCCCTCTTGCAGCTGGGGGGGCTCAGAACAATTATTCCAGGAGCTGCATTTCCAATGCAAAGCAGAAATGCATCAGAACATCACTGGAGCTTCTGGTCATGTCTATCCCAACACAACCATTTGCTTTAATCGTGGTGTGGATTCATATCTAAACAGGCCTCCATCAGCCTTACCAGTCAAAGGCCTCCAAGCCTGCACTGTTATGTGGGTTTATTCTGCCCCAAGAGCAGAAATTTACACTTCTCCTTGTTGAAGAGCACAAGGATTCTGTTGGCCCAAACCTCAACTAACATTAGGTCTCCCAGGATTGAAGCCTTTTCATTGATTGTGACCATCTATTCCCTGTGTTTAGATTTGCTGGTGGTGCATTCAGGACCACATGCTAATACCTGAGGTTTGGGATTCCTCGGCTACGTAGGTAGACCAGTACTGAGAAGTGGAAGGGGCTGTTCTCTCTGTCCATTGGGGTTTGTGACACCTCACTGAAGGATCTGCTGTCCTAGGAACTACCTCACCTGGCTTACCAATACTGAGGCCAGGGTGTATGGATGTCTGCAGGTTTCTATAGGGAGGGCTTCAGGGAAACGAATCAGGGATTGGTCAGGAAAGATCCTTCTCAAACTTCCCTTGTCTTTGTGGGATTGTCCTGACTTTTCACGATACAGTTTCATTAGCCTTTATAACTTCCCAAACGGGATCAAGAAGTTCCACATGCAGCCCAAGACCAGACTCCAACCCTGGCCAGGCTCTCATGTGACCTTTCAGACTGATGTCAGAGCATTTCTGTGAGGCTTGCAGTGCTCAAAGGCAGACAAAAGAGAGAGGTCTGGTGAGAGATCCCTCCCCCAGGTCCTCGGGATACCTCTTTCTCAGGTGGGCTTATCACAAGTAGGAATGAAGGGAAGGCATCCTGCCTTTTGCTACTAGCACTACAGGCTTAATGCTGTGAAAAAAAGCCACAGTTGCCTCTTCTAAAGGAGCTGTTGCTAGAGATGAACACGCTGCTTTACACAATACACAACATTGGAGCTGGGATACTTTTCTGTGTTTCAGAAAGCATGAAACACTTCCAAGCCTGCATCTGGATCAGCATCAGTGAGAGTGACTGAAATACTAAGCAGATAATGCAGCAGGTGTGGCAGAAAGCTGTGACTTCTGTTTCTTTCCTGAGACTGTAGACATATGTGAAAGCCATGTTTCACCCCACGTTGAGCAATTTACGCTGCTCTTCCTGAGCACTAGAGTGTCTAGATAACGGTCTGCCAAAGCTTTTCCTGCCTGGATGACTGCAGAGATGGGTATGTGGGTACAACAGGAGCACAGTAACTTGTATCTTCTTCACTGGATACCAAGGTAGGTCCAAAGAGGTGAGTGTGATGCAGGAGATGGGAGAAGTTCCAGGTTCCCTTTTTTGTCACAGGGGTTTTAAAGATGATAGGCTACATCATTTCATCCATACAGCAATAAGAAGCATGGCTACATCACATTGTAAGGGGAGATAAAGAAGCATGACACTATAATGAAACATGTCTTGAGCCAAGAACCCCGCACCACTTCTTCTCAACCTTCTCCCACTTTGTGTTTACCCCCTTCTCACCACCATGGACAGAATAACACATACCCAACATTTGCTGGCTCTGCTACCACCCTCATGTGGTGGTGGCTTCGCCAAAGTCCCAACATGGAGCAAGACAGAGAAAACCCAGTGCATTTGTGCTTTGCAGCAGGATGTCCTACACGATCCCGCAGTTCACAGCCCACAGCCTTGGACCTTCCCTTTCATCTCAGCTGGCCTCAAGCAGAATAATGATGCCAAAAGTGGCTCTGATGCTGGGGAGCTTATTTGTCTTCCCTATTCCTTGCTTTTTCAAGGAGAAGATCAAAACAAGCTGACATCTGGTTGCAATTCACTGCCATGCTGGTTTGTCATGTCGTTCTTCCACAGCCCTTCTTTTCCTTATTAATCACTCCTGAGCCAACAGCTGACACAAACTCACGCCCCACATAGCCCATGAGAGAGCGCTCCCTTGCTGGTAGTCAGTACAATTTTCCAACTGGTTAAACTGGAAAGCAACACAGCTGGGGTGGCTTAGTCCCTGGGCTGCTCTCCAATCCCCTGCTCACCCCCAAACCCCAACAAAGTCAGCTCCCTGGGAATCGGACACTCTGCATTAGCATCCACTCTGTCAGAGACATTGCAAAGTTGTTTTAGGAAAGATATTTCTTCAGGACTCCAGCACTTGCCTGCAAAGCAGGAGGGCACGATGAGGGAGGGGTTTTCTGTTCTCCCAGCCACACATTTTACCAAGTGCAAGTGTGATTTAACACTACATCATCCAGACTGAGCCGTCACCAGCAGGATTTTCATCCTTAGGACAAGCTGAAGACAGTGCTGGTAAAATATATTTCATTGCTCTCACCCTTTCTTTCCGTATTTGGGTGTCTCCTGTCCAAAAGAGTCTCGGTTATTCCAGTAAAAAACTGAGTATGGTGTGTTTCTCTGATTAAGTGATGAGCTGCTCTGGAGAGAAGAGTGGCGAGCCTCTCACAACGCATCACTTTAATTAAGTTTCCCTTGTGGTGAGTGTCTGAGGATGACAGGCAGTTCAGAGGACTCCCCACGTGCCAGACTTCTCGCAACCACTCCTCATTTTATGCCAGTCTGGGCTTTTTCCTGCTCAGACGATTGCAGGGTCTCATCAAGCCGAGTGCCTAAGAGTCCTTGTGCTGAGCAAGTCAGAGATGCAGCCCCCCACTTACCGCACCCTGCAGCTGCAAAGTAATGCTATAAAAACACTTAATAAAAGTGTGATGCTTACAAAACACCCACCTAATTCCTCCAGGGAACAGGAATGCCCTCAGCTGTGATCAAAATGATGCTTAGACCCAGGAGGGGGAAGGTGGTGGTGGTTGGCTGGCGTGGTGGATCTCCTTTCCTGACAACCTTCAAAACTTCCTTTCCTTCCCTGCAGTCCTTCAGCTGTAAGGAACCCCCTCCCAGCTGTGGCTGGCAGAAAGCACCTCCCCTGCATTTGCTCTGGTGCCAGTTTGAACCCTTCAGCTGTAGCCAGGATGTGTCTCCCTGCCCATGGGTACCCAATCTCCTGTGGCAGTCATTGGATCCATCAGGGAGCCTGTAGAGTTAACTCATCTCCCCCAAAACATCTGGGCAACCGAATAGCTCTACTTAGTGGCACTCCCGTGTATTTAGTGACATTTCTTAGAATCATAGAATGGCTTGGGTTGGAAGGGAACTCAAGGATCATCAAACTCCAACCCTCCTGCTGCAGGTTGCCAAGTGCTGGACTTGGAGTTCTTGGAGCAGGTCCAAAGGAGGGCCATGAAGATGACCAGAGGGCTGGAGCATCTCCCCTGTGAGGACAGACTGAGAGAGCTGGGGCTTTTCAGCCTGGAGAAGAGAAGGCTCCAAGGAGACCTTATAGCAGCTTTCCAGTACCCGAACGGGGCCTACAGGAAAGCTGGAGAGGGACTTTTTATAAGGGCAGGTAGTGACAGGATGAGGGGAGAAGGTTTTAAACTGGAAGAGGGTAGGTTTAGACTAGGTATTGGGAAGAAATTCTTTACTGTGAGGGTGGTGAGACACTGGCACAGGTTGCCCAGTGAGGTTGTGGATGCCCCCTCCCTGGAAGTACTCAAGACCAGGCTGGATGGGGTTGTGAGCAACCTGGTCAAGAAGGAGGTGTCCCTGCCTTATAGCAGGGGGTTGGAACTAGATGATCTTAAAGGTCCCTTCCAACCCAAACCATTCTATGATTCGATGTTCAAGTACTTGATCAGGCTGCCCAGGGCCCCATCCAACCTGGGGACCTCCCAGAGGCAGAGGTCTCCCATAGGCTGTGGCATGTCAATCAGTCCCATGCAGATGTCTCTCCATGGCATCTCAAATGCCAAAAGGTAAACCCTTATGGGTATGTGGCCTAAACTCAGATGTTCTCTTCCTGTTCCAGCCTATGTGTGAACATTCAAGGTCAGCTAGACCAGGCTCTGAGCAACCTGATCAAGCTGTACATGTCTCTGTTCATTGCAGGGGAGTTGGACCACATGACCTTTAAATGTTCCTTCCAACTTCCTGTGCATGCAAAGCAGCATCTTGTCCTTTGAAAGCTGAGGTTTGTGTGTGTGCACAGTAATCAGTGGTTTAGTCTTCAGTAAAAGGCTGAGACAAGGACAACTGTCCAGAAAGGGAAGGTTTATAAAGGGGCTCCCAAAGCAGCCCAGCTTGAGTGGATGGGCTAATGGGAGGGCTGACACTAATAGTTAATCCCCCTGGTACAATGCCTCCATGTTAATATCTTTGATAAAGTGCCTCCAGGTCCATGTATGAACAGGAGTGCAAGTGTCACCATACCCAAGCAATAAGAGATGTAGTAAGAAGGGTCACCGTGGATCTGAATTCAACTCTCTGATTGTCCAGAGGCCTTCTAGCATTCCCTTGCAAAGTCTTACTGCTTCTAAGCAATATATTTGGATTGTTTAGTGGGTAAAACACCTTACATCTGCAATTTTCCCTCTCCAAAACAGAGAGACATCAGAGCATGGCGTGGTTTTGGGATGATGGTGTTGGGCTCTCTCCTTGCTTGCAGCTGTGGGGGTTGAAATGAACCCATCACTCCAGTCAGGTGCTAAAAGAGACAGATTAAAACACATCGTGCTGTGCCTCATTTCCCCAGCTGCAGCCTGCAGACAATACCTCCTCACTTCTCAGGGATGTTTTGAAGACAATTGCACGAAAACATTGAGGCCCTTCATTGCTATGGAAACAGGAGTCATTGAATTATTGCAAAGGGGTGGAAGGAGTCAAGTTGAAATGATAATGGAAATGCATTTGTGTCTCCTGCTCAACAGTTAAGTCTTCATGTAAGTCTTCATTCACTGGTTGCTTATACGTAGGTCTTTATTCTCCGATGTTCCCATTGTGCATCCACCTATGAGCTGAACACAAAACATAGTCACCACTCCCTGTCCATGGGGCATGGTTTCCAAAGAGGGTTCTATTTAACTTTATCAGCACTCTTATTTCTGAGGTCTTGTAAAATACACACGACTCCTCCAGAGTTTGTTTAGCTGGAACTGGCTTGTTATAAACATCCAGACAAGGATGTCAACTCCTATTATTTCACTGCCTGTCAGAAAAACAGATACAAAGAGGAAAAGCAAGCAAATCCCCAGAGTGGACATCTGTGCCAATGCTAATGGAGGTCTGAGAAAATATATATATCTATAGAAAAAGGCAAATTTTGCATAGAATAAACTTTTGCAGTAAGAGAGAGGTCAGTATCAAAGCACCTCTTCTGCCCTCACCCCCAGATGGACCCCCCTTCAGGTATACGTCTTCCCTCATAGCGCCCATCTCTTGACAACAAAGCCTTGTTCCAGGGCAGAAGACATATTGTTCCAGGGAATGAGCCCCTGACACCAGTTCAAGCAGTGACTAATCAGGGATGAGGTATTGTTGCAAAGGATAATAAAGTTTATTGCTAGCCAAATTCCAGTTTTTTGCTGTCATGGTGCCAAAAAGCTGTGTATTTAAGCACACTTAGCTTAGTGGCCCTGCTCATTTAGTTCAGGAGAAAAGGAAGGGTGATTATTCTGTTGTATCATGAACAAAAGGAACTGTCTTCACAGAATTCAAGGCTCCGAGCTCAGTAATGATGCACAGACTTCTATGCATGAAACCAAACAGGTCAGACCAAGGTCTTGGGATCCTTTCTCATCAGTGATGGAGGAATCAAGGACAGGATGTGGCTCAAGCTTCCCGGCAAAACTGAGGATTGATTAAGAGCTAGAACATGACTTAGACTGGATGTTGGGAATGAGGAAAGACAGGAAGAGCTGGAGAAAGGGCTCTCCTGCCGCTGCTGCTCCTTGACAGTCTGCTGCCATAGATAACTGGCTGTATACTTGGAGAACTTGACTTCAACAATTAGTCTTGATGACTCCAGTTTACTTACCATCCTGAATTATCCTGAGGCAATGACATACAGCACAATGTGCTGGGTGCAAGAGGGTAAGCCATTTTCTGCTGACCACCTCTCTTCCAAGCTGTGATACCTTCATAAAACTCCTTCGTGCTTTGTATTGCTGCTAGTCACACTGTAGGGTGAAGTGCCAAAATCTGCTGTAGGGAGTGACATCAAGAGCAGCAAGATCTACTCCAGCATTCACCTATGCAGGACAGTGTTCCCTGCTTCCCAGAGCAGCTCTGTGTTTGCTATCAGCATCTAGTGGGAGGAAATGCCAGCTCTGAGTTCAACTGTAGAGCAATAAATCACACAGTGTACCTCAGCTTTAGTTGTTTCATCTCTGCTCACGGCAAGCTCTGCTCCCAGCTAATTGTCCAGGGGAGCTTATTTCAACATTTCTGGCATTGACTTTTTTAGGATCATCTGTTCATTAGCCTCTGAATTTCTTTAGGTAAAATCAGAGGAGCGCTTGACTAGGACCGCTGAGTTCATCCAGTTCATATGGCTACAGCAGGTGTGGTGTGAATCTGCCCCAGCAGAACAACCTGTCCCAGGGCATGGACTCTAGCACTCATCTGACTTGTCCAGTCCAGTTGTCTCATGCCAAGAAAACAGAAGAGACAACGCCCATGCCATCTAGAGAAGAGCACAGGCTGATGACAATACCTGATAGGTAGCATGAAGGAGACCACCATGTTCTGGTGGAAGAGAACCAAGCCTGAACAGCATTATTTCGTTCCAAGGCTAGAGAATATTTGTTAGTAGAACGGATGAGGCTATAGAGCCCAGATAGATTTGTAAAAATACACTAAAGAAATATCACAGCTTCCCAGAAAGCTATAAGAAACCAAAAACCTTCAACGGAAAAGTTTGAAAGCCACAAGGACTTGGAAGTCATATAACAAGATGGCTGGAAGAATCCAGAACAAGCACTTATGTAGGAATTAGGTACTGATTATGTTTTTGATTCCACTCCCTTGCCTATATCAGCGGTTGGATTTGTATTTAAGATTTGTTAAAGTGGGTCACATCCCCAGACAGCAAAGGATAAGTGCTAGTCCTAGCTATTGCTGCCCCATGCTGAGTCTTCTTTTATGGGTAGTGCAAACCTCTGCAGCAATTAGTTATGAGGAGAACACTTAATGCTTAACTTTTAAGCAGCATAGATTTCCATATGCGTCTATTATAGATGCAGAGCGTCATTAAATTTTTATTGTGCTATTCTGGAGGAAAAAAAAAAATACAACACAAAAATTCACAATGGAACAAGCCAGCAAGTGGCAAAAGTTTGAATATAAATGGGGTATGTTTATCTCATGTGTGATAGTCTGACTACAGATGAAACAGAGGTGTTTTAGGTCTGTTTACACAGAAGAAACTTAAGAGTCTTGTCTGATAGGAAAAGGGTGAGATCTCTGAGGTCTCTCTTGACACGCTTGGTGGATAAGTTAGCCTCAAGCTAACTAATGGATACAGCTCTGCAACAACACCACTGACAAAATTGGAAAGTCTCATTAGTTTTGGTCTGTTGCATTTTCCTACAGATAAAGGGAGAAGGAGTAATGACGTAACAGCAGTAACAAATAACAGAGTTGGAAACATGCTGCAGCTATTGGAGCTCCCATCCAGTATTGAGCAATGAGGGTTCAGCATGACTGGATTTGGCTTTGTGGCTTGGCCCATTATAAAAAGAGGGATTGTTTGTAAAGCCCCAGTGTGGGATTAGATTTCCAAACTCTTCAAAGTTAGAGGGATGTTTGGATGGAGAGCAAAGGCTTGGGCTATTTGCTAAACAATAATAACAGCAGCTTCTGGTTGCTATGTTTGACCCAAATATTTCCTTAGAAACAAAGCACAACAGAAGCTGCTGCCAAGTCATATGAAGAAGTCGATTTGAAACCAAAATCAAAATGTAAATAACAACAGCCATTTGGAGGGAAAAAGGATTACCGTAATCCTGGTTAGGTAATCTGCAGGTGAAATTACCCACCTCAGCTTCCGTTCAAATGACCTGTACAGCCACGAGCACTGTGAAGAAATGGAGGATTATTTGCTATTTCGTGATGAAGGAACTTCTGAAGAAGTTTCTGGTTTCAAGCTTAAAGCAAACAGGAAAGGCATGTTTCTTATTCACTTGGAAATTTGCTTCCAGATGGCATCCATAAAAAAATATGCCCATAGTAGATGTGCAGGAAATCATAAAATCACAGAATATCCCGAGTTGGAAGGGACTCACAAGGATCACTGGGCCCAACCCCTGGCTCCACACAGGACCACCCAAAATCCAAACCTGACATCTGAGTGTGATGTCTCAATGCTCCCTGAGCTCTGGCAGCTCAGGTCCATGCCCACTGCCCTGGGCAACTTGTTCCATGCCCACCACCCTCTGGGGTGCTCCTGTGAGGAGCTGCAGGCCGCCATGAGGCCTCCCCTCAGCCTCCTCTTTTCTTGGCCAAACAAAGAACCTCATACATTCTGTCATTCTGTGACTAATATAGAAAATTACCACTCTTCTAGACCATCATATCCCTGAATGAACAGAGATAATCCTCACTTTTGTCTTTTTAGATTGCCAGCCAATGTGTTCTTATCCAATTCTGTGCACCAAAGTGTCTCGTGCTCAATTAGAGAATGTTGTAATCAGTGATTATTATGAATGATGGCCATATGTTTACAGCAGGAAAGCAGGAAATAAAAGATGCTCCCTGTAGCAAAACAGCCCCAGGGTTTTCTGAGCCTGCTGGGCCTATCAGCTGTGTATGGGACTAGTGTGAGGCATTCGCTGTAGCCCACAGCACCTGCAGGACAATGGTAGCTGTTGCTATCTTTCACACCTCTGTCCCTGAATGATCCTATGTGCAGCAGTGGGCAGTCAACCAGTGGTCAAGGTAGAACCTCAGCGTACATCTAGGTGATATTTATCATAGAATCTTATAATCATTAAGGTTGGAACAGACCTCTAAGACCACCTAGTCCAAACATCCCCCTACCACCAATATTGCCCACTAAACCATGTTCCTTAGTACCACATCTACACTTTTCTTGAACATCTCCAGGGGCAGTGACTCCACCACCTCCCTGGTGGGGAGTCATTTTTTACCCAGCAAAGAGTCAAGCCATGGGTTGCCAGCTTCTCCAGGCAAATTCTGAGGGAGACAGTGTCAAAAGCATTGTTGAAGTCAGGATCTTATGCTGAAGATGTACTACATCAACAGCCTTTCCCTCAGCCATCAGGTGGATCACTTAGTTACAGAAGAAGATGAGGTTGGTCAGGCAGGAACTGCCTTTCATGATTCCACGCTGGCTGGGCCTGATCCCCTGGTTGGCAATTTTAGATGTTGCTTTATTTGCTTTATAGCTTCACTGCTGTCTCCAATGTCTTTGTATGAGATGGGTGTGGGTTACTTGTCCCAGCCTGTTTCTAAACTGAACTCTTTCAGCCTTAGCTAGGTGAGTCTATTTTGACTTTTCTTGCTGTGACAGACCCTGTATGCTTCCTGAAGACTCCAGGTTTAGTTCCCAGTGTATCAGATAAGGTTATAGCTATTTTAGATACCCTCACCTACCAGTGCTTCAGATTTGGAGGAAGGATTTTCACATGTCCTTCTTGTAGGAGAGCAGTTCAAGAATCTGAACATAGAAAGGTCGAAGTTTATTGGATTAAAACCAATGACAGCCAGCCTGGGTGGCTGGCAATGACATGTTACATTATGAGCTGATTTCCCAAGGCCAAACAATGCCTAAAATTTTCAGAATACACAAACTCTTGACTTTGGGGTGGGCTGAGTTTTCGATGTCTTACCCAATTCAACAAAGGGTGCTGCCTCAGCCACCAGAACATTCAAATAATTCTGAATGAGGCCAAATTGGTTGGGAAAATTCATGGTCTATTACAAATACATGTGACTGCTCTAAATGAGCAGATTTTGACCCAATTGGATATATTGTTCTAGCAAAGTGACCAGTATGACATAGATAACCCTCTGGGATTAACATGGTGTCTTTCAGCCTTTTGGAAATGAAAGAGCCAAGTGTCTTCAAGTAGCCTCTTCGGTTTCCAAAGGGAGGAGACTTTTTCTGGTTTAATTTCTTCATAAGGGAGGAGAATGTGCTTTTCAGGAGACAGGAAATAAACAGCCTTCCAAAATAATATGATATTCACATGACTGTCAGGGACATTTGTAGTCATTACAATTAATGCCAGCAGACATGGGAAATTAGACCATGATAACATCACAGTCTGGAGACAGCCTCAAATTACCAAAGACCTGCTAAATCCATGCCCTGCCTGGCTCAGTGTAGCATCACTGGAGTGGATGTAAAAGCTGTGCACATTCATGTAGCTGTGCACACAACCTACTGTCTGGAAGTTGTTTGTCCCCACTACTGGTCACACATCCCTCCAGGTCCTATAACCAGTCATGATTCATGGCACTGCCACAAAGTTTCTCTCTGTTCCAGCTCTGGGGTTTTCACTGATGTATTTACAGCTGCACAATCATCTGTCCTATGCTATCTGATGGAAACCTTGTGCCCAGTCAAGTAATCTTTCATCTAAAGAGATGGCTAGCTCTTCAACATTTTGCTGAACATCTGGGCTAAGAAGAAATCTGAGCCAGGACAGGAATGGTGAGGCCTGCTACTAACAAATTAAAGGTGGAAGAATTTGGGAAGAAGATAGGACTTGAATCATAGAATCATAGAACGGCCTGGGTTGAAAAGGACCACAATGATCATCTAGTTTCAACCCCCCTGCTACGGTCCAGGCTGCCCAGAGCCACATGCAGCTTTGCCTTGAATGCCTCCAGGGATGGGGCATCCACAGCCTCCTGCATGTGGGCACAAACACACCAAATCAGGCTTTCACATTTCACAGCATCATAAAGGTCATGACATGGGGAACATCCATCTGTTCCCCAGTGGCAGAGGCAAGATTTGATGATAGAGACAATATATTATGTTGCATCAGTCGGGATTTTTCAAGGACTTCCTGCTGATTCTTTCCATTAATGTGGCACTCAAAGAAAATGTTTCTGCATTTCTGTCATAAGGAATGGTTTATTTCCTGGTTAAGGAAGTTATAAAAGTATCTGGGAGCATAAATCTCTGTGACAAGCCAACTCACATATAACCGGACTGGTTGTATCCCCCTATATCATTCCTTCTTTCCAAGGAAAGATTCCTCATCACATCATTTCAGCCTCCTTGAAATCCCTTTCAACCACTGCCATCCACATTGCTGCTCAGCATCTTGCTGTCTGCCAGGTTTTGTAGTGATTCCTGGAACGGATGTGGGGCTGTCTGGGGACAGTGCTGTGAAATGTCACCTTCTGTTGGTGACATCACTCACCTGGTCTCATTTCTTAGGCTATAACTCTGTTGCTCCAAACAATGCAGGGAGAGATGTGATCATGAACACCTCCATATTCATTCGAGTCATAACCAGGACTTTGTTTAAAGCTTCTTTTGCTTCTCACTGAAAGGAGAATAAAATTTCACAATATGACGGGCAATTGTTAGAGAGCTTCCAGTTACCTTATATATTTTATGAAACATTTTTTCTAATGTTATTGCCTGGGAAGTTTAGATATAAATAGGTCCCCTGTTATGTGGTATTTCATCTCCTCCTGTTCAACATCAGATGTTATGCATGGTTACTACAGCTTTTGATGTCTGCAGACTGAAGATGGCAATGCACAGCAGGACACAACCAAAAGCAGCAAAAATATTGTTTGCCCTACTTTCCTAGGGAAATGAGTACAATGCAGTCGTTCTACCTTTGTGATTTCCTCTCTGGAAGTGTTTTAGCCTACATAGCCATTTAATGTTCTTTTTTACCCAGTAATTTTTGGACGTGCTGCCGAATTTCAAACACTCCTGACAGAAAGGTGGAAGCCTTGACGGTGTTCTCCAGTTAAAGATTTTCTATTAAAAGTCAGTGGAGAAAATCTTTACTGATATACCAGAGGGAAAGCTTACAACAAGTTTGATTAGACATTAGAGGATTAACCACAGAGACCCACGGGAAGGCAGATTCATTTTTGGTCTCAGGGAGCATTTGTAGGGCCCGTGCCCTCTAAAAATGTATATTGCTATTGCATCACTTTCTCAAGGGTATCACATTTCTGCTCTCCTTACTCCTTGCATCAGTTTGAAGAAATGGGGGACATGAGGCAGAAGGGAGCATGATTTCTAACAGCAATCCTTTAAGCCTCATGTGAGTACCCATCCTGCATAAGAAGTCCTTCTGTCATAGCTTTCCCATGCTCTATGACCCTGCAACCTAGTTCAGCTCTTCTGATAGTCCCTTCCTTGTGTCCACACAGCTTTGTCCAAGAGCTCTTTGTCAAACCCCTCCAAGCAGGGCCACAAATGGTTGCGAGACATCTGAAGTGGCCCATTCTAATGCTTCCAGCTGTGACATCAGCATGAACCCTCCTTGACCAAGCACAGCGAATCCCCAGCACTGGCTTTGCCTGCCCACACAAGGCATCCATTATTTAGTCTGTTGATATAACCCCCTCCAACACACCCCCACAAGACTGTCTGGAGCTCCTTGACATTTCTGTGCTCCAGGATAGCTTGGCAACGACAAGCAGCATGCAGGAGACAGGACCTCATGCTGAAAAATGAGAGGCTGTTGAGAAGTGCTTGATGCAGTTTTACTGACCCAGTAGGATGGGCCAAAACAATGGAGCAAAAATGGAAGAGAAAACAACATTCACATCCAAGAAGACTTTCTCATGCTGGTGGTGAGAATGTGACACCTGCCTTTCTTAATTACCTTTTCTGACAGTTCTGAAATGCTATTCTGGTCTCCCAAGGAGGTCTTTTCTAGCAAAATCCTTATGTATATTGCCTGAGTCCTCCGTGACACAACCTGTACTGCCCTGGGCTACAGGAGGAACTGCAGGAAGGAGCCAAGGGAACAGACACAGAAGCTGAAGCTGCTACTCTTTTTCTATATCAAGCTGACTCATAGGGTAACTAGCCTCAGGACTTCTCCAAAACACTGAAGCAGAGGAGCAGATTCGCCCGTGCTGCTTCTCCCATCCTTCATGAAAAGCAGAAGTGATTTCTTCAAGGTCACCCTGTAGTAGAAAGAGCGTGGAACTCAGATTTCTTGCCTTCTCCATCGAAACATCGCTGGCTTAAGAGGCATCAGGGACTGTCATCAGTAGAGCTTCTCATTTTCTGAGGTTATCTTAAGCACCCAGGTGGACTAAATGACTCCTGACCATCTCGCATGGCACAGGAGGAGGGCAGATGGTATCAACCCACAGAGAGGGCTATCCTGTTCCCTGCAGCCATGCACAGTCATCTGCAGTGGAAGGGTAGAGATTCTGGATTGAATTTCTGTCCAGTACTATATTGCAGTATGTGCCCACTCTTCAGTCTGTACACCCTGCAGGCCCCCTGCAAGCCAACCAGGATCAGAATTCATCAGGGCCACCTCCTGAGACTTTCTCAGACTCTTGTTCATGTGCTTGACATGTCCTTTGACATCCAGGCTAGGGGATTTGTCTCCAACTACACGGTTTTACTGGAATACCTTGGGAAAACTGGTGTGCCATCTGTCTGTGCCTACCTGCTGCACCTTAATGGAGAATAATTATCCCTTCACCAGCCTTCTAACTGAAAGTCATTAACTGAACCAATGAGAGAAATCAAATTATTGTCTCACCTACTACTTCCAATTTACCTGCCAGTTCATCTTGCCCAGGATGTGCCAAATGCAGACAGAGCCTTCAACAGTCACCAGGTAGCAGGCAGAGAGTACAGGTGCTCTCCTTGGCTGCCAGATCAGCTAAAATTAACTGGCAAAGTCTTCCTTCAGCTGCCAATGGATTTTATAACTCTCTTTCTCTGTTCTCAGAATGAGTTTGACTTTTTTTTCCTGTGGTCAGAGCTGACCTCAAAACAACACATCTCTCAGCTGAGGCTGGGACCATGCAGTACGATATCAGTGGTCACAGATTCATGCTTTCATGGACACCAAATTTAGTGCCTGTACAAACACTAAAGACAAAAACATAAAGGTAAATGTGAGTGCATGGCTTCAAGGATGCATGCCATGTGGGGATTAAGCCCTCTCAGCACTTATTCCACCTTCAATTCACTTGCAGGCAGTGCAGCAGACTGGAAAGAAAGGAGAGCTTGCCTGCAATTTTTCCAATCTGAGGTGCTATCTGACATAGCAGTACCTCTAAAACTGGAGTGCTTGCAAGCCAGTTTGATGTCCAGAGCTCAGAGATGCACTGTGCCCACTGAAATCAAAACACCAAGGACTTAGATTAACTCAGCAAGGTGTAACAAGTCACAGTTATTTTTTTTCTTCATCATCACTCATCCAGCAATGGGAAGAGGGGATATTTTGTCCTTGATGATGTTTGATGAAGTAGATTTAAGCAGACAGGACACTGGCCCTGATAGCATCGTATTAGTCTATCTATTATTCAGATTTTCTATCTACTGGTCCCTAGATGGATCAGTGTGTCTCCCAGATGTACTTCCCTGTTCATGCAATGTTGTTTTTTGTTTTCTTGCTTGGTAACCTTGTGCTTGCTGTG
This sequence comes from Gallus gallus, assembly GCF_016699485.2. Classification (NCBI taxonomy): domain Eukaryota; kingdom Metazoa; phylum Chordata; class Aves; order Galliformes; family Phasianidae; genus Gallus; species Gallus gallus. The sequence continues at coordinate 193,373,232 of NC_052532.1, read as the reverse complement.
TGCACATCTAATTATATTTTGTTCAAAGAGAAAATGTCAGCAAGCACATACCTCCAGGAATGATGGATATTCCCATCTCTGGAAGGAGCACAGCTACGAATGGAAAGTGTCTACAAGTATGAAGTTAACACAGCACACTAATGAAAGATAAATATGTAAATCAATAACTATTACGATAATGATAAACCAACACTGTTACTCTTCGCTTCTGCTGAACTGCAGTAATAAAGGGACACTGGCAGTAAAGGAGGCGAAAGAAGCATCCAGATAATCAGAGCAGGAAACAGTAAGATAAAGTCTGGTTTCAGTTCTGCTGGTTGCTGATCTGCAATCTTGGTGAGAGCTCATTTTAACCATCTCTACTCTGCACTGGCACTGTCCTACCTCTTCTTCCTCACTGCTCATTCTTTATGCATGTTTGACTCTCTCCTACTCCTCACAGTCTCCTGAAAATGTGTGGACTACAGCAGAAAGATATCAATCTTCAGTGGACACAGCGTCTTCAACAAGCTCAGCTGCAAGGACAACAAAATTTTAAGTAGGTTTTACGTAGGGAAACTCTGAATATGTTTATTGGTTCGGGTGCTGTCACTTTCTATAGGAGGTTTTATGATATTGTGGCTGCTGGAAAGGTTCTTGGTGTAGACTTGCTGGAAAATGCACTGTATGCAAAATGTGATGTTGTTGACATAACTTACAGATGACTGAAGCTCATCAACAGTAGCAAACAGCTGGTGTGGTGTAAGTCAAGATGCAAATTAGTTTTTCATGGTAGACAGGAAGGCAAAAATAACCATCTCAAAATGTAGCAGTAGAGACCTACTTCTGTCATTTAGGATCCTATGCAATTCTAGGACATAAACTCTCTTGGCCACATGGGAACTTCTTGTTGGAAACAGCTCAGATACAATCCCTTTGGAGTCAGGATTCCTGCCATTGGTTCTCACAGTAGGGATGATGCTAAATAGTTCAAACAAAATTGCACTGAGCATAAATCTTTGATTTACTGGCTCAGATGAGAATGTTCAATTTTCATTGGCCTTTTTGGTTCAGATGCCATTGGAAGGCAGCACTGGACCCTAATTATAGACATCTGTGAGTAATGCACTTCACAGCTGCTGTGCTATAACAGGCAGGGAAAAGCTCGGACAGAAGCCAGAGTTTTCATGGCATGCTGGATGCTGACCGCCAGGTCTCCACTTGGTGCAGAGAGGTTCCTCCCATGGGGAAAGTGGCCAATGCCAATGTCTCCAGAAGTTGCACAGGGGTAAGAATAAAAATAAAATAGCCTTAAGCAAGAAGCCAGGAGACAGAGGGAAGAATATTTCAGAATAAAAGGTGGTTATACTGCACTGCTTGGTACCTCTCCCATCACCATGGGACTGTAAAGTAGACAGGAACAACTGTAGGTATCATATGGAAGGAGATGTTATCAGTTAGGCCAGTCATGGTCCTGAGATACCTTGTGTCCTGCCTGCCTTCTCCATCAATTTTATGTGTCAGGCTCCCTCTTCACTCTGTTCCCGTGTCCTCGAAGATGTCACACCGCATGCATCCCTGGAGCCTGGGACTCTGGAAGTGGCAATAGCCCTCCCAAGCGCAAATGCATCTGATGGCTTAGAGCTAGGTGCCGGCTATAAATAGTGTGATAACAACCTGAAAATACACAGAAGGACCCAGCTGTGATGGCAGAGAGCTGTCACCATGTGCAGGAGATGCTGCTTTCCCTGCCACTGGCAGTCCAGGAACAGGGGCTGTGAGCTGTCCATGGAAGGCGTCCAAGTCTCCATGTGTTCAGACAAGGAAGAATTCGAGCTCTGCGCCCCCCTCTCCCCCCCTCTTCCTCACAGCCCCTGCTATTTCTATCTCCCTTCCGTGTGTGTGCATTTTAAATAGATGCAGCCTTTAAAATAGCAGTGACTTCAGATGTTGGTTTTCAAATAAAACTAACTGATGGACTGTGGTCTACAGACTAAGTCCAGACTGCCATAAAATGAGCTCCCTGGGGCAGAGTCTGGTCTCTCCTTATAGCCTTAGTCCTAGAAACTGGCTGGATCAAAACCAAGACCCTCGGGATGTGCTACCTGGATTATTTGGTGCCTGGTTTTGTTTTTCTTAAAGTGATTGGGTTACAAAGTTCTTCCAAATTTCTGGAAATTCAAAATTTTTGCTGGAACAGGCTGCTCAGAGAGGTTGGACCCCATCCCTGGAGGTATTCAAGCCCAGGTTGGATGGGGCCCTGGGCAGCCTGGTCTAGTATTAGATATAGAGGTTGGTAGCCCTGCCTGCAGCAGGAAGGTTGGAGCTTGATGGTCCTTGGGGTCTCTTCCAACCCAAGCCATTCTATGAATCTGGAATGAGCATCATTTGAGTGAAATGTGTCCTTGTATGGAGCACTGTGATAGACTTGGTGATGAAGCTGTGGATAGCCCAGCACCTGGCTGGAGGCAACAAGCAACAAATGGGATGTAAAGCTGAGCAGAGCTTGCCTCCTTGCTTCAAACGTGTAAAGTGGATTATAGTGTTTGTGGTGTTTTACAGTTCAGATGAGGAACATCCAGTTCTCCAGCAGCTACCACCCAGTTATAATTAAAGCTTACCCTGAAGCAAAACTTCTGTGCCTCTGCCAGCAAGAATTTATACCAGATCTGATCACACCTGTATCAAAACTGAGCTTATGAAACAGACCAGACCTGAGTTTCTTTGCTAGTAGTCAGATTCTGCAACTATGACACAAGGACCAACAGTTTCTTGAAATTAAAACAGCTTTTCTGCCAGGCTTCATTCCTGAGTCCCAGGATGTACCTCCCTTCCCCTGTGAGCATTTTCCAGTGTCAGGGTCAGCCACTGAAGACAATTTTCATAGAATCATAAAATCACTCAGGTTGGAAAAGACCTTAAAGATCATTGAGTCCAACCACAACCTAACCATACCACCCTAACTCTAATAACCCTCCACTAAATCACGTCCCTGAGCACCACATCCAAATGGTTTTTAAACACATCCAGGGATGGTGACTCAAGCACCTCCCTGGGGAGCCTATTCCAGTGCTTAACAACCCTCTCTGTAAATAAGTGTTTCCTGATGTCCAACCTAAGCTTACTCTGGCTCAACTTAATACTATTTCCCCTTGTCCTGTCACCTGTCAGCAGTGAGAAGAGACCAACTCCGCTCTCACTGTAAGCACCTTTCAGGTAGTGGAAGAGAGCACTAAGGTCTCCCCTCAGCCTCCTTTTCCCCAGACTAAGCATCCCCAATTCCTTCAGTCTCTCCTCATAGGCCATATTCTCCAAGCCCTTCGCCAGCCTTGTTGCCTTTCTTTGGACCTGCTCCAGCACCTCCGTGTCCTTTCTGTACTGAGGTGCCCAAAACTGAATTTTGAAACAAAAAGACAACTCAGTCTTTTTTCCTGAATTATCTTTGCTAACTGGATTACCAGCTGATGCAGGAGATGAGCAAAATGGTGGATCCACAGCCAAGGATGCTGTGGATGCCCCATCCCTGGAGGCAGTCAAGGCCAGGCTGGATGTGGCTCTGGGCAGCCTGGTCTGCTGGTTGGCGACCCTGCACATAGCAGGGGGTTGAAACTAGATCATAATTATGGTCCTTTTCAACCCAGACCATTCTATGATTCTATGATTCTGTCTTGGTTTTAAAACCTGCAGAATGCTTCAGCTGTTAAAAACATCTGCAGTTCTGCGTGCTGAGGGAAGGAGAATCGGGTTTTTCTGGGCAGAGCTTGATGCTGACTGGCCTCCTAGCAAGCATTACGATGTGTAATGCTGACTGGAATTACAGCGCGCTCAGCTCCTCATGCACTGAGTACACTGAGCACTATGCAGCATTCACTGACGCATCCTGACACAACTGTCCTTGACCATTGCTAGAAGTTGGATTTGGGCTGGAACAATATCCACAAACCGCAGGGCTGGCTGTTTGGTTTGTCTTGGCACTGTCCCCGCAGAGCTGATACAACAGTCTGGTTCCTCCAGATGTGGTTCAGAAGGAAGAGCTCATCAATCCGGTGAAATAACTCAAAGTCTCCACAATAGGGTGGAGCAAGCACATATTTTTAACATGATAGCTAAGCCAGTGCAGTCCTCAATTAATTCATAACACAGGGACAGTGTGAGAAGTCCTGAAATTCTTGGCTTCTGGCAGAGTGGCTTGATAGCATCATACCACGTAACTTTATACAACCAACTGCACCTTGGCCCATCTCCCCTGTAGGGACACTTTTAAGGATTGTGTGAGAAATTCCAGCAATGCAAAGCAAGTGAAAGCAAGTCTACACAATCTCATCCAGAATTTTCCTGTTCCTCACACATCTGCCACGTAGCAGGACCAGGATTTCCCTTCATTTCGGTTTAGGGACTTTTGAGGTTTTAGTCGTTATTTCCTAGAAATGAGCAGATATGAGAAAGCATTCACATCACCTCCTTTTCAGGGCGGTCTCAGTGTGGAGAAAAGAGGGTTACAAAGCTATCAAACCCTACAGTACAAAGCCATCCTTTTCTCTGCTGTGTGCAAGTGGGGCAATTAAAGCCCCAATAGCCAGTCCCTGCAGGTCAAAGATGGGACAGTTTTACTGCATAACTTAAGCTTTTATGTGCCACTGCGCTGCTGCTGTTGATCCTCCCACAGGGGAGCTGTGCTGTCTGAGTTCTGCCACTATAGTGAAAAAAATTGTAATGACTGACACAGCCACAGGCAGCATGTGTGGCATCAGGCAGCCCATATTACAGTCCTTTCAGAGACAGCAGCGCCTCTAGCAAAGACTGAACTGATCAGGTTACACATGTGCACAACAGGATTAGAGAGGGGTGTGTTTAACAGAAAAAGAAGAGTTTCAATTCATCCCGGATGTAGTCTAGCCTGGATAAAGCTCAACAGTTTTCCACAGCTATTGGCCCACAAGGGGCCATGGTTCACTCTCAGCACTTTCAGCTCTCACCCCAAACTCTCTGCAACACTAGAGAGCTCTACAGGGACATATTTCAGCACAAATCCAATGAGAGGCCCCAAATCCTGACCCCACAGGAGATGTGCTCAGCCTGTCATCTCCACCCAGGCTGCAGTCATGGGGTTGACACAGATGCTCCCTAACTCAACGTCAGATGTGCAAACCTTCATTGAGTATGTTGGCATAGCTCGGGACAGGTAGGACAAAGCTGCTCTGCTGTGATCAAATAGCTTTGGGGCAGCCTCCACTTTTAAGCCATGGCACTTAGGAATGTTGTTTAGTGGGCATGGTGGTGATGGGCTGATGACTGGACTGGACGATCTTAGAAGTCTTTCTCAATCTCAGGGGTATGTTACAAGAGTAACATCTTGATCCTTGCCTCTGATCTAGGTCTACTTGTGCCTGGATAACTTGTTGTGAAGGGAGTGACTTCATCACTGTCTCTACATACAACATAGATACATCCAGACTCACTAATTATGGTCTAATTGAGGAGAGAAAGGTAGAAGTTTTCTTTTGGTACCCTTTCATCTCTTAGAATCATGGAATAGAATAGAATAGAATAGAATAGAATAGAATAGAATAGAATAGAATAGAATAGAATAGAATCACAAAGGTTGAAAAAGACCTCCAAGATCATCTAGTCCAACTGTTCATCTACCACAGATATCTCCCCACTAAGCCATGTCACTTAATACAACATCTAAATGTTTTTTAAGCACCTCCAAGGATGGTGACTCAACCACCTCCCTGGGCAGCCCACTACAGAGCCTGACCTCTCTTCTGGAGAAGTTTCTCCTAATATCCTATCTGAACTTCCCCTGGCACATCTTGAGGCCCCTACCTCTTTTCCTATTGCTAAGGAAGAGGCCAACACCCACCTTGCCGCAACCTCCTCATGCTTTGGTGTCATTTTGGTTCAAGGGGGAATAAATAATCTTTTCCTCTTCTACTGGAGGACTGAAAGGAATTAATAAGGCATCACATGTAGGACACGCCAAAGCTTTCAGCTGAAAGCCTTCTCCCACAGTCACATTCTGACTCCTTTGCTCTTGAGGAGCTGTAGACCATTTAATGCAGACACACAATGGAGAAAAGCATCACTGTGCAGAAATGGAAATATCAAGCCCCTAGCACTGGAAATGCTTTTCCTCAGGGCTCAGAAAGCCTTTCCTGGAGGAGAGCACCAGCAACACTTATTCAGCTCAGCTGAGCCTTCCCTGTGTTGAATAACTCCTGCTACCTAAAGCTGCAGAGATCTGAGCACTTGCCTTCCCCCTCCCCAGGTCTCCAATGCTGTGTTGCTGGGGGCCCTCCAGCATCTCATTAGGTTTTCTTTATTAAGGCTTTATGTACAATGAGGGGTTTTGTAATGAAGTGATGGAGGGCAGCCAGTCTGTGTGGGACTCTTTGTCTTAGGTTTTGTAAGAGCAGGTATTGTAAAGGCATTTGACATGCCCAACAACAAAAATGTAAAGGCAATTTAATGACATATTACTTTTAATTGGGGATGTAGAAGGAGGGGAGGAAGAAGAAATTGCCTGGATGAATTGGTGCCTGAGAGCTCAGGTGGGAATTTATTGTAGTGGTTCCCAAGACTGCCAATTGCCCATAGCAACATATTGTGTAGGAACCCAGCATCCACTGCAGAATTGATGAAAGGTCCAGAGATGAGGGCAGAAAAGTAGCTGAATGGTTTGGGAAGGGAATAGCAACTCCAGGTGGGCTTCAATTAATACAAGAAGCCTTTAGGGGAATTCTGTTGCACATCACAGAGGCCTGCGGAGGAGTAGAAGTTTTGAGTCCCTCACTGGCTAGGAGGTGATGGGTTATCAGCAATTAAATGTTCATGAACACTTAGTCTGCAGAAAGCACAAAGCACCTGCCCTAAAACCAACATCTATTCTGATGGTGTAAAGTTGATCAGCACAAAATCAGCACTTATCTTACACTGGCCAATACATAAGAAGTCAAAAACTGTGAGTTTAATGGAAGCTTAAGATGGGGAACATGGTGGGAAACATTGGATGCAATTTGAGATATCTAGTTAGATGTTCACCTCTTCCAATCCTATAATCCAAAGTGCTGTGGGTGACTGTGTGTGTTGGTGGCTTCTCAGAGGGAGAGCAGCAGGCAGAGGAGAAGGAAGAGAAGTTCCAGGAAACATATTGGAGGTGATCACCCCATATTGTGCAGAAGAAAGCGACTTTCTTCCAAGGTAGCCCTACAGATAGGGCAGGATTTGGTGGTGGTGTAGGGAGGAAAACGTACATCTCTCATCCTGGTACATCAGGAAACAAAGGTGACTGATGGATGAGAATTGATCTTTACCCATCCTTTTGGAAGTATTGAGTGTGTTGGGTGAGGCAAAGCAAACAAAACTCACGTTACACCTTCCCCCTCTCCTCACCCCCCCAAAAAAAGAAGCTTCCTGTGATTTCTTTTCAAGCATGAGAAGGGAAAACTTTAAAACAGTCTTCCTGGGAGGTCCTGAAGAAACAAGGCTGTCAGAGGAGGCAGCCAGTTGCCCTTCTGATTTGAAATCCAGCTAATTAGCTCTGACGCACGGCGCTTCAGATCTGAGTGGGACGCGAAGCTGTTGGGTTTGATATTTCCAGGCCTGTCAGCCTGTGCATTAAAAAGGAAATGAGCTCCATCACAGTGAGGGAGCAGCGGGACTAATGAGGCACCCTGGGGCCATTTGGCAGGGAGGGAGAGAGACCGCCTTGATGGCAAAGCCTTCCTTGTCTGCCCTCCTGGTGGGACCCTATGAGACAGAGTGCTGCTAATGGAGGGGAAATTCCTCCTCCAGCTTCCAGGGGACTCCATGGGGATTCTCAAGGGTTGAAAGGAGTACCAAGAAGTAGAGGGTCCTCAAAAAGAGCACAACTGTACAGCGAAGTGCAAGCTTTATGCAGCAGCATTCTCTCAATGCTACATGATACAAGAGGGTGCAAGAGGATTTGAGATGCAAGAGGATGAGATGTAGTGGTCATTTGGGGATGCTAAGTGGGAAACAGGAGTTGTTTCTGTTTCTTGTGCTGGGCATGGTATAGGTGCAACTCCTTTGATCCTCTGTGCAAAAATCTGCTGTGTTTGGATTACAGTGCATGTTGATGGTATTAAAGTCCACCTGCAATTGGGGAAAAAAAACTGTGTTCAGAGATGTCAATACACTTAACAGGTGGTTTTATCTCTGGTGAGGTTGTCAAGGCACAGCTACTGCTGAGAACACTGAGGCAAGTAAAGCTTCACTGTGATATAACAAATCTGGGTGTCAGAACTTTGCCACTTAGAACAGGAGAGTTTTTCTAATATGCAGATAGAACTAAACTGAAAATTGAACATCTAAATTCTATCTAAGGGCCAAGTTTATCCATATAAGGGTTTATAACTGCTGGAATAAAGCACTGTTTATCATAGAATCATTTGAGTTGGAAGGGACCCTTAAAAGTCATCTAGTCCAACTCCCCTGCAATGAACATGGACATCTACAGATAGATCAGGTTTCTCAGAGCCTGGTTTATCATTAAGCCAATTGCAATGACACCACTGGACCTCAGAAAACAGTATTCAAGCTCAGCTGATGGCTTATCAGTAAGCAAGCCCAACTTCTTCAACTGGAATCATAGACCTCATGCAGAGGTCCTCCAGGTGCTTCAGTAGTAAAAGTGATGTCACTATATCAATACAAATCTTTCCTAACCAATTCGGCAGCACAGGTCAGGAGGTTATTACTGCATTTAATCATTTATGTATTGAGAGCTGCAGCATTCTGTTGGTTGTTGAGGTCTCCAATCCCTTCCTGGAGAGCAGAGGAACCCAGTGGAATTTCATGCTGCTGGTGGTAGATGTGATGCTTGCATCCAAAGCCAGAGAGGTGGTGGACATATGGAGGGAACAGGGCTCTGTTCATTGCTGGGGAGTTGGACTTGATGACTTAAACATCCGTTACAATTCAAGAGATGAAATGGGAAGGACAGAGGGTGTGTGTTGTAAAAGTCACTAGAATGAGGCCAGCAAGAAGAGATTTTCATTTCAGTGCATCACTGAAGAAATCTCACCCCAAAGGGAGGGCTTAGTGAAAGACAATATTATTCAGGTAATCTATCGTTATGCTTCAGAGAGCATAAGAAGTTTACATGAAAGGGTGAGAAAGCCATTTTTCACACGGTTGAGGGTATTGTACAGCTCACCAGCTGCATCCTGGGAAGATTCTCATCTTCCCAATGAGCAGTTGCTATCTGAGAAGATGGGATTAACAGGAACAAAGGTCTGGCAGGACCACTGGGCTGTAAAAATTGGCTTTGTCTGAGTACTCATTCTTTTCCCTTTCCTCCCCCTTGAAAACACTCATCAAAACAGATCACAGCTCTCTGTCCCACCAAATTGGGAAATGCTCTGCTGTTTGCATTGAGAGGTAGGCATGTGCAAGCAGAAGTCAGAAGTGATGGACTTTGCTTGAGCTGGGAGTTTGCAGTGTTGTAAAAATGTTGTAACACAGCAGATACTGAAGCGGATAGGAGGTAGAAGAGCAGCCCATATCTCTACAAACAAAGAAAGGTACCCATATGTTGGTATTCCAAATGAACTCAGCTTCCCATTTGCACAGGCCCAGGCTTTTTTATAAAAAAAAGAGTTTTAGATTGTGGAGTGCATCTAGCATAGCTATATTCCCTTGCCTAGTAGCAGTCTTTTACCTTGTTCCATCAAGCAGCTCCTGTATGTCAGGCATGGGAAACGTTTAATTGTGTTCTAAGAGCTCTTGATCTCAGTCATGTACATATGATTTGCATCTTTCTTTATGATGCTTTCCATTCTTTGCCCTCAGTTTCACTGTATAGCCATTTCCAGGGTGTTCTGTCACCTCCATTATCTTGTGTTGGACACGTCCTGTCCAGTTTCCATCTTGCTCCTTCTTTTTCTTTGTACACAGAGATAAATATTTCCTCAAGGACTTCATTGCTGAGCTTAAGCAACATTTGTAGAGAGAAAACATATCTTTTATTAGGCCAACTACTTTAACTGGGGGGAAAAAAAGGAGCTCCCAGGCACATCAAACATTTGAGCCAAATGATAGTGGATGCAGACTGAGTCACCAGCATCTCATTACAGTGACAGAGGCAAAAGCTGACCCACTCCAGGGCATGTAAGCAAAAAAAAAACCAAAACCAAACCAAAACAAAACAAAAACCCTGGAAAGTCACATATAATTGTCACAGATTTTAAGAGCTTGGTAGACTGGAGTCAGTCAATCTCTTGCTTGCAAATACCTCCGTAATGATTCAGATGTCATGGCCTTCCAAGTACTCTCTAATCCTTTATTTCCCAATGCACTCCTGGTATAAATGAAGCCATTCACACGGCTCAGAAGAAGCCCTGACCCAAGGAGTTTGCTTTATAAAAGTGAGTGTTGTGCTGAAAGTGCCCTGGGAAGATGTGAAGTATCACAGAGATGCTGCAGTTGGGTACAAATACAGCTGGAAACTGAGACTGGATGCACAATGGGCACAGGGTTATCTGGATCGTCCTCACACTGCCCAGAAAGAAAAAGAAGATTTAGAAAGAGGATAATGGAAAAAGAAGGACTGTTGGAACCATATTGCCTGCAGAAATTCATCTCTAATAAGGTATTACAGAAGTAAAATCCCTGGAGGACCCTTCCAGTCCTATTTTCTGATTCTCCAAAACCAGCCAGTAGGCGGAAGTACTGAGATTTTTGGCAGAACTGTTGCATGCTCCAGACCCACAATTCCCAGGTCAGGTCTATTCTTCTAGTACAGGTATGCGGAGCATCAGTGATTCCTTGCATCTATTGTTCTTTATCCACAGTTCTTTGGGCTTTGGAGGAGAGAGACTTCCATAAATCGTTTAGCTCAAAGAGATAACTTCTTCCATCACCCTACTTGGAATAGCAATAGGGAAGGATCTTCCAAGCCTTGCAAACCCCACAACCACTGGTCATCAAGTAACTCTATCCAAGAAGGTCACTTCCCACCGCGGGCAAGTCCCAAGAGCATCTCTGCCTGCTCTCTGCAAGCAGTTGGCCACACGCTTTTGCATGAAGGGCTCATCCTGGAGACCAGAGCCTTCCATCCAGTAATGAATTAGCAGCAATTAAGTAATTAGCAGTCTGGATATGTCTCTGGGCAGCCTGGTCTAGTGGTTGGTGACCCTACCCATGGCAAGGGGTTGAAACTAGATGATCTTTGAGGTCCTTTTCAACCCAGGCCATTCTATGATTCTATGATTAAGCAGAGCTCATCAATCTGGTCTTAACTGGACCTCCCCTGAACTGAATGGGAGACACACTGGATCTTGCCTCTTTCCATTTCTGGGGCTAATTATTACCAGCTAAACAGCACCAGGTTTTTCCTTTTTCTTTTTGCCATGCTTGTTAGCATTGTTTCTTCCAGCAGCTTTTCATCTCAAAGGAGGCAATTGTGCCTGGCTGACATTTTAATTCTTTCCAGCTGCATCTGAACAAAATGACACAAATTAAGTGGAAGGGCTTAGGGGAGAAGGGAGAGGGAGTTCCCTGCCCCCATACTCTGTCCCACAGGGAAGGTTTTGTGCTCAGTGCTGCAGACATTGAGGAGGTGCCACAAGGAAAGCTTTTGGCCATCACACAGATAGCAGCAGAAGCCACAAGTCTTCATGGTTCCTCCACTCACCCCCAGACATGCTGGAAGGAATGGGTGCCATCTCTCTGAGCCCATTCCCATGGAAGTCCCAGTGGGAAGGCTTAGGAAGGATGTGCTAGTTCTCCCAGCAGAGCAGTGACACACATTTACCTTTTCTTAAAGACAGTTTTCTAATGCAATCTGCTGCAGTAGGTCCATATCTTGGTTTAGGGACACCGAGTAAATATGGTTAAGGGAGCTTCTGACCATTTCATGAAGGGTCTTCTCAGGGAAACAGAGGTGTGCTGGCTAAAGAAACATAAAAAAGAAGGGACTAGCAAGATGTGAACCTCTTTAACAATACACAGGAATCCCATCTGTGAGCTAAGACCTCCATGAGTAAGATGCTGCATAAATACAGAATAGAAAGCCTGCTAATAGCCCTAATGGCAATGAGACGACTAAACAACTGTATTGAAATGATTGTACTTACATATCATTTTTTTAGATCCTAAAATGTTTCAGAGGTCCCCAAGTGACATGCTTCAGAAGCTAAGTCTTTTAGCCTAAGCTATGCCAAAAAGGAATGTCAAGAGAAGAATTAAAGGCATGAAATCCTAGTGGGAAGTATTAACCATAGGGAACGAGATCTGGCTGGTTCACTAAACCACAGGGTTCTACACAATTAGACTGATGCTGGATTAAGCTTGCCCTGAAACCCAAAGACCAAATTAGAGACAGACAGTTGCTATGTTTGTGTTTCTGCAGCCCCAAATTAGTGAGCTGAGGTGGAAAAAGATTTGGCCTTTCAGTCTTCCCTCACTTGAGGATCCTCATGCTTTTGGTCACACCATGTCTCCTAGCTGCAAGGGCAGTAGGAGAATTACCACTTTGCCTGGTATCTGAACATGCCTCCATCACGTTGGCCTTTCTCAGATTTAGGAAGTATACATTTTTGACGCTCACCCACTTCATTTGTGTTACATTTGCAGAGACTTTCTGAGGTCTTGTAATGCCTGATATCCAATGTCCTTTTCCTTGGTTGCTCTTTCAGATTAAGCTTTTTAATAACGTGCCTTTGGATCCTAGATCCTGCCTGAGAGCCAAGAATATGTGCTACGGTCAGAAGGTGCAGCTGTGGTTACCACCTGAATTAGCACTAGGCCATGTGGCTCAGACACCAGGAGCTCGGTAGCCACATCACCTGGATGATCCAACATCCTCAGGAACTTCCCATTTCAGTGCACTATGGGAGACAGCAGGAGACAGCAGCTGGGACAGGACCTAGTAAGGAACTGGAGAGACCAATGGATGTGCAAGGGACCATGAGGCAACCAGACAATGGGGGATGAAGAAAGCAGGTAGAAGTAGCACACACACACTGAGTCCCCCATGAGCTGTTAATCCTCACCTAAAGTGCTTGTTCTTTCTATACCCCAGCCTCCAAAATGTCGTACCAATAGATCTGGACAGCCCATTGGAACAGGCTGCCCGGGGAGGTGGTGGAGTCACCATCCCTGGAGGTGTTTGATAACCATGGAGATGTGACACTGAGGTACATGTTACGGTGGGCGTGGTGGGGATAGGTTGATGGCTGGACTAGATGATCCTAGAGGTCTTTTCCAACCTTAATGATTCTGTTTCCATTGGCACCAGACCCAAGTGCTTGCATAAGGAACCAAATAGCACAAAGCACTGCTCTGGTATTGGGGCCTTCCAAAGGCATCTCTGTAAGGTGATATGAATTTCAGTAGCCTCAGATTTGTTTCTGGAGGCATTTTTTCTGTCTAACTACAGAGTCAAGCATGCACAGCATCCCAACCCACATGCCTCAGGAATTCAAATTGTTTTTAGTGGCAGAATAAATAGCACAGGAAGCACCACACCAGTGAAGAAGTTAAGATGTTTTCCACAAAACCTCATTGCTAAATACCTCTACTGCCTCAGAAACTAAGGTGAAGAGCAGACTTCCATTTACAAAAACCACCTTTGCCCCTTTCTTCCCAACATGCCATAGGCTGCAAGACTCATTTTGTAGGTTAAAAGAGTATCTTTTTCTTATTTCTTTTTTTTCTTTTTCTTTTTTCTTTTATTTTTATTTTCTAATTTTTCTTTTTATTTTTTCTTTTATTTTTCCTTTTTTTCCCCTTTATTTCCTTTCTATTTCTTTTCTTTTCCTTCTCTTTTTCCTTTTCTTTTTTTCTTTTTCGTTTTCATTTTCTATATTTTTCTCTTTCTTTCTCTTTTTCTTTCTCTTTTCCTTTTTTTTTCCCATTTACTTTTGCTCTTTTTTTTCATTTACTTTCTCTTTTCAGGTGTTGCAGATGAGGAACTGAACAACAAGAAGGAACAAGGTGATTCTGGCAGGTTTCCTAATGACTGAGGAAACATCACTGCAACTTGGTGAACTGAGAAATGAGGAGTGAGGGGGTGGAAAGGCTTGCTGTTTTCAGCTTTTGTCATGATTTTCTTTTTCGTTAAAGATGTATTTGAACAGCTCTCGGCAGGAGGCTGGAGCCAGGCTTTCATTCTACCATGCAGCTTACAGTGTCTTCACAAATCCATGCAGTCCCAAAATACTTGCAATCATAATTCAGCTCCAGGGCACTTATTTATTTACTGCATTATTGTGCATCACTACGTGCCCTCAAGGCTCTACCTCTGAAAGGAAGAGGCACAGAAAGGAGCAGAGAATGAATGAGATAATAATAATTTCCTGATTTATGAAGGGCTGTTTTTTTTCTGTTGTTTTTGTTTAGTGCATGTGTTTGTATTTTGTTGTCATTGTTTTGGTTTGCTTTTCTTGTGGAGAAGGCCCCTGTCCAATAAATCAAATTCCTTAAGGAATTTAAAGAAATGTGACATTAACCCTCCATTATTTCAGTTAAAGGTCTTGCACTTCAGGCTGTGGTTTCTTAATACATTTCCCTTTACAGCAGTATCAGCTTAAACAATGGCCTCCCAGTCCTTGTCTCCTGCTCTTCCCCAGATGTCATTCCTGCCACATCAGGGTGTAGTACTGCAAAGCTGTGGCTGAGTACAGTAGGAAAAATGGAATCAGGGAAGCAAACAATTAGAAAACAATCATCTGTTTTGGCTGTGTTGTTTCTAAGTTGGATACATTCCTCAAAATTCTCATCAGAGCACCTGTGCTGGCAGGGAAAAAAAGGATGGCAAACAGCAACGTGATGGCATGAATGAGAAGTGGAGGAGAGAGAGCAGAAAAGCCATCAACCTCAATGTACCTTGATGCTAAAGATTTAATTCATACTTCTGTATGAAGCTGTTCCATGAGAAAAAGATCTTGAGTCACAGGTCCTGCATCCTGCAAGCACACAGCCATGCCTGGAGCATCCATGGTGTCAATGAAAAACCCTTCTCACTTCAGGGACCCAATAGAGAATCATAGAATCATAGAAACATTAAGGTTGGAATCTAAGATCACCACATCCAACCCCAGCCCATCCCACCATGCCCACTGACCATGTCCCTCAGTGCCACATCCCCACAGTTCTGGAACACCTCCAGGGATGGTGACTCCACCACTTCCCTGGGCAGCCTGTGCCAATGCATTAGGGCTCCTTCTGAGAAGATCTTCCTAACGTCCAATCTGAACCTCCCCTGCAACTTGAGGCCATGATCTCTCATCCTATCAGTTACCTGGTGAATCAGGAGGCAGTGAGGACAGGAGTGCTCTGAGATATGCATAACAGTTTGGAAAGGTTCAGCTTCCAGTCTGCCTGCACTTCACCTGTGTCTGCGCGCTCTGAAGTCCATTGGTTTCTTCAGCCTAGAAAAAAAGAGGCTGAGGGGAAACCCCATGAAAGCCTGCAGCTCCAGCATGGCAGCCTGCAGCTTCTCATGGCGGCCTGCAGCTCCAGCATGGCGGCCTGCAGCTCCTCATGGCGGCCCGCAGCTCCTCACAGGGAGCAGACGGGCAGTGCTGATCTCTGCTCTCTGTTGACAGAGACAAGACCTGAGAGTATGGCATGGAGCTGCATTAGGGGAGGGTCAGGGGCTGTGAGGAAAAGGCTGTGCCCCAGAGGGTGGTGGGCACGGAACAGGATGCCCAGGGCAGTGGGCACGGCCCAGGGCTGCCAGAGCTCAGGGAACATTGGGACACTGCTCTCAGACATTGGGTTTGGGTTTGGGCAGTCTTGTGTGGGGCCAGGG
Organism: Gallus gallus; assembly: GCF_016699485.2. Taxonomy (NCBI): domain Eukaryota; kingdom Metazoa; phylum Chordata; class Aves; order Galliformes; family Phasianidae; genus Gallus; species Gallus gallus. The sequence continues at coordinate 193,357,472 of NC_052532.1, read as the reverse complement.
GTTGACCTCGATGATCCTGTGGGTCCCCTCCAACTTGGTATTTTTGATAATTCCCTGATGATTCTTTCTGTCTGCCTTTCAGCCAAGAGCAGAGGGCAGGAGGGGGAGGGGGAGGGGAGCAGGGCTTTGCAGAATGCAAATGAGGAGGTTATGAGGCCACTTTGTGTAGAGCTGGATGTGCCCAAGGGAGCCTCCAGAGATGATTACTCAAAATGACTTTCAGAAAACACCACTGGGACACTCCAGGCTCTGCAAGGAGTACACAGCACCATACATCTTCCCACCACAAGACTGACACGCAGATGATGAATGTCAGTGGTGCAGGAATTCTCTTTCAGAGAAGAAAGGTAATTAACTTTGGAAGCAAGGACTGGGCTTGAATGCATGTGGGCATGGTTTGTGAAGGGCGGGTTCTGAAAGAAGGTGGTGAGATCATAGAATCATAGTAACACTAAGGTTGGAAAAGACCTCCAAGAGCCCCAAGTCTAATCCCAACCCACCCCCACCATGTCCACTAACCATGTCCCTCAAAGCCACATCTCTATGGTACCTGAACACTTCCAGCGATGTTGACTCCACCACAACCCTGGGCAGCCAGTTCCAATGCATTACCACTCTACTGGAGAAGAAATTTTTCCTAATATCCAATCTGAACCTCCCCTGGTGCAACTTAAAGCCATTCCCTCTCACCCTATCATTGTTACCTGGGAGAAGAGGCCAACCCCCACCTTGCTATAACCGCTTTTCAGGCATCTGTAGAGAGCAATAAGGTCTCCCTTGAGCTTCCTCCTCTCCAGACTGAACCATCCCACTTTCCTCAGCTGCTCCCCATAAGTCTTGTGCTCCAGACCCTTCACAGCTTCATTTGCCCCTCTTTGGACATGCTCCGAAGCCTCAATGTCTTTCTTGTAGTGAGAAGCCCAAAGTTATACACAATACTCACAGTATGATCTCACCAGATGGGTGTGCAGCATTCATCAACAGGTCTCCCACTTTGTGAGTGGGAGATGGAGATGAATGACTATCTCAAAGACTGCCAAGCAATGTAGATTTTACAGTCACACACTGCAGGAAGCTCCCAAAGTTCCTTAAATTCAAGCTGAAGATGTGAAATTGCAACAGGCTCATAAGGGAGATTTAGTTAACATGGCAAGGATCTTAGAATCATGGAATCTTTTGAGTTGGAAGGCGCGTTTGATGGTCATCTATCCAACTGCTTTGCAGTGAACTGAGACATCTGCAGATAAATCAGATTGCACAGAGATAAACTGTGCATCTATCAGAGATGTGTTTCTTATGATAGTACCATCAGAAACCATCAGAATTTTGCAGTTAAAAGTTCCCTAATCAATACACAGGGCTACAGAATAGAGAAAAATACACAGTGCCCTTCCACTTTACCGAGAGACAACCCAGACAAGGTGGTTACCCAGTGGCTGCCCCATCTGTCTTGCATATTCAGGCATCACTAAGGACATCAGTACAGGATTTGTGCCTGAGATAGGATCAAATGCAATAGACACTTCAGGAAAGAAATCCAACTTTTTACCAAGGCCTCTATTAGGATGAGAAAAAGCTTATGTAGCCTTTACCATACTGCATCAACAGCTGTCATTCACTTCTGAGACTTCTGTTCAGATGCAGCACCTTCTCTGTTTCAAACCCAAAGCACTGTTGCTTACAATCGCAGAGGTTCCTTCCAACCCCTACAATTCTGTGATTCTTTGAAATCCAGTTCAGCATACTAAGCAACAGCAATACCCATGCATTTACCAGGAGGACTTGCACAAAACACAAGTGCTTTTCCAAATAACTAAGAATCATGTTACTCCTTACCACCTCAGAAGGAGAAACACACTGTTCCCATTAAAGCACCAATGAGCGTACTTAGCTGTGACTCAGTATCATGGGGAGTGAAAACAAAGACATTCTGGGCAAAAACATACCAAATTTCATTTCAAGGTTCTTTTTTTTTTTTTTTTTTTTTTAAGCTTCTTGGAACTCAAAAATGCCTTCATAATTTTCAGTCTGTTTTGGCACCGCAGTTTTACTTTGCCTTCTGTTTTCAACTCTATTTGATTCTGAAGCCAAAGCCGGAAAAAAAAAAAAAAAAATTAAATAAAAATAAAAAAAATTAAAAATTAAAAACTGCTAAGTGGGTTTTATTACTAAAAGGTGATTAAACCTTCACTTGAGGAATGCTGTTGCTGGATTCCTGGTTTTGGCAGCAGCTCTGATGCTCTTGATAGTGGGCGGACATGAAGGAAGACACTGCTCCCATCTAACAAGCTAAGATTAATGCCTATCATGACAACCCTATTCAGCTCATCTATTATCATGCCAGCTCATGTTCCTGCTCAGAATTGCCCCCTGAAGATGTCTCTCTCTCTTTTTTTCTCCACTGGCTATATGAAGTGCCTTAGGTGACTCTGCTCGTGACCTCAGCTTACAAACTAAGGTCCTGAAGCAGGCAGCAGAAGGGTTCCCAGGAAAAGCTTTGACTTTTTGCACCCAAAAAAACTCAGAGGTAGTTCCTTGGCCAGTGGACCTGGAGATCTTTCTTTGTTTCCTGCAATCCTTGGTGGATTTTATAATAGATGTCAAAGTATGATTTACATCACCTAATTCTACACACTCCAAAAAGATCAGCATTTAGTCCAAGTATTCTCTTTATAGGCAAAGGACAGAGACTACCAATAGGCAATTCAGCTGATCTGACTGGGACAATGAACATTAGAATGGTTTCAATCGATCTGCACAAACTTCTTTCTCTTTCCACACTCTAGACAAGGAGCCCTGGCTACTTCAACTACTACTTTTCAAAGATAAATATATTTTCTATTCCAGTATTTTCCATTTCCACAGACTTTTGTTTCCTTTCAGGGCTTAAGAAGTTATTACATTATCTTGCAGTCTAATTCTCCTTTCCAATTATTCTGTTCACAAATGTGGATAGGCTTTGTTTTAAATGATGGACCAAATAAAAGAGAAAGTCTTTCAGGAAACAGCAGGGTATTGGCTTAAAAATATGAAAAAGGTAATAGATTTTCATAGTTTGGAACAACGCTGCAACTTTTTCAGCTTTTTATTGTGTACTTTGTCATTTGAAATTCACTGAGAAATTATTTGCCTTTAGAGAGAGAGTGGCCAACCTACATCAGAGCAATTTACAGTAAGGTCCAAGGTTGTTCCTGAGTTATACCGATGTTCAAGCTCTCATAGAATCACAGAATCATAGAATTGCTCAGATTGGAAAAGACCTTGAAGATCATCAAGTCCAACTGCAACCTAACCACTACCCTAACTCTGACAACCCTCCACTAAATCATGTTCCTGAGCACCACATCCAGATGGTTTTTAAACACATCCCAGGATGGTGACTCAACCACCTCCCTGGGGAGCCTATTCCCCATACTTATATATGGGGAGCTATACTTTCTCTGAAGGTTGAAGAAGGTTTTAGTCTGGAAAAGGTCCTAGCTCAGATACATCAGTTAGAAATCCATGCCTAGGAAGACAGACTTAGACCCAGATGGCTAGATTGTCTGAAAAGTGCTTGACGCAGCTCTATTAGAAGAACCTGCAAAGAAATGTGTCTGAGTTTGGTGTAAAGAGTGATGCCTTTAGTACCTAGAACTGAGATCAGTGACTAACAGATCTGTGGGGTGGTCAGTACAGTCAATGCAGTGCTGTCAGAAGAACATCCCCACAGTGACAGAAAAGCCAAAAGACCTGTCATCTTGGTAGTCCCAGAGGGAGTTCATTTCAGATGAATGAAGCTGGGAGTTCAGACTTCAAAGCACGACTCTCCAATGCCTGAATAAAAAGAAAAAAGAGAATAAAAGAACAGGAAGTGACTCATTTAGGATTCATTTAGACTAATCTATCTCTGGATATCTAGCCTAAAGAAGATGGAAGCAGGGTCCTCTGTTTTCCTGGATTATTCTGGTCTGAATTTGGGGTGACACCAGTGATACTAACGTTAGTAGTATATAAGACTCAAGACTCAGGTCAGATCCTCACAAGGAGCTGTGAGGAACCATTTTCAGTACCACAGAATCACAGAATTGTAGAATGGCCTGAACTGAAAAGGACCACAATGATCATGCAGTTTCAACCCCCCTACCGTGGGCAGGGTTGCCAGCCACCAGACCAGGCTGCCCAGAGCCACATCCAGTCTGGCCTTGAATGCCCCCAGGGATGGGGCATCCACAACCTCTCTGGGCAACTTGCTCCAATGTGTCACCACCCTCTGAGTGAAGAAGTCATGATTGATGACCATGGTCATGAGAAAATGAGAACCATGTATTTAAGAGAGTCTCCATCCAACATGAGTTCAACACTGGGATCACAGTCACTTAATTCTCCTCTTCATGTAGAGCCAAAGTCCACAGAATGCAGCGTACCACACCACAGGGGCAGCTGTGCCCTTTTTCTCTCCTCTGGACCTCCACTCTGGATCCCATATCATGTAGGGATTCAGTCGTCCCTTTTCTCTTCATTTCAGCCATCTGTGGGATTCTGAACACATCTTCCACTGAATCCTCCAGAACTTTTCAGCATCCAGGTATGAAGGGCAGGGAGAACCGGGCTCTCCATGTAGTCATCTTTGCCTGTAAGGGGCTGACAAAGTTGGATTTTACCAGGGCAGGAGTTTGCTGGCAGCAGCTACTTTTGTTTACCCAGTTCCTTGTAACCACATGAATTACAGACTGGATCATTAGCTTCACAATGAACCAGAATGCTGATTTATTTAATGAATGTAAATGGTCTTTTGCTAGCTAATTAAATTAGGGAAATGAGAACTGTTGGTAATAAAATGGATAGCAAGGAGGGAAAAAGCTTCTGTACTCTAGTGACAACTTTAAAATAGGGTTTTCCATGACCCTGCCTCCCCACACCCTTATACATTCCAAATTTTCTCTACTCAAGGGCGGGATTTACTGCATGATTTGTGACTAGCCATGGGTTACTGTGCATCTGCAGAGGTCCCGAATCAAGATATCTGATGGACAAGGCTTCACTCTCCAGTTGCACCTGCATGAATACAGATGAAGCTGAGTGGGCTCCCTGAGTTCCATCAGTTTAAGTAGGGTCGTTTTCCTAATTTGTGCAATGAGCTCTTAGCAATCACTTCCACGTGCATGTAGCAGGAGACAGTTGCTCAGTACTTCAGAAATTCCCTGGGTTGAAGAGTTTTCTGTTCCAAACCACCTGCTTACAAAAACATACCAAGGGAATTTCTTGGCCAAGTCCAGCACTTGCTAAGTTCACTCCTGCTCTTCTAATACTTAATCCAGAGGCAGAAAAATCACTTTCACACTACGGCACGCATAGATGGTCCCCAACCATACACTAAGGAAAATCTTTTCAGGATCATAAAATATTGGCGCCATTGTAAGAGTAAATTTTGGGTCTGTTGTTACAGTTAGAACGCGTTGTGTTTCAGGATAACGCTGCAGAGGACCTCAGGGTGCCACAGAAACCCAAATCTCTCTCACAAAACAGTATTTGGCAGAATCTCAGCCTCCTAGGGCTAACTTCCCAGTGAATTACTTACTCCATAGATACTGCTCATCTCAGGAATGCCTTCTCCCACCTAACTCAGATGCAGCAGCAGGAGATTACTTCAAGTATAATAATGGCCAGATGTTGAGCAATAAATCTTAATAATTCCTTTCAAATGAGGCATGGGTGTGCTTAAGATAATAGAGTTCATAGAGGAAAGGCATTTATTTCCTGTCAAAGAACATAACTAAAAGCCAAAGTGCCCTCTGACAGGTTTATAATCCACCTATGTATTACCATCCGTGTAGGTCATATAGTAGTCAAGCCATGCATTACTCAAGACTCCTCTTAATAAGCAACTAAAAGATCTTTAATAGCATTTTGCAGACTATTAAGAAGCCAAGCAATGACAGAATTATCACCCACATTGTACATCCTGAGCATCTAAAAACAGATTGTTATTTTCAGCAAATAAATCAAAGACTTCAAGCTTCAGGGAAATAAGTCCATCAATTAAGCCATGTAAATGACCGAAGCCCTCAAATTAAATCAAATCAGCAGAAATAACTCATCACAAAAGGGCACTGCTTGCCTAAAGGTTATGGAGGAAGTCACCGAGTCTATAACTGTTATTAATAGAAGTAAGTCCATAAAGATTTAAGTCTATGCTTGAATTTTCAGGGCTATATATCTATATGTGAGGCAATAATTGGAAAGCAGTGATGATTAATATGCCTGATTAATTGCACTATCAGAAGACAGGCTATGCAATTACGGAGTCTTTCCGACATGCATGATCCTACACTCCATCACTAACCTAATAAAATAAACACAAATGGAATTAATCAAATGAAATAGGAAAACAGAACTTAAGCAAACGCATGCAGAATGTCAAAGACACCTCCATTCTGGATCCCTCTCAATAACAGCAAGAGAAGCGTAAAATTAAAAAGCTGAAAGAGATAAATGATGTATCCCTAACAAAACCAAAGTCCCTGCATGGGCTCCTATGGCTCCTTTTGCTCTACAGCCCAGTAGTGCAGTGGGAATACAGAATGGGTAAATCCACATTTGAGGTGTTTCAGGTCAGGCTGCAAAGCACCTGAGGGTATTACCATTGGCCATGACTAAGCCAGGACATCATTTGTTCCCAAATCCCTTGCTCAGTCCTTTGGGTTATGCATCAGTCTGGTTCCATATGCCAACAGTGCAATGAATTACTGCTGGAAAGGGGTTGCTTGTCCCACACTTCCCAGCTCCTTTGCTCCCCAGACAACACAACATACATGAGTTGAGTCTACATGTGTACATGCATATATATATATATTTATTTGTTTGTTTATATTTCCCCTGGAGTTTATTCAGGGAACCAACGTACATGTTGTAGCATGTGTTCAGAAGCAGTGGCTGCAGCTCAGCAACAGTAATTCTGATTCTTCTTTTGTGCGTGTGTGTGCGCGTTATTTTTTCATAGCAGGAGCTGAGTGCCAGCTCACAGCCCTAATTAAAAGAGAGAGAAAGCAAGAAAGAGCTCCTCTAATGCTACACTTTCCCTGAAAGCCCATTTACGAGGGACTATTTCTGTTGCCAATACAACTTGATGGCTTTCCCATTTCTGGGAGATGCTTATTGCAAGTGTACGCAACATGCTAGATTTTTTCACTTGGAAAGCGATTCGTCTCTACTGTGGAGCCCAGAAGTCACAAAAATGGGCACAGGAGCAGCAAAGTGACCATTAGAGCAATTTGACTGCATCAAGGACACAGTGTGCTGCAGCATGCTGGAAATGTGAGGTATCCACAACAGCTGCTTTCTGTGTCCTTTTGAGAGGAATGAGGTCCACAATGCATCTAAAGACAAACTCAACCCAAAAACCCTTGGAGGCCATTTATATCTGCTTCCATGTTTGCACATACTCATAAAGGCTGAACTGAAGTCCAGAGTGCAGGTCTGGATGCCATTACAAACGTGGTTTTCAGAATTAAAACTGCATGTAGGGCCAAACTGAGTGTGGCTTTTAAATGTTATGGGAAGGACTCGGGGTAAGTCAAAAATTCCCCTCCTGTTGATTGACTTGAATGTGTTTCTGCAAAAAAGTAAGAGTCAAGCAGGAAAGATTGCATGAGCTGCAGAAAGGGTGCTTCAGCATTAGGTACCAATGATCCTGCTGCCTGCATTGCTCCAAAGATCCTGGAAAACTAGGTAGGCCAAAGATTTCCATCGCCAGCAACAACTTTCTGATCAATCACTGGATTGAGCAATGTTTATATCTTCTGAGAAGTCTGGAGTCAATCAAATTGTGTTCTTCCCACAAGAAAGCCTTTGCCAAGTGCTTGAAACCCAAAGCAGTTGAGATCAGGTAGGGACCTCTTGGGTTCAGGGGACATCAAAAGATTACTTGCTCTTAAAGGATTACTAGCCTCACTGGTTGCCAGTATCGATGGATGTTCCTAGGTGAAGAGATTTAATACTAGTCAAGCAAAAAGAAGAAGAAAAAAGACTAAATGAAAGGTGTTCCCACTGAGACAAAGCATTCTCTGCTCAACTTCACAGGTGCAATTTACCCTCTTCCTCCCTCTCCTTCCCATAGGCAAGACAAAGGCTTCCTTATGGGGTAAAAAAAGGAAATGGAGAAACTGACTATACAAAATTCAAGCCAATTGCTTCCTGCTCTGTGTTCAACAAAAAAAGGTCCAACACACAATGGCTTTTTTTTCCACTTACTGATGCTGACTCTTGGAGTCAGTTCTGCAAAGCCCAAGTGATGTAAGAACTGATGGAAAAGCTATTTCCAGCACAGGAATTGCTCCAATTTGCCGTCCAACTTGCCAACAGCCCCTGTCAGTGAGCTGCAGATCTTTGGACAGTTTTCCCCAAAGAAAAATCTTATTGGTCACTTAAAGCTGGAAATTGTCCCTGTGGAAGGATTAAACAGAGGGATAGAGAAAATCCAGAGTAACCACGGAGCCTCCATGGCCTTACTGATTAAATAACAAATATTGCAGGAAAGGAGAGGTTCAGCGAGAAGGGGAAGTTAGCCCCCATCTCCCCTTCCGCTTGTGAATGCCAAAAGCCAAGGCAAGCAGGAATAGCAGATGGGAGAAGGGAGAACAGTGTGGGAAAGGGGGAAAGTTATGGGCTCTCAGGAGAAAAGCATTGGGTTTACCAGAGGAGGAAGGGAATTGGGAAAATGGTAGGAGAAGTGGGAAGGGTTGATGGCTGATGAATGGTTTTAAGGGCAGAAGACCCCAGGGAAGCTGTATAAATTACAGCTGGGGTAAGCACGGACCTCAAGACGGAAAGGGGATTAGAATATGGCAGTGTGTCTTCTTTTTTGGAGTACAACTGATAGCCTTCTCTTCCATGAACGGCTGTGATATCAAAGCAGGGAAAAGGGTGTGTTGGTATGACGCTGGCTGATACATTTTGAATGCTCACACTGAAAAATATTCTAGAAACCTCAAAAGGGCCCACTGCTTGATGAATATCAGCAGTTTAAAGCCAAGAAGCATCTACATTGCAGTAACTCCAACAGCTGTCTTGCAAAATGCTTCATTGTTTTCCCTTTGCAACCAGATTTACAGCCAAAGCTGTCCAAACTAGCATCTTACCGAAATAGGGGAAACCAAATCAGAGGAAGAAGTTGCTAGAGGAAAAAAAAAAAACAAGCTCAGGAAAAAACTGAAGACTTGGAAAAATGCTTGTGCCACCATCACACCACAGATGAAGAGGACTGAGAGGCTATGAGAGGTGATAGAAACAAGAAATGTCAAAAAAAGAGAAGGAAAGAAGACATGTCTAGTTTGTGGCAACCTTTCAGAACAACTGCAGGGATTCCCCTCTTGCTCAAGAAAAGAAAAAAGCATTCATTTTTTGTAAGTAAAGTTCTGATAATTCACTCCCTGGATAGCATCCCTGAAGGCCAGCAGCCAGATTTCCCAATGGCAGGAAACTGGCATGGGAAAAAAATAGGACAGCTTTTAAGGGATTGCCTGAGAAGGTGGTTTATAAAGCAGATTTCCCCATGGGCAGTCCCACAGTCCTCTTTGCAATCTGGAGAAACTGGCCTCCTGAGCTCACAATTAGAAAGAATTTAAATGAGAAAACAATTTAATGTATTTGAAGAGCCAGGCACCACTCACTTCCAGTAACCTTGATGAGAATTAGTTCTGCTGCTTCAATGAAGCTAATCCAAATTTGCACCAAAGTCACTAACACAGACTTTGGACTTAATCCTTTAAAAGTATTTCCAACTGAACCCAACGATGTGTGTAGAATATATTCACAAACATCTCTTTGTGTAAATCAGATTACTTTCTGCCTCATGAGTAGCTATTATTGAACTTGAGTGATTTGCTCCCCTTTGTCAACAAATTACAGTTTTCCAAAGAAGGTAATTTTACACCCTGAGCATTAGAAAGACCAAATATAACCTCAATTAGGAAAAGCTGTTGTTATACATTAGTGATTTGCAATGAGATCCATCTGATAAAGGATCCTTTTCTCTGCATATGCCTCCCAAGGCCTGAGAAAAGAAGAGCTCATTAACTCAGACCAAGAAGATGGTACTTTCTGGTGCTTGGGAAGGGTATTAAAGTCAGAAATCGAAGTGACAAAAGTACAGACAAAACTAAACAAAATAAAACTCTTCTTCCAAATGGGCAAAGATCATTACATGGAGCAGCCCTTAATTTGGAGGCGTTAGGAATCCAAATCTGACCATCATGGTGTTGCTTGATTATAACAGGACGGACACGTGCCACTGGGGAAGCCAAACTTCAAAGCAACTGGGAAGTGGCTTGCTCAGGGCAACAGGAGGAATTAGCAACAAAGTGCCAAGATTCCTGACTACTACCAGACAATCCATGTTCCTTTTAGCATTGCTGAACAACTGTGCTGTATCACAGACAAGGAAGCTTCTCACCATTACAGTGGGCATTCGTGAGATGCTTTGAATGCCTTGAAATCCCTTAGATGCTCACATTTTGCCCCCTGGCCTTGTTTAACCACATGGTAAACAGGAAGGTGGGCTCTGGTCTTGATCTGGGAGGATATTGCAATACGAATTGTCCAGGGCACCACCCCAAAGGATTATTCTGAGCCAAAAAATGAGACTTTTCCTATCCTGTGGTCACACAGGCAGCATCAGCATGACATTCCCCTGGCCTTAGTCATTCACTACATGCCATTCAGAGATGGTTTTGCCACCTTTGTTAACCTCAAGCAATTCTCCCCCCATTCCCAGTCTGCATATAAAAGCAATCCAAGCCAAGGAGCTCCAGTCCCTTGGAATAAACGGGAAATCTTTTCTAAATATGTATCAAAAAGAGGTCAACTGGGTTAAATACCATGCGTGATGTGGTGCTACAAATGAGGCTCAGGAAAGGGAAGGGAAATAAGAGCCATTCACGTGGAAGGAAAAAGCTTGCTGCCCATAGGCACACATCAAAGCAGCTCTGTTTAAAGGCACGAAGAGGTGGTGCAATTGAAGACCCTCATTTATAAAGACGTGAGTGTTTGTTTTAACCAACGCTGATCAAACAGGGAGGCTTTTCAGCGTGAGGGTGGGGATTTTTTTCCATCAATTTTCAGCACCTCTCTGGAGCGAGGCCATGTTTTGCTGCGCTCCATTCTCCTCTCTGCAGGAACATGGTCCTTCCCAACCTCCCACTGTTCCCACAGTGTTATTGCAGTCACGTTCTTCTTTCCGTGCATTAAGCACAGGATTATTAAATCACTTGCTCGGAGGCGAGCAATGAACAACGACAGGGAGGGTTATGCGACTGTGGGCCGGAGTCCAAGTTTTCAGCTAATGACTTGAGCAGAGGTATAGCAGTCCAGGAAAGTCCCTTGGAGACTTATGCTGAAACAGCAATGGCATTTTGTTGGGAAACCAAAAGTGTGAGATTCCCACCCTGGAGGTGTTGGAAGCCAGGCTGGATGGGGCTTTGAGCAACCTGGTCTAGAGGGAGGTGTCCCTGCCTATAGCAGGGGATTGGAACTAGATGATCTTCAAGGTCCCTTCCAACCCAATCTATTCTATGTTTCTATGCCTCTTTGATCTAGCACCGCCATATGCCCTTGACAACTGTTTTTCTTTAGGACTCAGATAATGCATTCAGGAAGGGCATCTGATTGCACCTAACGGGCCTATGGATGCAATAAGAAAGGGTGCACTGACCTGAAAGTGGATGTAAAAATAACAGACACGTCTTTAACTGTACGACCTTTTTGGAAATCAAAAGTTGTTATTTTCTCTGAAAATATGCTCAGGTCAATCCCAATTCACAGTGTTCAGCTCAGAGCTGCACAATATGCCATTGCATAATGAGATCAACATATAGGAAAACATCATCTTGTTTGCCTTCACTTCAAGTTAAAAATCCAGTGGGTGTCTGATCTGCTCACCTGAAGGGTGGGAACAGCCAACCACGTGTGGTGGTAAGCTGGACATGAGCCAGCAACGTGCCCTTGCAGCATAGAAAGCCAACAGGATGCCCAGAGAGGTGGTGGATGCCCTATTCCAGGAGACATTTAAGGTCAAGATGGACTGGGCTCTGAGCACCTGATGGAGCTGTAAGTGTCCCTCTTCACTGTAGGGAAGTTGGGCCAGATGGCCTTTAAAGGTCTTTTCCAACTCAAATGATTCTATGAGTCTATTGGTCTACAATAAGGATGGTCACAGGGAGAAAAGCAGCATCACCTCTGCATTCCCTCCCTCAGGTTGGTTTTTTTTGTTGTTGTTGCTGAGAGAATAGGGCAGGTCAAGCTAACTTCAGGACCCTTTAACACAGATTTAATCTGACCATGCCCATCAGAAACCCGTGTTAAAAGCCAGTACAACTTCAAGGTCCTCACCTAGCATTTGCAGCAAGTGACACTCCCACATCCAAAGAACACAACTACCCTAAGCCTGTACAATAAGGAGTCTGTTAGGGTTTGATTTTGCAAATCCTCCTCTAAGCAATGAATCCTTTTACCTCATAGGGCCTGATGACGTGAGTCTTGGCAATTTTGGAGCCCTCTGCCCCTGACCTACCAAAAACATGGGAAAGCAAAGCAAATGCTCCCCTCAAGGGCATTGTGACGTAGGAAGCCCAGCAGACCTTGAATGCTGCAAAAACACCATGATTTTGTGAATAATGTCTCTGTTGGCAAAGGGTACTTTGACACCGCAGTGCTTTGCCGTCATCAGTGTAAAATTAACAGCTCCATAAGCACAGATATTGTAGATCTGTTCCTTCTATTTCTCTTTTTCCCCTCCGAGTCCCCACTGGGGAGATTTCATTAAGTGAACATTAGACCATGGGTGTTTGCTGCATTTGCAGCATGAAATTAGCTAGCAAGACTGAAATAAAGTGTCTGCTGTAACCTCGTCTGCAGGCTGCAAGGATCAGGGAGAAAATTTTAAAGGAGATGCTACAGATGCTGTGGAAATAATGAATCTCCCCTGGGAATCCATGGAAGACGTTGCTTGCATGCATGAGGACTAATGGAAATGACGAGTCTGTGATGAGCAGATCCCAGGTAATAAATCAGATGAGGATCTCCCCATTTTAAGGCACCAAATGACTGTTGCTTAGACAAAGCAAAAACAAAAAGATGCCCCTGGGGCAATTCCCAGTGACCCCAAGGGAGGGCAGGAAGCTCCTCTGGGAGCTTAGAAGATTTAAGCCCTGAGGGTGTGAATGCTTCTGGGATCTGTTTAGGACAAATACTTAGCAAGTGGCTGTTACTGAAAGATTTAGACCAGAGTATCCTGACCTGACAGCCAGTTAGTGCCAGCCATGACCATTTCCAAAGGCATTTTAGGGTATACTCATAGGCTTGTAACCCTACCTATTTGGTAAAGGGAATTGGCCTGGTGTCTCCTGAGGTCTCTTCCAGGCCAAATTTTTCAATGATCCCATGAAGACTGGGCTTGTCAAGCTGAATTTCTTCCCTTTTCCCCTTCGTGTAGACAGTAGAAACTAAGCATGTCCTCGGGGGACCAGAAAGGGAAAGAGATAGGTGTCACTCAGTGCCAGCCCTCTATGGCATGGCAGCAAGTCTGTTCTGACTACAGAAACAACACAAGTCTATGGCCCTTTACAGCCTCGAAGGGAACTTGAGTCCTGTACTACTCATCTGCACTGCACAGACCTGAGGGGAAATCCCCATCAGCACTCCACAGGCTGCTGAGGGTCTGGATGTAAGCATCTGTTAGCAACTAAGACTACTGGGGACATGCTCTGCTATTTCATTAGGTCCCATTTTAGAAGTCAAAACCAGACGCAACTGCTTTGCAAAAGTAACGTGACACATGAAATGGAAGATTTTTACCCCAAAAGATACTCTGTGGGTTCACAACCTCAGAAAAAGCTTTCGTTGTATTGGTGTTGCTCATCGCAGATGTACTGTTTGGCTTTAAATTGAGACTTGGTCTGAATTCTCCCCTTGATTTCCAAAGATGCAGTTTGATCTTTTGTGATAGATAAGCCCGTGGTGAAACCCTTCGGAAGTGGCAAAGTAGGTTAAGCAAACAGGACTTCCCAGCATGAGCTAAGCAAAGGAAAAAGCCCTTGTCCTACCACTAAATCAATGTGGCAGAAAACATCCAGCACACACAGACCACATGCAGCTCTGCAGCCTTGAGGAAAAGGCTGTATTTATGACTGTTATCTGGTCACCTTTGCAATATGATCATTTGATACTGAGGTATGTGTCATCGGCCCAGGAATTTATTTGCTTGTATTCAGTAGAAAGTAGTCGGTAAGACAAATAGCTGCTGTGTATGCCAAGCACCTGATAAAACTGAATTTTGCTGTAAAGTTGGTGATAGCTCCTTTCGTTATCAATCAGTCCCTGTTTCTTTACTCACCTCTTCTCAGGCAAGGAGGGAGGTGTTGCTCAGTGTGAGCAACATGAAATAACCTTTACTGTGCTCGGATGTCACTAAGAGCAGAGTCAGGCAAACTCTTGTTCCAGGCGGTGCCTTCCAAATAAACTTTGATTTCATTAGTGTAATGAACAAGTGAATCAGCATCATTGGTCCCAAGCCAAGTCACCAAACCCAGACATTCAGGCATGTGTCCCTTCTCCCAGTAACCCTCAGCACGGTTCAAGCTTCAAAGCCTCCCTCTGTGCTCCTTTCACCCACAGCAGATTTTGGGGAATTTTCATCCAAATCCCACTTAGCATCTCGATGTCTGAGGTGTCACGAGAGCAGGGGGTGAAGATTTACAGAGGCTAACCTAGGTTATTTGGACACGGTTTAAGGCAAACAAAGAGCATGAACCACCAGATCAGTGGAGATCAAATAAGTTTTCAGCAAAAGGAGTGTCTTTATTACCCACCCAGTTATAAAATAGCTGCGGGAAAGTAATCAAGATATGGGCTGCACCAGTCCTTTTCTAGGGCTACACTGAGAGCAAACATCTTGCATTTAAGTAGACTTGTACCAGCTAGATGACCTTGCATCTGTAGAGTAGAGGTGATGCTTATGAATGGGGAAAGGAGCTTATTTCCAAGAGATAGGAGGCAAAAAGAGTTTCTATTGTCTGCAGATGAAGGCTGAGATCATGCATGTTTCCCAGTATAGGAATGCCTGTTAGACAGGTAGAGCAGCTGGTGTTGCACAAAGCCACATGATTGCACAAAACATATTTTCACTGGAAATCTCTCTTGCTCCCTCATGACTTTCTTTTCTTGTTCACCACGAGGGTGGTACACCAGCGTACTCCACCATACAGCTTTACAGACTGCTAAAAAGGCAGTCGCACATCCCCATGCCCATGTATTTTTTGCTCTCTGACAACTACCCTGGCATGTACATGACCTTTATTCTTCTGTTACATAAGTGTTTTGCAAGTGTTCACAGTCTCACTGATAGTAAACTTTTATCTTGGCAGCGTGAACGCAGCAGTGATTTTGCATTCTGCTTTTATCATCTGACTTCAGCCTAGAAACTCAGCAGCCAGAGGTTAAGCTTGCATCTGATGAACTTCATAAACTACAGACAGTGGGTCAGGAGAGTTCATAACCTGTTTTAGCCATGTGGGTACGTGCAAAGTTCACTACTGGGGGGGGGGGGGGGGGGGGGAAGAAAGAAAGAAAAGGTTGAATGATGCAATATTTAATGAGAGCAGCTACAATAAAAGAAGATTCTTGAAAAGGGCTTCGTTGGGGAGTATTTAGCTGCAGAGGTGACACACTGGAAAGGGTAGGAAGCATTTTGACAGCAACTCTTTTCATTTTACCCAGTGTCTGAACTGTCTGGAGGATTCATTGCACAGGAAAAACTCAGGAATAACTTCTACACCGTGAAGACCAGCAGGATTCAAAGCAAGATTTGGTATTTCTAAGAGGAATGAGCAATGACAGAGATTCAAGAACTTAGGAGGGCAAAGAGATCAGAGGTGTACAGAAACAAGATGAGACAGTGGAAATTTTACAGGCATGATAAATGTGGTGTACAACTTCCCTGCTGCAGATTCTGGCCTCTGGGCAGACTATTCTAGAATGATCTCTGATCTCCCTTGGTTTGCTAAAGTGCATCAGGGTTTATACCATCCAGGTCACAGGAGAAGGCTGAGCATTTATCCACTCTCATAGAGCAACTCCTCTGATAACATGCATGGGTATAAACCTTGCAGACCCAGAGTTCCTCAGCAGAAGAGCTAGAAGATCACAGGAGAACTTTGTGCCTAGCAGCTGGCTATTGACACATGCAGATCTCTAGTGAGCTTCAAAACCTCAAGGTCTCAGTCAGCTGCTGCTACTGTGGAGGCATAGTGGTGATGGGTTGATAGTTGGACTCGATGATCTTAGCAGTCCTTTCTAAATCTTAATGATTTATGGATTCTATGAGTGGGCATGGTGGTGATGGGCTGATGGCTGGACTTGATGATCTTAGTGGTCTTCTCCAACCTTCTTCTTCTTGTGTTGGGGGCTCCAGAACTGGACACAGTGCTTCAGGTGGGGACTCATGAGAGCAGAGTAGAGGGACAGAATCACCTCCCTCGACCTACTGGTCACACTTCTCCTGATGCAATCCAGGATACAGTTGGCCTTCCAGGCTGCAAGCACACACTGCCAACTCATGTTGAATCTTTCATCAACCGACACTCCCAGATCCCTCTCCTCAGGGCTGCTCTCAATCCATTCTCCACCCAACCTGTATCTGTGCATGAGATTACCCAGCTCAAGTGCAGGACTTTGCATGTGGCCTTGTTGAACTCCATGAGGTTTGCATGGGCCCAACTCTCAAGCCTGTCCAGGTCCCTCTGAGTAGCATCCCTTTCCTCTAGTGTGTCAACAGCACCACTCAGCTTGGTGTCATCTACAGACTTGCTGAGGGTGCACTCCACCCCACTGCCCACGTTGTCTACAAAGATGTTAAACAATGATGGTCCCAGCACCGACCTCTGAGGAACGCGACTCATCATCAGTCTCTACTTGGACATGGAGCAGCTGAGCACAACTCTCTGAGTGGGACCATCCAGCTAATACCTTATCCAGCAGGTGGTCCATCCATGAAATCCATTTTTCTCCAACTTTGAGACCACGATGTCATGTGAGACAGTGTCAAACTTAATGATAAATGATTCTTACATTTGATTCAACCTTAATGATTTTTGTTTCTGTATGATGTGCTGTTACCCTGTTAGGGGTATTTAAGAAATCCCAGGGAGAGTATGTGCTCCCTCCCATGATCTCCAGGACTTCAGAGAACTATACGCTCTCTCTGGGAGGAACATGTGCTGTCTGGGAGGAACCAGACGTCCTCTTTGCCACCAGCAGTATGTCCCCCAGGGACATCCCATTTACCACTGAAACCTCCAGACATTTCCCATGCTACAAATAACACAGCTTCAACCTTGCACATCCTCTTCTGTTTAACCAGAGCCAGTGGCTCCCCAGAGATCAGTGTATACCCAGTGCATCTGGAAAGGCATGTGTAATTACCCTTGAGTAATTTTTCCCAAGGGCATTTGGGGAAGTATAACACAATTCCACCTATCGTTTCCCTCCTTTGGGCGAATTCCCACATATTTCAAAGCAGAACAGAAATCAAAAAAAGAGAGAATATTATTTGTATAACGAAACTACAAGTGCGGTTCTTTTTGGGATTCATATTAAAAGCCCCTTCCTGATGCAAATGGCTGGTGAGTAGGTACTTTGTCAAGATAAAGGGAAAAAAAAAACACAGATCGGAAGTCTAATCACATTTAAACCATATGTGCAGCATATGTCAGCAGTTACAGAGAGCTTTAGGAAAAAAAAAAACAAAACAACAACTACAAAGCCTCGGCCTTTGACTTCAAAGGGGTTTTAAAAGGACCAAAATTTTGATCGCTCAATTTCTGTCCATTAGGGAGAAGTCATGGGGATATTTTATTTTGGTCCTGTGAATGGTTCTGCTGGAGAAAAGTGGCCAGCAGTCCCTACTTTACAAAAAAAAAACAAACAAAAGTCTGTCCTTCCTGGGACCCTGCAGGTCCCAGCACACACTGACTCAGTCTTTTCACAAGCCACGGTTCTGTTTTAAAGCCCTTTCTCACCTCTGAAAAATGGCTTTATTCAAGAGTGGCACCATGGGACTCTGTGTTTCCTGCCTCCACTGGCTTCAATATAACATGCACGTTGTTTGGTCTCACAAGGGCAAATGGCCTCTGCATCAACAGTCAAGAATAAGAACTCATGGTGGGCTGCAGGATTTAACATGGGTGCTTTCTCTTCTCGTTTATAACTGTCTTTTACAATGCTTCAGCATGCAGGTTGGTTGTAACACACCGTTCGTGACCGCAATCCTCGTCCTTATTGATGCTGAGTGTTTTTATTGCTGGGAGTTGTGAGGTTTCGAGATGAAAAACAAAACTGTTGTGCTCAGTCCTGCACAAACACAGTTGAAAAGAGCCCACATGGAGGTCTAAAGGCAATCTGCAAAGCTGAGTGGGAGAAATCTTTCTTTGGCTCCTGTCTTAGCAATGAGCATATGCCAGCTGTGTCTGGAAGCCATCCTTGGCTGTAAGGGTCAGGGCTCAGTCCTCTGAAGGAGCTTTTGCTGTGCTCAGACTCACAGTGCCTCAAGCAGGAGATGCATGGGAAGCTCTCGGCTCTCCCATCAGGATGAGAGAATCACAGAATTGCAGGCATTGCAAGGGACCTCTAGAGATCTTCGAGTCCAATCCTCCTGCTAAAGCAGGTTCCCTACAGAAGGTCACACAGGTAGAATCATAGAATTGCTCAGGTTGGAAAAGACCTTAAAGATCATCGAGTCCAACCACAACCTAACCATACCACCCTAACTCTAACAACTCTCTGGTAAATGATGTCCCTGGGCACCACATCCAAACAGTTTTTAAACCCATTCAGGGATGGTGACTCAACCACCTCCCTGGGGAGCCTATTCCAGTGCTTAACCACCCTCTCTGTAAAGAAGTGTTTCCTGATATCCAACCAGTTTTTCCTGATATCCAACCTGATTTATCCTGATATCCAACACCAAGGTAGGCATCCAGATAGGTCTCCTTCCAGAGAAAGAAACTCCACAACCTCTCTGGGCATTCCTGTCCCAGTGCTTTGGTACCCTCACTGTAAAGTTCCTCCACATATTTTTGTGGAACTTCCTATGTTCCAGTTTTTGGCCATTGCTCCTTGTCCTATCACTACACATCTCTGAGAAGAGTCCGGCCTCATCCAACTGCCTCCTGCACTTTAGATATTATAAGCTCTCATCAGATCTCCTCTCAGTTTTCTCTTTTCTAGCCTGAACAGTCCCAGGTCGCTCAGCCTTTTCTCATAAAGGAGGTGCTCCAGGCCCTTCACCATCACTGTTGCCTCTGCTGGACTCTTTCTAGGAGATTTGCTTTCTTTTTTGAACTGAGGAGCCCAGAACTGGACAGAGTACTCCAGATGAGATCTTACCAGGACAAAGTAGAGGGGGATCACCTGCTGGCCACTCTCTTTTAATGCACCCCAAGATCCCATTGGCCTTCTTTGCCACTGCTGGCTTGTGACCAACCTGTTATCCACCAGGATTCCTAGGTCCTCTGTGCAGAGCTCCTTTCCTACAGATCAGCCCCCAGTCTGTACTGATGTATGCAATTATTTTTCCCAGTTGCAGGACTCTACATTTTCTTTTGTTGAACCTTGTCAGGTTCATTTCCATTCAACTTTCCAGTCTGTCCAGGTCTTGTTGAATGGCAGCACAGCCTTCTGACACATCAACCACTCCTCTCAGCTTTGTTTCACCTGCAAATTTGCTGAGGATGGACCTTTCTTCCAGGTCACATGAAGATGTTGACCCGGACTCAGCACCAACCCCTGAGGAACATTGCTAGTTACAACTGCCAGCTAAACTCTGAGCCACTGATCACAACTCTCTGAGCTCTGCCAGTCAGCCAGTTCTCAACCCAGCTCACCGTCCACTCATCTATCCAGCACTTCCTAATCTCTAAACGCCTTGCTGAAGTCAAGGTACACACCATCCACTGCTCTCCCCCCATCCACTAGCCACTGATGACATCATAGAAAGCTACCAGGTTGGTCAAGCATGATCACTACTGATAACATTCTTCTCCTTCAATTGTTTGGAGATGGCATCCGGAACAAGTTGTTCCACCACCTTTCTAGAGAGATAGGTGAGGCTGACTGGCCTGTAGTTTCCTGGATTGTCCTTCTTGCCCTTTTTGAAGACTGGAGTGACACTGGCTGTTCTTCAGCCCTCAGACACCCCTCCCATTCACCAAGGCCTTTCAAAAATGATAGAGGGCGGTTCAGCAATCACCTCTGCCAGCTCCCTCAGCAGATGTAGGTGCATTCCACTGGGGCCCATGAATTTGTGTGCACTGATTTTGGCTAGATGATCTCTGACCATATCCTGCTAGACCAAGGGGAAGTCTTCTCTTCACCAGACTCTCTCTCTTACCTCCAGGGCCCAGGATTCCCAAGGAGCAGCCTTTGTAGTAAAGACAGAAGCAAAGAAAACATACAGGATCTCTACCTTCTCAGCATCTCATTACCTGGGCACCCAGCTCATTTACTAGCAGATTCACATTTTCTCTAGTTTTCCTTTTATTGTTGACACACTTCAAAAAGAACAAAACCTTTCTTGTTATCCTTTGCCAGATTAAATTCCAAGTGGGCCTTAGCCTTCCTCATTACATCCCTACAGGCCCTGAAAACATTCCTATATTCTTCCCAAGTGGACAGGTAATTTTTTCACATTTACTGGACCTTCTTCTTCCCTTTCAGCTTTTTCATGAGGTCCTTGCTCATCCAGGCAGGTCTCCTGCCACTTTTCCCTGATTTCTCACCCTTAGGAATGCACCAATCTTGAGCTTGGAAGAAGTGGTGTTTGAGTATCGATTAGCTCCAGTCTTTCCCATATGGAAGGAAAAACACCTTCATAGCAGGGGCCTGGGATAGCACAGAAGTGAGTGAAATGGGGATGTGCCAACACCAAAGTGTTAAAAGCCCAGCAGGAAATCACTGGGGAATCTGGTCCTACAGGATGGTGCAATCAAGTGAGTTCACACATAACCCTTTTCCCACACACTCATTCCCACCATGTGCCTCTGCTGGGCCAGTTGCAGCTGTCTATGGGCTGAAAAAAAAGTAAGTAGAATCACAGAATCACACAACCATTAAGGTTGGAAGAGACCACTAAGATCACCAAGTACAACCCCTTTTCTCTGCTGCACTTTTCAAGGCCCGTCAGGCAGCCTTCAGGCTGAGAAGCTACTCAGTAATTTCCTTGACATCTACTGACTCTTTTAGGCAAGATAACCCACTAAAAACATTTGTAAATTCAAGCTTGTGGGAGACCAGAAGGAAACATGGACTAGCCTTTAATTTGTACTATGACTCGTCACCAATGTTATGCCCTTAAGCTTGTTGTGTTCCAGCAGTGCCAACTCATCGTGACATTTTACTTAAAGGCTGCACTGGAGTTACATGATATCTGCAAACATTTACCTTTCAATTAGAAATTAAAAGCTATTTCAATCACTAAAAGCCACTGGAAAAAAAGGTTGAAAGAAAACTCTCAAGGTTCAAGATCTAGAAGGTGAGGTGGTCTTACATCTTCAAGAAAAAAGTTGTTTTGTGGTAGCATAATGCAAAAGCTCAATGCAGTTGGGGAGCTGATCACACTTTAGATCTTGACATGGCCTGGAAGTCTGCAAAAAGAAGTTCAAAGCAGCCCAAGGAAAATGAGTCAAGGGTGATAGCTGTGTTGCACACTGGTCCTAGAAAGTCCTTTTGCTTGTTTGACCCTGAGAAATAAGAGCAGGGAATGCCGTATGATCTCTTCACGTGTCGAACCTTAAGCAGAGGGAGAAGGGCTCTGCAAATTCACTGGTGTGGATGGAGCAAGGAAGGGAGATTAAATTTAGCTGGCTATTAGGCACAATTTCCTGCAAGTGAAGACAATTAGGCAGTGGAACTGTTTTGCCTAGTGAGGTAATTACTGCACAAACACTGGATGGACGCAAGCCAAGATTAGATAAGTATAGTGGAAAATGTAGTACAAGGTCTCTTCTGATGAGCCCAGAGGGGCTGCCTTTGTTGGCTGTGTGCCCAGCCAAGCAGTTGGATAAAACTTTCCCCGAAAAAACTTCTTGAGACAAAGAGGGCTTTGCTGGGGCTGGGACTGTGGGATGGCAGGGGCAGAGAGCAATGCCTCTGCCATCACCTACCACAGAAGCCCACGAAAGTCAATCTGAGGAGGTTAGGAAATGAAAGTAGAAGAGAAATGACCAAATAGTTGCATAGAGTTCACTCTGTGCTTCACCTGCCTGCTTTTCTGAGTCAAAATGAAAGCATCTGTAGGAACATGTTAGCAGAGGAATTTCCTAGCAGCCCAGGACTACCTTTTATATCTCTGTGCCCACCTTTTCCAATAACTCATGGGGTGAAAAGAAAGCCACTGCATGAGGCACAATGAGAAAATCTGACTGCTGGAGAAGTATCACTATCCAGGCTACTCAGGGAACCTTCCTTGGAGGTGCTCAGGAACCATGGAGATGTGGCACTGAGGGACATGTTTTAGTGGGCACGATGGTGGTGGGTCAACAGTTGGACTCGATGATCTTAATGGTCTTTTCCATCCTTAATGATTCCATACTTCTATGACATTGATTTCCACCCTGAATCCTCTCCGAAACATATTTTTAATCTGCTATGCAACACGTGGTAACTCATTCTCCTGTGAGCAGGTTGAGGGGATGGGAGATGGTCTCTGTCTCACTGACAGACAAAGTGTCATCTCAGGAAAAATCCCACACATGACACTGTACCTGGACTGAAGCCAGAGGAAAAAGGCAGCCTGGTGACAGGAGCAGATGGGTTACTCTGGGCTGGAAGCAGCCTTGATATACCTCAGACAGGGATTGTCTCAACCGTATGGAACTGGCCAAGAAAGAGGTTGTGAAAGACGGGAGAGCATCCTGGCTGTACAGCAAGGATGGGAGCAGAACCACGCACAAACTCCATCCTGGTTTTGTCTGCCTGGATACTGTTATTAATGCAACACGTTGTCAGGTGCTTTACACTGGAAATTAGACCACTTAATCAAACTGCTGTTTTGCCCAAAGGCCCATTTACCCACACTGTGAGTAGGAAAACTTCTGTGTTTATTTGCCCTCCTCTTTAAAAAGGTGCGAACTTTTCCAGGAAGGGGATGGAAAGGCAATCATTGCACCGCCATCACCATCCCCACTCTTGTTTTTGGGAAAACTCCTTCAATGTGGAAAAACCTGCAGCTGTGCAAACATGACAAAGGATGCTGAGTGGTCCAGGATGTGAGGTGCCTTGCTCCACCTTGCCTTCATCCCTTTGCAATGACACAGAGTTAGGAGGCAAATGAGCTAAAATCCAGAAGATGTGTCTAGGGCCTTAACCATGGTTTCCTAAAGCCACGTCAAGTGGCATCTGTCAAGTATAATTTGACTTCTTGTCTCTGAGGGATCCTCACCTCCCTTGTCTCCCAGCTCTACCAGGAGAACGTGAACCACACTTGCCCCATTCTATTATGGTGTAAACCAGGGGAGCACTTGGAGCTGCCCTGTTGTCATAGTTTGGCTGGGTTTTGCATCAATTTATTTGGAGAAGAGTCCACTGTGAAACCAGTCATAAGCCAAGGCATTACACTGCTCTGTGTTTGTGCCTTGTCATCCAAAGATTTGCATATGCCTGTGGAATGGAGCTGTATTTGGACAACCTTTAGGTTAGCTTCGAGAAGGCTCATAATCCCTTTAATAGTGCTGGCTGTGCATCACATCTGACTTGGAAGGGTTGCTGTAAGGATGCTCTCTCCCATGATCCTGTTACCCCTCTTCTCTTCCACCCCAAGTCTGGAAAAAGATGAAGAAGTCCTAGCATTCCTTATTGGTGCAATCACACACTATTCCTGGGATTCTGAATGGCTCTTCTGAGCAGAATCAAGTTAGGGCAGCTTGCACCAAGTATTTAGTGTGTTCAGTGATGCCCTAGGAATGCAATCCAGCCTCATCTCTGCTGTTTCTTTTGCTCTTAACTATGGTTCATTCAGACATTTCAGAGATATTTTTACCACAATCCTAAATTCCTTTCCTGGCTACTAGCCTGCTTTTGACCTTCTTCCTGTGAAACAGATGTTTCCCTCTTGGACCCATTGCTCCCAGCTGTTTCAAGGGGCTGGAATCGTTCAGTTTGTCTGTGCTGGCTTTCTGCTGGTGTACCTCCCTTGAAGTCAGTGATGTTGCTCCTCTTTAAAGCAGTAAGAAAAGTGTTGTTTGTATGGAGTTTCTTCAGATTGAATATCCCAGTGCATCCCAGAGCATTCCAGGGCACTGCAGACTCACTGACCATCCCTGGTCTTCTCTTCTGCACATGACCCTGTCATCCCCTGTCTCAGGTACCCATTGGGGTCTGCAGGACTGGTCCAAGGAACATCCTCACATCCTCAGTCACCTCCCTCCTGTGGCTTCTTAATCTCTCCTGTGTCCCAGCTCACCATGTAACCTATCGCCCTATGTGGAAGAAAGGAATCTGCATGACATGAGGTTGTTCTTCAATTCGATGCCTCACTATCTGCCTGTGATTGGATTCACTTGTATGACATTAAGAATTTAAGCCACGTATGTGCCCCTCTAGGGCACAACAATGCCTTGGCTAGGAACCGTTGTAGCAAAAGTGAGCAGCCAAGGTTGTGTATGCTTCAAAATACTGCAAAGTCATGCTGAAACTTTGCAGGAGGAAATGCTGTGGCCACCATTCCTCAGTATTGCCTGTGTTCACATGGCTTATTTACAACCTGATAAGGCTTGATCGGGCAAGTCAGGGGAGTTCATGACGTGATCAGCTACCTTGGCATGTATAGGCTGTGATGAATAATTAACAGAGTTGTAATACCAAACTGCCCTACAAAGGGTGGAGAGGAACAGGGCAAGAAAGAGAAAATAACAGGCTTGTTAAAGAAATACAAAAGTTTTCATAGAATCACAGAGAATCACAGTTTTCTGACCTGGACTCTTCGTTCAGGCTCTGTCTGTTCTGCTCATCTCTGATCCAAAAGAATGCAAAACTCTCCTACCAGGGCTCAGTTATATTTAGGAGAGACAGAAGGACTCCTGGTGACATGCTTTGCTGGGCATTCTGCATGGTCCACAGATGTCCAAAAGACACAGTGAGGAGGTGGAGGGATCCCCAGACCTGAATTAGGCACCTAAGTTCCTGTTTACTGAAAGAAGCAGATGCTTCCTTCATTCCTCAAGTGTGTTTTTTTCCCGGAGCTGAAGTTCGTGTCAAGATATGGCAGGAGATGCTTATTAAACTCAGCTCTGAAAGGCTATTGGCACGAGAGAAACGCTCCCTGTCCGAGCCAAAGCCACTGAGTTGAATATTTTCCCACTGTGTGCACTGTGTCTTTGCTCTGCTGACTCAAAGTAGCATTTCCCACCCAAGGAGCAGTGCTTATGAACCATTACAGAGCAGTGTGTGCGCCCCTGGTGAGGTAACTGCCATGATATGGAGAGCCCCAAAGCTTCCAAAGCTGCTCACTGCAGGGTGAGAGAAGACCAGTGTGGTCCTACCCTTCCAGAGGACCACCTTGGCTTTATTTTTTTTTGTTGTTGTTGTACTCTGAGACACTTCTGCAGCTGGTCAAGGCCATATTTTAACCTCCTAAGACAACTCCTTTTGGCTTTAGTAATGTGCTCAAAGCGAAAGCAAAAGCTCCAGCAGCAGCACCGGCAGCAGATCATTTTCCCTGCTCTGCCTCTGATGTTTAGTGGATTAACTTAATGGGTTGATGGTAGGACTTGATGATCCTTATGGTCTTTTCCAACCTTAACAACTCTGTGATTCTATGATTATGATTCCTTGCAGCTCCAAGATAGCCAGAGGTAGGTGCTTTCCTACCACCCATGCCCAATCCAGCTTGCATTTCAGGGATGGCTCCTTGGGCTGATTTGCACAAGGTGCACCTCAAAGTAGGATCTGGGGTAAGAAACGTGCAAAGGAGATGGTAATTCTGTAGACATGCACATAAGAATGAAGGAGATGGGGCAGGGATAGAAAATGCATAAGGGATGATTATTAAGCATGTGGGTTAATTAGTAAAAGCCAAGTGGGATGCTTTCTCCAGGAAGGAGGAAACTCCAGTCCCGGTGATATGTTCAGTTGGTGTTTGAAGGATGGGTTCATCCAAAGAGGACTTGCACTGAACATAGTCCTTGCAGCCCAGCAAGATGTTCCTTTCCTCTTAGAATCACAGAATCATGACGACTGAAAAGACCTCTAAGATCATCACATCCAACCATGAACCTGCCACCAACATGGCCACTAAGCCATGTCCCTCTTCTCACACTCCTCAGAGCTGCACACCTCACTTGATGGTTGCAGACTCAGCTTGACTCTTCATGTTTTGAGCCCAAGGGATGCAGC
Organism: Gallus gallus; assembly: GCF_016699485.2. Classification (NCBI taxonomy): domain Eukaryota; kingdom Metazoa; phylum Chordata; class Aves; order Galliformes; family Phasianidae; genus Gallus; species Gallus gallus. Next base: position 193,331,054 of record NC_052532.1, on the reverse strand, counting down.
TGAAGCAGCCAGCCCACGGCAGGGCTTGGCAGAGGAGCCAGATTCCTTGGCCTGGGTGTTGACCACAAGCTCACCCTCACATACCAGGAGCTGTAACTCTATTCATGGAGTCAGAGCTGCTACTGGGCACTACACTGGGAATAAAGGGGAAACTGCCACCCGCATTTTGTTTGCAAGACAAATGCAAACAAAGATGTTTTGCTCCTAAAACCAGAAAATTCTGTGTTTTCCTAAGGATGTTTTTCACTTCCCCTAACACTCCCTGTTTTCTTTTTCTCTTACCGCTTTGCTGGCCCATGATGTGCTATTCCCTGTCCTAAGGACCTTCCCTCATCAAGTCTCACAAAAAAAAGCTGGGGCAAAACATACTTCCAACACAACCCCAGCACCCTCTGGGCATGCCATATATGCCATATTGGCTGCTCTGGGGAGCAGAGGATATACCATATTCAATCCAGACGGCTCCTTTTTTGGGTTCAGAACTATCAGTAAAGCATCTCTTATAGCCCTGTGTGCTAAGGGCTCAAAGAGCTTTAGCTCTCCAACTTCCCCCTCTCTCTGCCTCATCCCATTACTGATGTCATTTCCATCATTGCTCTCCACTATCTTCCTCATCCCTTGCTCCAGGTTTAAGAAGAAATGAGGAGATCTGAGGTGGGAATGGCCACAATGCCAACAGGTCAGCACAAGAGAGGAGGAGATGAGCTGGGATGGAGGGATAGCTATAAGCAGGTCTTTCTAGTGGATCCCATCCCTCCATGCATCTCTATGTCAGATCACAACAGGGACACAACTTTGGCACACTCCGGGTTGCTCTCACCCAGCAATGCACCCACCAGGCTGGGACAACATGATGCATTCATGACTTACACAGACATTAAACCAGATCCATGCAGAGACAGTGGCAGCTGTGGGAATGAGAATATCTGGAGAGTTAGGCAGGATAGAAATAGAAGATTATTAATCATCCAGTCACTGTTAATTGCAGATACAAGAGAACTGCATGCAGCAACATCTCACCTGGTATTGAGGCACCTTAAGCTTATTGGCTGAGACCAAGCAAATTTTAGTCTCAGAGTGTGATGGGGTGGAAAGTCATCCAGCTCTGGACTTCACAAACAGCTTCAGACACAAAGCAGCTCAAGATTAGAGCTGAGAACTGGAGCCCTGCCCAAAACCTGGCTCCAGAGCCAAGCCACAGCCCAGCCAGAGCCCAGCTCCCATGGACCTGGGCACCCCACAACCTCTTCAGCTCTTTCTTACACACATATTGGGTCGCATCTTCCCTAACTGATTCCTTCAAGTTCTTTTGCTCCATGAAAGAAAGAAAAATGAGCCGGTGTTCCTCTTTCCTCCCCAGACACTACCTTGCCCCCCTCTCCTACATCAACCCTTGTGGTTTCCAGAGCTCCAAACAATGTGTGTCTTTTCCCCGAGCACCTCTGTGTAAACCGACACTAATCCCAGCAAGCTGCTCCTATTGCTTAAGGAGTTTAGCTTGCCAAGCTGAAATTTGAGAAATTCAGCCCAGAGAGGAATAGGAAAAGCAGCAGAAATTCCCCAGGGGTAGGGACCAAAGGGAGGCACAAGAGTCCCACCGGACAGCTTCTCCAAGCCAGCAGCCATGAGTTTGGTTCAGGACCTCAGATGAAATCCCTCAGCCATCGTTATGATGCTGGGAATCAACACATCCTCTCTGTAATGCAATCCCAAACTCTGCAGTCTGACTTCACCCACTAAAAACCCACTGAGAAGTGAAGAAATTAAATCCCAAATCCAAGCCCTGAAGTCAATCAGAGGAAGACTTAACTCTGTCAACACTTTAACAGGCGCTAGGACCTTCACTAGGGACCTCTCAACTGTGATTGAATTTATGGGGAAGATGTTCAGTCACTCCAAGGATAGCACAGATAGATAGATACAGAGATAAATGGAGGGAAGAAGGGAGGAAGCAAGCGATAGCACAAGCAGTTGTAATTTCATTTATATTCAGCTGTATAAATCAGACTCTTGAGTAATGCAAGAGCAAAAGGCTTCACCAATCTATACAGCTCCACATGTGTAAAAGTGTTATGAGAAAGACTGGAAATGTCTGAATCCAAGGGCTTGTTTTTGTTTAGAAAAATTCAATCCATTTATTAGGAAAACTGTAAACATGAGAAGAGTCACGGCTGACCCTTCCCAGCCCAAAAGGAAATTTGCCTTGTTTGGGCACAGAGACAGACTCAAATATGAGAGCTGAAATGATGCACCACAAAACGCTGGAGTAGGTGGAAGTTTTTCACCTCTGACTGAAATAAGGAGAGAAGTAGGATAAATATCCCTCTTTGGTAAAACACTGCAAAGGAGGTATAGAACAGAATATTAAGGTTGAAAAAGACATCCCGGATCTCCAAGCCCAACTCTAACTCATCCCCACCATGCTCACTGAACATGGCCCTGAGTGCCACATCCCCACAGTTCTTGAACACCTCCAGGGATGGTGACTCCACCACCTCTCTGGGCAGCCCGTGCCACTGCATTACCACTCTTTCAGATAATAAATTTTCCCAGTGTCCAACCTGAACCACTCCTGGCACAACTTAAGGCTATTCATTACCCTTCGTCCTGTCAGATTCTAATATTTTGGCCAAATTGAACTTCAATCTTATGCATTTGGGAGCATCTTGGTGCTCCAGAGCTGAATGAGATCTTCTGTTACATAGCTTATGAGCCCTCACATCCAGCAGTTTTAGGGATGAGTGGAGGTGACAGCATAACATAGGAGCATAGGTCATTAACATATTTTAGCAGGTCACCCATGCATTGTTCTTTATGTGTGTGTTGAGGTGCCACGTTCTGTCCTGTCAATGCCTGCAAAACCTGTGAGGTTTTGAGGAACACTTTAGGGATCAGTTCAGTAGACGCACACATTGCATATATCAACTAGTTGAGCAGGGAATGGATTTAAGCCCATGTTTAAGGGAACTGTAGGCATAAATCGATCCCAAAGTTGCATCAGTCTGTTTTTTTAATGTAATTCAGGTATTATAATAGGTGCTAATATTCACTCCAAAACTTAGATCTCTGTATCTGCAGAGTAACAAAGGGTGGTATCTTCTTGTTTCTGCTTCAATTCCTTCCTCCTTACACACACTGTAACACTTGGCTGTAAGCTGCAGCTGCAGCCTTCCATAACCTTCCATATTCTCTGATTTTATTCCATCTCAGCATCTGAGTTAATATTGAAGGGTTTGATCTACAAGGGGGTTAAAGCAAGCAGCCTTCAGACTGGGAGAGTTGTAAGCCTGGCAAGCCAAAGCCATCTCTCCTTTCTGCACGCCTTCCCATGCTTTTATTGTTTGCATCAGCCAGGCTCTTGGGTCCATCTGCAAGTTTTTATTATCCCAAGAATAATCATTTGACTAACAGAGACCTTTCCCTGCTGACTGAGAGAAGGAAAACCAACTCAAATTGATATTGCAGATATCCAAGAGTTAGCTTGGAGCAAGGGAAAATAGAGAAAGCACTCCTTTTCTTTTCTTTTCTTTTCTTTTCTTTTCTTTTCTTTTCTTTTCTTTTCTTTTCTTTTCTTTTCTTCTCTTCTCTTCTCTTCTCTTCTCTTCTCTTCTCTTCTCTTCTCTTCTCTTCTCTTCTCTTCTCTCCTCTCCTCTCCTCTCCTCTCCTCTCCTCTCCTCTCCTCTCCTCTCCTCTCCTCTCCTCTCCTCTCCTCTCCTCTCCTCTCCTCTCCTCTCCTCTCCTCTCCTCTCCTCTCCTCTCCTCTCCTCTCCTCTCCTCTCCTCTCCTCTCCTCTCCTCTCCTCTCCCTCTCCCTCTCCCTCTCCCTCTCCCTCTCCCTCTCCCTCTCCCTCTCCCTCTCCCTCTCCCTCTCTCCCTTCCCCTTCCCCTTCCCCTTCCCCTTCCCTTCAGATGTATTTCTAGACTCCTCCAAGAATGATAATTTCTGCCCCTCTAGGGGAGTCAAGGAGGGTGCCATTTAATGTCCCTCCAGTTTTAAAGTATACAACTGTACAAAAGTTGATATTCTCTTTCTAAATCTGTATTCCATCTTCCCCATTCCCTCTCTACCCCAGGTTGGAATAGACTGAGTTCAGCACTGGGGCAAGAGTTGGACATTTTATAATAAATAAAAGTGTGGGCCAATCTTAGGGGGATATGAGATGGGAGAGTTAAGTGCCCAAAAACCCAGAGAGTGAAATTATCTGTATGACTTCAGACTGCTCACCTTGAATCACTGCAAAGAGCTGAGGTTTTCCAAGATGCTTTTGTATTTGTAGGTCTCTTTTATTAGGAAACACATGCAGATACCTGCAGACAGCTTGGAAAACCTCTCCTGTGAGTGCTAAGCTTTATTACTTTTAATGTGTTTTGATGGAAATCGAAGTGGAAAGTGCCACTGAAGTCACTTCCAGTGGAAACTGAGCCTTCCTCTCCTCACTATGACTGCTAAATGACTGCTAAAAAGTGTCACAAAATGGAAATCTGCTTGGAATAAAAGCCTCCTATCTTCAGCGAAGACTTGGCCTGAAAAGGATAAAGTCTAAGCAAACTGTAGTCTGGTTTTACCAGCTTGCTGCTCAAGCAGGACATTACTCAGAAGTTTGGGCTATCCCTTGAAAGCACAAGCAATAAAAAACTGTTAAGCAAATCATCAGGAGAGGAAATCATGAGGCAGCTCTCTGGTCTGACCATGACTTTACTGGTTATGTCCAGTAGAGCACCTTTGGCAGTTCAATACGTCATTGATTTTCCTAAATGCAGACTCTAAGGTACATATTTTTGAGAAATGTCTATCAGTTTCTCTCATTTCTGAGTGTACATTTCTAGTCAGTTATTGACTCTTCCTGTAACAAGCTGTGACTGAAGAGTGGAGGTCTCCAGTCAGTCCTATATCAGTTGTAAACAGTTTCATCCTCAGTTTTTCTATTCCAGCTATTCCTGATTAGGCCCATTATTTTAGCTGTTAAGAAATGAAATTGATATGAAATTGATATACACGTTGGCCTTAAGGGTTCACAGAAGGGAATGAATGCTGTGAGCACAGAAGGATTCAAGCACTCTCAAATGGAGGCCATAACAGCAATCTCGGATGGAAGCCATAACACCAATCAAGCCTGGTTCACTACTTCCATTCCCCAAGAGTTTACACAGCTATTTAAAACAGAGCAAGGAAAGCCTCATAATATCTAAAACATGGGCTACTCAAGACCCGTTTGAAATGTCATACTATTTTGTAGTGATTTAAGTGACAAAACCAAGAGCAGTGCAATGGTTGTTGAGATTTGGCTTCCCTTTCTCTGGAAGGACTTTATAAATGAACTACTAAAAAAATTGCTCTGGGAGACATTCAGAGTTAATCTTGACTTTGAATGTTTTGAGGTGGTAACAGAAGACGGTTAATTTAAGGTGATTAATAATTCCTTGAGGTAGCTAACTTCCCCACTGCACATTGGTGAAGCATACAGATATCATTGTCTCATTGGGTGTCCAAGGCTGCATCACAGTCAGTATTGTGAAGCAAAGATTTGGTCTGAAAAGGCAGTCAGCTGCCTCTGAAAGTCAACACCTGTGTTTGTGTAGCTGAATTTGGACTAGGCTGCCTGTGTTGACCAGAGGCTCAGCTAGTGCTAAGTGCTGATTGACCTTTGAGGTGGCATCTGTTGGCCAACACGTCCACATGGGATCGGATGTTGTGACACAAAACCAGTTTATTCCCGTGCCCTGAGGCCAGCAGAAAAGCCCAGCCAGCATCTTACAAAGCTTTTAGGCAGCAAATGTGTTTTCATTCATTAACATGGAAGCTTATCCCACATTCAGAACTATCAGTAAAGCATCTCTTATAGCCCTGTGTGCTAAGGGCTCAAAGAACTTTAGCTCTCCAACTCCCCCCTCATGTATCCCACCTGTAGACACCCAGATGTAGGTATGTTAACTTCAAACTAACCCCACCCTTTTATATCCTCTCTATTATCAGTTTTCTACTTTAGAATATTTTAATAATCATCTCATCAAACATCCTAAAAATTAAACAAAATGTCACATCAAATATTACTGAATGAAATGTCATAAATTTATCTCATCTAAGGCTAAAGGAGAAGTTGCATTTCCCACTAAAGAAGCTTTGATTTTCCTGCATGACAGACAGAGGAAAACTCAGATTTTAAGTCAAAAGAGACCAAACTCATGAGTGGTGGAAGGCAAGAGATGAAGGCAGCACTTGTGTATGGAGTCTGGCTGGGATGGGGTTAATATCCTTCATAGCAGCAGGTGAGATGCTATATTTTAGATTGTGACCAAAGCAGTGCTGATAGCATGCTGGTGTTTTTGCTATTGCTGAACAGTGCTTGCACAGCACTGTGGCTTTCTCTGTTTCTCACTCTACCACAGAAGTGAATAGACTGAGAGGGAACACAGCCAGGCAGATGAGCCTAACAAATCAAAGAGATATTCCATGCCATCTAATGTCATGCTCAACAATAAGAAGGGTTCTTCCTCCTTATAACACCCTGAGACACATAATGGAGGGGATGAAGATAGCCATCTTGGAGACTGGCTGGACACAAGTCTATCTATGGGACTGACTGCCTTTACATCGATTGCTTTGTTTTCTTTCTTTCTTCCTCCACTTCTCTTTCTCTTGTTAAATATTTTTATAAATTTCATCCCATGAGTTTTCTTGCTTTTATTCCTCCTTTCTTCTTCTACTAGTCTCTGGAGAGTACTGAGAATTCTTCTCCTCCCAAAACTAGAAGAGACACTAACCACTGAAAGCCTACCCATCCCCAACTCCTCCATGGGTAGGAACACCTCCTATAGCCCAGTGCCCAAAGCCCCATCCAGTCTGGCCTTGAACATTGCTGGAGGTGAGGCACCCACAGCTTCTCTGAGCAGTGTGTGCTAGGGCCTCACTGCTCTTACTGGCAAGAATTCCTTCCATATTTCTAATCTAAACCTACCTTCTGTCACCCCTTGTCCTGTCACCACACTGCTGACACAGAGTCCCTCCCAGCCCAGGGTACAGTTGGTTTTCTGGGCTGCAAGCACACACTGTTGGCTTATGTTCCATTTCTAATCAACAAACAATCCCATGTCCTCCCCAGAGCTTCTCACAACTCATTCTTCACCCAGACTGTATTTGTGACTGGGACTGACCCAACCCAGATGCAAGACATTACACTTGACTTTGTTAAACCTCATAAGGTATCTTCCCTTCCCTTCCCTTCCCTTCCCTTCCCTTCCCTTCCCTTCCCTTCCCTTCCCTTCCCTTCCCTTCCCTTCCCTTCCCTTCCCTTCCCTTCCCTTCCCTTCCCTTCCCTTCCCTTCCCTTCCCTTCCCTTCCCTTCCCTTCCCTTCCCTTCCCTTCTTCATAGATAAAACATATAAATAATATGGCCTCCATGTACAAGAGGAATAAGGAATAAGGACGAGAAATAATGTCTGAGCAGATGATACACAGTGGTATTCACTGCAGCTTGAAGTAATCTCTGCCTATCTGTGATTTGCTGTTATGCACCAGGTTGCAGAGAAGGGGAAAAAAAATAAATTTTATTGATAGAACATCTGAAATGAGGCCCCAGCTTATGAGGCAGTTGTGAAAGTGAAAGCTGGGAACACAGAGTATGAAAGCAGAAATAACAAGGGAAAAAATATGCTAGGTGACATGGAACTGGGAATTGAGCAGACGTGACGTTCAGATGCATAGTCTTATCACTGGTGGTATTTGTGTCCCTTGTGGATTTACAAGGGGTCACCAGATGGTCACGCACAAAAAACAGATGGACCTCATGATTATCAGCAAAAGGCACAACAGAGGCTCTGCTGGATGTGAAAGTCTATAGCCATGATGAAGGGCAACAGCGATTGTCAATTACTTATTGGAAAGATGACAAACACATTAAAGCCCAAGGGAAATAGGGGTGACACTGGAGCTATATTTGATCTTGCACTGTTAAAAGGCAAGTCTATGAGATAGACAGAAAAGATAATGCTTGGAGAATGTTTCAGGCCATTAATTTGGAATGATAAAGAAATCTCAGCAGAGACCAGATGGGAAGTATTTAAGGATGCAATAGAGAACACAGTGGGGAACTTATTGGGAGGCCTAAGCAAACAAGGAGGAGCTGGACAAACATCAAAACAAGAACACTGGAGGCAAAATACAAGCAGAGCCAAGGACTGTAGGAGAGTGGAAATAAAAGCACAACACAAAGCAGAAGAAAACATCCAAAGGCTGAGCAAGTAAACTCTTCCGGGGTATAGAAAGACTCAATAACCAAGAGAAACTCCAGGAAAATGAGGTGTGTAATAGAGATGGGAAAAGATATTCCATGGGAGCACCACTGGGGCCGTGAGCACCAAAAGGAGTCCTGATGAATTGTGAATGATGAGAAGGTGGGTCCACCAAAAGAGTATTTTGCTCAGCATTCTTCTGTCTGGACATTGTGCCAGACCACAATCAAGAGCATAGCTTACACAACAGAAAAGTTGTCAACTCTGAAACAGTGAAGAAATGGGGAGATCTATATAGTAAGAACAGTCCTTCCATCCTTTTAGCAGTGTATGACCCAGCACTGTTAGACATCACCCTGTGCCTAACAAGAGGAGGTATCAGCTGACTGATAAAAAATAATGCACTTGTTACTGCCACCAGTGAAACTATACAGGTATAGGGCAGTGGAAAAACTCATGGTGAAATGAATTACCAACTGATTAAGGTAAATTACATAGGAAGCAGTGGGTGAAAAATGCTTAAAGTGTGGGAGCGAGTGAGATCAAATATTGCTTTATTGACTGTGGGCAGAAAAAAGAGAGAGGGTGGCAATTAAAGGGTGCTTTGAGGTCTAATTTTGGGAGAAACATCATAGAAATGAACAAAATAATACATGCTCCAGTTCAAAGTATTGTAACTGTAATTGCTCTGTGAAGCATTAAGAGAAGGAAGAAAGTTAAGCAACCCCTTCAAAGTCGGTTTCAAGGCTGCACAGATAACGGTCAACATTTCCTCACCATGCCATGTAGTGCAGTAATAACGCAAATTGAGATTAATCTCATGCCCTCACTGTCCCATATAATATAGTAGCAATTTAAGTTGAAATGAAACTCATGGCAATGCACGCCATGCCATTAAGATCTTATGCAAATGTCACCAAACATTTGGTGGACACATCAGATTTGAAGGGGATTGTCTTCACATGCTGTAGAAATGCTTCTGTGAATGTGAATTACCCATAAATGCCAAGATGGCTCTGTAGGAGAAAAGCCAGCAGCAGAAAGGAATGCAAGAAGAGAACAAATTTATCTATTTGTATTCCTTAGGAAGTGTGAGCAAACTAGACTTACTGTAGGAAGAGACTTTTTTAAAGACATATTTGCATTGCCACCTATATAGAATCATAGAATCATTAAGTTTGGAAAAGACCACTAGGATCATCTCGTCCAACTGTCAACCCATCATGACCATGCCCACTGAATCATGTCTCTCAGAACCCTGAAATGAATCCTGAGGAGACAACCACCTGCAAAATGAGGCACTAAGACTCTGCTACCATGTAATGAACTTGCAAAATAGTAAAGCTATTTTTTCTCACTGTTGACACCAGAAGATGTGTGAACGGAAAGAAACACCTGGCTTACTCAAATCAGGAGGAAGAAGAATGGGATGGGTTCCTATGCTGCTAGATATGGAAGCTGCTTCCTGCAACAGCATGAGGTATCTTCACCTGAAGTCAGAAATAATCCATTTGTAGACAGCAAGGATGAGAAAATGGGCATCCAAGAAGCTATAGTCCGTGAGACTGTTCACCCTCATCAGTGTTCAGAACAGAAAGAACCAAGAAGCCAAGAAGACACATCTGTTCTACCACATAAGTCAAAGCTCCTTGCTCCCAAGCTTGTTCCCAAGCCTGTTCTACTACAAAATTTGGTTTTTGCATCAGTTACTTAAAATCATAGAATCATTTGAGTTGGAAGGGACCTTCAAAGGCCATCTAGTTCAAATCCCCTGCAATAAACAGGGACACCCACAACTCCACCAGGTGCACAGAGCCCCATTCATCCTGACCTGGTGTCTCCAGGGATGGGGCATCTACCACATTCCCAAGAAACTTATTCCATGGCCTCAGCACTGTTATCATAGAAAACTTTCTCCTTATATCCAATCTAAATCTCGTATTTTTTAGTTTGAAACCCTTTCCCCTCGTCCTATCACAACAGACCCTGCAAAAGGGTCTGTCCCCTTCTTCTTCCTTCCTTTCTCCCTCCTCACAACTGTTGGCCAACAGAGGGGCTCAAGTGTAATTAATTTTCAACGAATTTTGTAAAACTAGGCTTCCCCCAGGAAGCCCAGAGCTCAGCTATTCACGTATTCACCCTCAATAACATCTCAAACCATAAACAACATGGACAATAGACTCCAGCAGCCGCACCGCAGCACTCAGTGGGAGGGGGTTATCAGCAGGGATAGCAGCAGCATTTCTGTATCATTCAGAGGAAAAAGTAATCAGTTGAGAGAGCCAGCTCAGTTGGAAATACAGCCTCGTTACAGCTGGCGTGCACAAATAAGGGTTTTTACCTTAGCTGGAATAACATGCACAAACCCCCATTGGCCCAAAGAAGAGGCACTTCTGGTATTTAAACATTGAAGCACCACTGATTCCCATGAATGTGCCTCCCAGTAAAACAGAGCTGCCTTATCTCCCTCGCCTTTTTATCTCAGGATACCTCAGGTGCCTTCGTTATTCTGTACAAAAGCAGAGCTTTTCTTTCCCAGGGAGCCCATGTTTTTCAGCACAGCTCCCTGGCATTCTCTGAGTCATCAGTAGGTTTCAGAGGAAACAGTGTGCTGCAGGTTTGGGATTAAGGGTCAAGTGAGCTCCTCGTAGGCTTTCCTGCAGGCAGAAGGGCAGAGTAAGAGTAAAGGGGGATAAAAGGAAGAAACCCACTAAGCAGGTATGATTTTGCACACAGATACAAAATAATGATATCTCTGAGAGGATCAGCAAAAATTTCTAGGCTATTGTATCTATTCCTTGCTAGCTTTATTTCACAACGGCAGACAGAAAGCATCACATTTCCAGCTGTATGTTTCTGCACCATCTTTTTTTATCCCATTGTCCATGTTCCAGAGGCAGCTTCAGCTTACCTAGCTCTTCTCCTGCCCCAGTGTTAACATTGCCACGTGCATTCAGGCAGAACAACCATGTCTTCATTGCGTTGGCCATCCAACATCCCACCCTCTTCCAACCTCCATGCTTACATCTTGAAGAGAAGAGGAAGGATGAAAGGAAACCAGTGCCCTGCTAGGAGGGGAAATGGGGGTACATTTCCTTTCTGCACAGCGTTATGGGATCAGCATCTCATTTCTGAAACTCTGTAGATCACCCTCGCCAAGGCTGATGTGAAACCAGGTCAACACCAGCAACTGCAGCTACACATAAAGTCCTGAGCACTTGTTTCTGAAGGACTCTAAGGGTGGAGACAGGCTGTGTTAGCAGCTAATACCATTCCATGCATATTTCTGGGATGGAGAAGATAAGTTTCTGCATTTTCCATTAAACCTCAAGCACAGGCTGCCCTGCCACATACCTGGAGATGCCCAAGGCCAGGATGGATGGGACCCTGGGCAGCTTGACATGGTGAGCAGTGACCAGCTCATGGCAGGGTGTTGGAACTCACTGATCTTTAAGGTCCCTTCCAACCCAAGCCAATCTATAATTCTATGATTCTGTGATTCTTGCAGCTGTTATAAAGCTGCAAGATGGTGTAAATCTTCTAAGCACTGCTCACAACCATCTGCTTGCTTCATTATGAGCCTGTCCTCCAGTTCACGAGGCTGCTGCGATTGACGGGTGTGTATTTTGGAAGGGCAGCATGAACAAACAGCCAATGGATCAATGCGAGCTCGTGCAAACTTGCTGAGATAAAATATTGGCTTCATTTGTTAAACTTTAATGACCGACCTGCCTGACAAAGCCAAGCGTGCAATAACTCCCATCTCTCCAGGCATGTTTAGCTATTGGGTAATTACACTTGAAGCTCACTGAACGTTGCTTCTTTCAAAATGTTTTCTTGCTGCTGAGTTAAAAACACATGTAATTAAACCTCAGAGGAACACATCCCAAATTTATGGTCTGGTTTGGATGACATTGCACCAGGCTTCGTGGTACCAGCAATAGCTGCTGCCCACCAGGAGATGCAAACCCACGTGCATACATCCTTTGGGAACACAGCAATGAAGGAAGACTGTAGCCTAATAAGAGCAGCTATTAAAGCAGGAAAAGATGCATATGTTGTCTTGTCTGTGGTACATACCATGCTCGGTTACCATAGCAATGGACATTATAGGTAGCTTCAGAGGAGGGAGAGAGTGATTAGCAGACAGATATGGGAGAAGACTGTGCCGTAGCCTCTGCAGTCAGAGTGTTTTCATTAAGATTAGAAGAAATGAGATCTAGATATTAGGGAGTAGATATTTTTATTCTTTTCCTAATCTAACTTTAAAAGTACCAGCGACAAGGGCGTCCCTCACTTCCGTCAGCAGGCAATTCCAGAGATGAAAGTCTTTGCTTTTAAGAAGCTTTTCCTGCTACCTGGCCTCCCGTTTTCTTTATTTCCCACTATTTAGTGTTTAACCTTCTCAAGTGACAAGCAAAAGCACCCTAAGTCAATGTTTTCTTTTGAAATTTGGCCTCTCAGAGGCTAATTTCATCAGGTAATGATTTGTGCTTTGGGCTAAAAGCTTGCTTCCCAAGCTTCCGTGCATGGGTGAATTTTATTCCTCAAGTAAAAAGGAAAAGGAGGAAAGCTTTCATAGCCATTTTAGCTTAGGATGAGAAAAGCTGAAAAAGGAACAAAAAAAAAAGTTGCTTTTTATTGAGCCTGGAGTTACTTTGCTCTCTTAGTCTGGTTCTTAAACATAACGATGCCCATGTGGTCATTTTGCCTTGCCTTTAAGAATCAAATCTTTTAAGCCTGTTAGCTGGTATCACCTCATTTTCAGAAAAGGGTTTTTTCCACTCGAGGGGAGTATGAGGTTCCTATATGTTTCGTGAATATCAGAAACCAGAGAAAGATGAATTAATTAAAGGCACATTAATGGGAAGGCAATTTCTTACCCATTCTGCAAGGCATCAAATGACTACTTTGGGACTACATTAGGACTACTAATCCCAATGCCCAGCCATCGACATTACATGTTGGCCTTCACAAGACAAAACTAACTGGGGGAACAGGGAGTTCCAGTGTGAATGTGTAACCAGATTTTGTTGCTTATTTTGGTTGCAGAGTGGAATCCACCGAGAAAAGTCTGCTGACAACTTTCTCCAAAAACAGCATTTAAAAGTAGTTAAATGATGCCTATTTTTTACATTTTTTCCATGACACGTGTCACTGCAGGGCTTATTTCAGCAAACTGCTTGCACCCACACACTTAACAGAGGTCACAGGTGTGGAGCGAAACTCATAATGCTCTGCAGAAGTGAAGTAAATGGAACTTGATCACATGCAAAACATTAAGTCAGAGTTTAAGAGTTTTCTAGGATGAAAACTAAATGTAAGTTTGGGGTTTTATACTAGAGACCTCCTCGGATAACCTCCAGTCTGAATTACTCTTTCAGTTTGTATCTTGAGAGCTGCCATTATAGCCCATGTGCATAGTATATGGCTCTTAGCTTATTCCTTGTTAGTTCTCCTTCTGACAATATAAATGAGACTTATTTTCCAAGCTGAGAGGATGTTCAGGTCTCTGATCATCTGATAAAAAGTGCCCTCCCATTCTTCAATGTTGTTTTAGCAGACAAGATGACCAAAGTACTCTGCGTGTATGCTTGATGTCAGAATGCACTTCCTAGACTTTTTCAGAATGGATTAATGGGATAAGTACTGGACACACAACCTGGCTTCCATTTTCAAAGATTTCCAGCATGAAGGGATTCTGATTCCAATCACTTGGAACTGTTAAGACGGAAGGTAACCGCCTCCTCAGGTTGCACCAGAGGAGGAGGTTCATATTAGATATCAGGAAAAACTTATTCTCTTTACGGGTAATAATGCACTAGCAAAGGCTGCTCAGGGAGGTGGTGGAGTCACCGTCCCTGGAGGTGTTCAAGAACTGTGGAGATGTGGCACTGAGGGAGGTGATCAGTGGGCATGGTGGGGTTGGGACAGGTTGGACTTGGGGATCTCGGAGGCCTTTTCCAACCTTAGTGATGCTATGATTCTATGATTCTGTGAATTATGGGAACTACAGGTGTAGAAATCTCTGAGGAGCTGAGAACACCAAGGCCTAAAACAGAGTGAGAACACTTGCATGGCATCAGAAAGATGCCAACACCCCTTCAGCTACATACTGATCTGCTGAAGCCAACATGAAGCTGCTCAAAAATAAATGGAGCTAAAGAAAAGAATCCCTATGCTTCACTTTCTTTGCTGTGTGATCCTATGAACCATGATGACTCCAGGTAGCATTCAACCGAACAAAGAAGAGGATGGAGCTTTCATGAACAGAGTTAACTTAGTCAAGAAATCAGTCAGCAAATAGCCTTGAAGAAACAGGTCTTGAAAGCATGACAGGGGCTGCTCATTGCCCCAAGGCCTAACCATGACTGATGGCAGAAAGATCTTAGGATGCATTGATTTCATACCAGTAAATCTTAGTATTTATTAACTCAAGAGCTAAATATTGACTAATGTCAAAGGGAAGCCAATATCTGCAATGAGAGATGGAAAATATATAGAAAGGAGGTGAACAGTCCAGTGAGCAACTTGCTGGGAAACAACGACACACTTCACAGGAGCAGCTAATACAGCTAGATAAAAAAACTCCATGCTTCCATTGAACAGGCAATTTGGGCTCCACAACATCTGAGAAGTGGAGAAAAGTGGGTGTGTCGTGTTGTAGGGATGCAGTTCTGACCTCCTACAGGACTCTCACAAGATGGAAAACATTCCTACAGCTGTTGGATAGACCTACCTCTCTTACATGTTGCCAGTGGGAACTGTTGGCGGTTGTTTGGTTCTATTGCATTTTTGCTAATCTTTTGCAAGAACTAAACTCATCCACAAGTAATCATGCTGGCTGCTGCTGTGGGTGCTCCCTGTTGAGAAATAACATCAAGCACAACCAAGTTTGGATAGCTTCCCAAATGATCTGCTGTATGTATCTAACCACTGAGGCCATGAGGATGCTTAGAGGCTGTAACACCTCTGCTAAAGAGTTCAGCCTGGAGAAGGGAAAGCTCTGGAGAGACCTTACAATGGTCTTCTGGTGCCTAAAGGGGCTACAGGAGAGCTGTGGAGGGACTATTTGTAGGGGTATAGGGATAGGACAAGGGAAAATGGTTTAAAATTAAAAGAGGGTAGGTTTAAATTAGTCATTAGAAATAATTTTTTCACCATGAGGTGGTGAGGCCCTGGCACAGGCCGCCTGGAGAAGGTGTGGGTGCCCTGTCCATGTCAGTCCTCAAGGCCAGTCTGGATGGGGCATCTGGTCTATGTGAGGTGTCCCTGGTCATAGCAGGGGTTGGGACTGAGTGGGCTTTGAGGTTCCTTCCTACCCAAACCAGTCTGTGATTCTACAATTCTGCTGTTCTATGATTCTATGATCTACCTCAGCCACAAAGGAGAAGGTTCGTGTGCAGTCCCTCTCATAGCAAAAAGATGAGAGCTAGGAACTGCAGGGCACTCTAACTTTCTCCAAGTTTGGTGCATGAGAAAACCTCTTTTCTGAGATTGCATAAGAGGAAGAAAAATGAGATTTCAGAGGGGGATTCAAATATCATGGGGCAAAACTCCAACGTTAGCTCTTCTTACTAATCCATCTTATGTCATCTTCATTGACTCTTAAACTCCTTTCCTGGCATGTATCTACTGGAATTTATTCAGGAGAAAGTCAGAATTACTCAGATATCTCTCCTTTGGATTAATATTTTCCTGGATTTTATCACGTCTAATGAGGAATGATTTCATCAAACAATGAGAAACAAGAAACCGAGTTGGAGCCTTCCGGGAACACATGGTCGGAGTTAAGCTCAGCGTGGCCCTGGTTGAACTGATTTGGGAATGATGCCTTATGATCTCCAGACCTGAATCGTAGAATGGCTTAGGTTGGAAGG
Organism: Gallus gallus; assembly: GCF_016699485.2. NCBI lineage: Eukaryota > Metazoa > Chordata > Aves > Galliformes > Phasianidae > Gallus > Gallus gallus. The sequence goes on along the minus strand of NC_052532.1, from coordinate 193,314,946 downwards.
GACCTTAAAGACCATCCAGTTCCAACCCCTACCATGAGCTGGTTGCCACCCACCAGATCAGGCTGCACAGGGCCCCATCCAACCTGGCCTTGAATCAGGATAAACTGAAAGCATTTTGGTGGAACTGCTCTCACCTGCTTTCCCAAAGAAAAGAAAGGGGTAGGTAATGCATGGCCAGTGCCTAGAACACCAGGTGAGGTCCTACCACCATCTGGTGCTGCATAACCCCAGGTAAATCCATTTCTTCTTTCATCCCACCCTAGTGTATTTAGGCAATCACCTTTCTGAGATAGCGAGGGAAATTTGTCCAAGCACAGTACAGTGGGCTTTGCTTGGGAAGGATCAGCTTTGAAGACAACACAACTGGGAAACTGGGGAAAAAAAATGTTTTTTCCCTCAAGAGAATATGGCAAATAGGAATGGTGAGCTTAAACGCCCTGTAAAAATGATCTTGGTATTATCATGATAATTAACTGGGTTTGATCTGCTGTAGGGAGCATGCCTTTATGGACTGTTTGAGACACTTTGCAATGGAGCGTTTCTTGGTACTGCAATGGACCACACCAGCACCAAGCATCACTTTGCCATTCATCTCTGCTAACCCCTACCCCCAGTTCACCCACACTGCCCACTGCCAGCCCTTTGAGTTTATTAACATCTCTTAACATTCAAAGTTCAAGACAGAACACCACTCAGTTCATTATTGTTTCATCTGAGCAACAGACTTTCTGAGCACTCAATCTTCAGCAGCTTGCAGCAAAGCAATAGGCTTCAAATAAAGAAAACAACTATTCAAAGATCTTTCTTGAGCAAAATCCTGAGGTTTGAAGCCAGGTTTCATGTTTCTCACTTCTTCATTTCAAATCACCAGACCTGGCAGTGCTGGAGTTTGTCTCAGCTGTAGGATTTAATTCCCAATTCCCCCAGCCTCAAACTGGCATTTTCCCTTACTGGGGCCAACATGGAGATGGCAAAGGCCCACAGAGAGGAACGGAAAAATGAGCAAAATGGAAAATTAAACAAAAGCTTTCAGCTGAGCAACTTCCCCTACCCAGAGCTATAAAAATGAACGGTGCAGAGACCTCGGGGAATGGATCCTGTCAGCAGAATGCTCATGGCTGCAACACCGCTGCCAGCTTCAGAGAGAAAATCATAACTCAGAGGAAGGGGTTTTCCCGGGGTTTTCCCACATAGCGTTTGGTACAGCTGAGTCCCGAGCACAGATTTCCTCTGTCCTCCCCTTGGCAGAGTGGTCACAACCTGATGGAATCCCAAACTCCCAATCTCGTCAACACACTGGTGTCAATGGATGGGGCAGAGCGATCCTTTGTTATTGCTATGGGGAATGTGATGCGTTTCAAAGCCCCAGCATTACTTACTGATGGTGCCTTTTAATCCAAAACGTGTTAGGAAACACAGCTTGGGACCTGCCACGGGTCACACCTAGGGTGAGGTGTGTGTTTTAGCCAGCCACAACACGAGTCCTCTGTGACTCATGAACTCAAGGTCCCCTTCCCTTTGTCCAAATATTGCCACAGAACCACAACAAGAAGCATTCTCCCATTCCTTTCTCCAGTATTACAACTCAAATGGGGCCCAGCCACCTCTGGGCCATCAAACTCAACCATCGAGAAACTCTGCTCACCCTACAACAAACGAATTCAGCCTCTCTGCTCCCCAGACTGTGGGGTTCTGCCTTCTTTGTTCTGCTTTATCACATTTCAGGGGTTAGCTCCAGTCTCCTGCAGCAGCTGGTGCTGAGCCAAGAGCAGTGCACCACAAACCAACACCCACAGTCTCCCCAAATGGGACCTGAGTTTACAGCACGGGGCTGGTGAGCCCTTGTCTCTGTCTTGTCCGGCTCATAGAATCATAGAATCATTAAGGTTGGAAGAGACCTTCAAGATCATCCTGCCCTACTGTCAGCATGACACCACCATGCCTACTCGTAGAATCATTAAGGTTGGAAAAGACCTCCAAGATCATCTCATCCTACTGTCAACCCAACATCACCATGCCCACTAACCACGTCTCAGTACCTTGGATTGCTGGGTGTGTGCCCTACACATCCAAAATGTGGATGTGGGAGGCATTTGGGTATAGGACCCACTCCTGTGAATGGGGTGCTTAGGGACGTGGGTTAGAGGGAATGGATGATAGGCAAATGGTTGGACTGGATGATCTTAGAGGTCTTTTCCAACCCTAATGATTCTATGATTCTATGAATACAGGTCAGGAAAAAGAGCTGAGGGGAATTCTGAAGTCAGCCCACAAAAGCAATGGGGCTACAAGAGGTGGTCCTGTGTGGAGCCATGAGTCAGACTCAGTGATCTTTGTGGGTCCCTTCCAACTTCGGATATTCTGATTCCGTGATAAGGGATTTTACCCAGGGGATGCAAAGCCAGCTTCAAATACACACACTCCCTTTTTCTCCAAAAAGGTGGGGAAAAAAGCCATATTTCTTTAGTGGGGTCAGGCAAAAAGCTCCATTCCTTTTGAGGGGTCACTCCAGAATTAAGTTCACAAAGGAATAAAGGGAAGGGGAGGGGGGGGGGGGGTCTATCAGCTCAGGAGTCGCCCAGCGGAGCGCAAGTCCTGCCTCCTTCCTCCTCCTCCTCCTCCTCCTCCCAGATGTTCCCTTGTGTGCAGCCATCTGTTGAGCTCCCTCCTCCCTCCTCCTGCGAGGAAGGGGGCAGCCCGCCTGCCCGGCCAGCTGCACGCCTCGGCGGCGGAGGAGGAGGAGGAGGAGGAGGAGGAGGAGGAGGAGGGAGGAAGGAGCCTCCCGGCCCCCAGGCTGTGCTGCTGCCGGCTCCCCGCCGTGGGAACCGGCGCTGCGTGCCCGTAGGAGTAGGAACGTACCCCGGTCCTGGTGAGTGCCTCCCCCATCCTCTCCCGACGCAGAGCTGCGGGGTGTGGGGAGGATCACCCATCCCAAATTCTCTTACTTTTTTTTTGGGGGGGGGAGGGGGGAAAGGCTGAGCCGCCCCGGAGAGATGGGGATGCGCTGAGCCGGGCGGGGGCAGATCGATGGGGGTTCTCCCCTCCCCCACCCGCAGTGTCTCCGAGTGGGAAAACTTTTGCGGTGTGTTGAGGGGGTTTTTTTGCCACTCGTGGGATCTCGGCGGTGCGGCGGTGAGGGGTCATCTGCTCCAAAAAGCGGAGAGGGGATGGGGAGGTGAAAACACAGAGCCTTGGGCTGGAGGCAAAGCACTTTTTTCCCCGCTGCGGCCATCCCCAAAGCGGGGAGGTCGGGGTGTACGACCCCTCCCGAGCCCCGCTCTCTTCCTCCCATCTCCTCCCTCCGTGCAATGGTGGCTGCGGAGCGCTCGGAATTGCCACGGCTGCAAAGTAATCCGAGCAGCAGCTGGAGGCTGCGCACCGCCTCCCGTGCCCGGCTTCAGCGCTTCGATTTCACACAGGGCTCCCTGTCTCCCCTCCTCTTCCCCCCTTCTCTCCCCTCCCAGCACCGAGAGAAGGGATTTTTTTTTTTCCCTTATTTTATTTTATTCGATTTTATTTTTGGCGGCGTTCTTGAGCTATAGAGGCTCCCAGGAGTCGCACAAAGGTAAGGGGAGAAAAAAATGGGGGGAAAAAGGGAAGGCAAAGCTGAGAGGATGGGTGAGGAGGGTGCAGAGGTTGCTGGAGAGATACGGGCACGGCAAAGCTCCCGCCTGGGAATTTCCCATGGCTCTGAGTGGATTAAGCTGGAGGGGAAGGTGTGTTTGGGGAGGGGGCAGGGAGAGGAAGCAGCCTTGGGTTTGTGTGGTGGTGTGGTTCTGTTGGAAAAAAGAGAGAAAAAGAAAGAAAAAGGAAAAAAGAAAAGAAAAGAAAGAAAAATAAATGGAAAAAAGAAAGGAAGAAGAAGAGGAAAAAAGGGAACAAGGGAAAAAGGAAAGAAAAAGGAAAAAAGAAAGAAAGGAGAAAAAAGAGAAAGAAAGAAGCAAAGAAAGGGGAAAAATGAAAGAGAAAAAGAAAGAAAAAAAGAAGGAAATAATGGGGGAAAAAAAGCAAGGATAGGAAAGAAAGGAAAAGAAAGAAAGGAAAAAGAAAGGAAAAGAAAGAGAGTAAGGAAAAGAAAGAAAGAAAGAAAAAGAAAGGAGGGAAAAAAGAAGGAAAGGAAAAAGAAAAAGCAGCTGCTGGTTATGACTGTTATGACTTTTGAAGCAGGAGGTCAGAAAGCACGGGGCTCCCTTGATAACGCACACACCCTGTAAACTTTTCAGCAGCACCATGGAAACTTCGTATTAATGCTGCAGTCATTAAGAGACACAGAGGCCAGCAGATTTATTAGTGCAGCCGACCACAACACATGTCAGCCCTCCCGAAACAAAGAGCCCCGTCAGCTCCACTCCTCTGCCTGGGATGGGTGGGAAGCCCTGGGATGGAGAGAGGGGTTCTGGTCATGGGGAAGTGGCATTGCCTCCGTTAACCGGCGTTCCCCATTGTGGTCAGCAGAGCCTTGATGCAATTTGTTGGCAATGAAGGTATTTGGAGCCTGGGGAGGTACACCGTTGGATGAGATGGAACCGTGGTTGGTTGGACGAGAGGTCTTAGAGGTCTTCTCCAGCCTTAATGATTCTATGGTTAGTTGGATGGGATTGTCTCAGGGGTCTTCTCCAACCTTTATGATTCTATGGTTAGTTGGATAGGGTTATCTTAGGGGTCTTCTCCATCCTTAATGATTCTATTATTATTTGGATGGGGTTATCTTCAGGGTCTTCTTTATCCTTAATGATTTTGATTTTATGGTTAGTTGGTTGGGGTTATCTTCAGTGTCTTCTTTATCCTTAATGATTTTGATTTTATGGTTAGTTGGATGGGGTTATCTTAGGGGTCTTCTCCATCCTTAATGATTCTGTGATTCTATGGTTAGTTGGATGGGGTTATCTTAGGGGTCTTCTCCAACCTTGCATATGAGTCTATGATTGGTTGGACAAGGTGGTCTTAGAGGTCTCCAACCTTAAGGGTTCTACTGTTGGTTGACTGAGATGATCTTAGAGGTCTTTTCCAACCTGAGTGGCTTTATGATTCTATGAGCTGAGCTGTTGGTGTTGGTCGCGGCAGCTCCGAGACAGAGGATTTCCCCGGGTGCCTGCCATGATAAATCAGCTGCCGTCAGCCTGAATGAGAGCATTCACTGGAGTTACAGTAGGAAACTTGTCTCTCGTGGACACTGTGCCATTGCTCTGCAGAAAGCAGTCGGTGCCCATTGCCGGCATCGCGCTGAAATATCGCATTGATCGCCACTGCCGCGCTCGTCCGGAGGCACGCGGGGTTTGATTGCAGTGCTATGTGAGCACGGGTGGTGCAGAAAGGGAAGCTTAGAGAGGCACCGTGGCAATGCTCTAAGAGTACATCCCCGGGAGGATTGATAGCGTTAAACTTGGCTGGCTGCTCCGGGCAGCCCTGCGGTGCCAAAGCAAAGCGAGTCGGCAGCCAACGTCACTCTGCACTGGGGCAGGGCATGGCAGCTCTTGGTCCCTTTATATCCCCTGGGAGGCAGTGCCAGCCTTGGGAGGCCGTGGGACGGGAGGTGCTTGCTCACACGTGGGTTATAAACAGCGCTGACCTGTGTCGGTTCTCCCTATCCCCAATGCAGAGGCAGCGGGTGCACAGGGTGGGTGCTGCCGGAGACAGGAGACATGCGGCAGTGAATGAATGGGAGCAGCTTGCACGCAGGGAGCGATTGCAAAGTGCCTGGAGGGAGGAAGGATGTGACATCCCAGGGGAGCGTGATTTCTGATAGCAAAGTACAGCAGGGAAGACTGCAAGGTCTGAGCGAGGGGGTGTGCTGCATCCTTATTTTTTTCAGACTGAGTGCAAGGAAATATAACAGCACTGAAAGGATGGGAGCAAAAAGCTGCCAAACAAACAAAAGGTAGAAAATTCATTCATTCATTTTGTTTTCTTTTCTTTTCTTTTTGGGGATATAGGAAGAAGCATCCAGCACTCACCCAGCGCTGCAGTGACAGCATTGTGTGCCACCCACCCCGGTGCGAGACGGAGCCAAGAGAAGGAGGTGAGGCACTGTGAGGCGCTGCCTTCCTGAGGTTCAGACTTTTCCCTCCATCCCTAACTGCTTTTTCTCCTCTTTCACTCTCTTCTCCCTCCTCCCCCCTTTCCCCAAGCAGAGGCTGAAGGGGGGGATATAAGACAAGGGGCATCCTTGTCCACAGCCCTCCCGACCCCGTTGCACCAATACAGTGGGGCTGGAGCAGGCAGCAGCCACAGCACTCACAGCCTGGAACGGCTTCAAAAGAAACTTCCGAGCAGCGAGATGTTGGGGGCCGGGAGGAGATAAAGGCTGGCTCGAGCAAGCCCTTTCTTGTATGAAAACTTGGCACCTGGACCCAGCGAGACGAATGTATGGCAGGCTCCGTGCCATTCATTCTTGGCCGAGGAAGCCTTGGGATTTTCGTTCCTATTGCAATTTATTTTTTTTTTACTTTTTTGGTTGTTTTTTTTTTTTTTTTTCTTTAATTTCCTGGAAGCCGCTGCCATTGCTTCTCGGAGGATTCGAGACTCTCAGAGGGGAGGGGGGGGGGAGGAAATGCATTCGCTGAGAATCTCAAAAGACTGCAGGGGATTATCCCAACCTGGCCGCCGCAGCACGGGACATTCCTGAGTTGCATTAACCAGGCTCCAAACGGAGCGGTGGCAAGCTGGAAAAAAGCACTTTATCATGCCTTCAGCCTAGCAGAGGGCCATGTGCTGTGTGTAACAGCTGAGTGCTGGCATCTGTGGGGCTTCTCTTCCTTCCCCTTCCCCCCCCCCCCCCCACCCCTTGTGATTCTTTTTTGCTGTCTGTGATGCTGACTCCTTGCCTTCCCCTGCTCCGTGCCTGGTTGTGGTGCGAGGGAGAGGGGAAGAGACCTATCTTTAAGGGGGGAGGAAAAGTGCAGCTGGAGGAAACGTGGTTCCCACTACTGGGACCAAAGCGTGGGTCCTCTTGGGGCCAGGAGACAGCATGTGGCTTGGAGATTAAGGGCTCTGATTCCTCCCCATCAGGGCTACTGATGATTCCTGAGGGTTTTTTCTGAGGTGTGCTGAGGAGAAAAAGACTTTTTTTATTTGACTTTTAATGTGAGATCACCAGGAAAAATTCAGACTTAGAGGCAAAGCCCTGCTAGGGTGGATGGGCCTGCAATGTGATTCCTTACACCCATCATGTCTGAAACTCTCCTAGTGGGGCAGGATGGATTCCTAGCCCCAAATCACCTCTGAACAGGGACATGTGCAGCTAGATCTATGGCTCATGGGACTGCAGGATCATGGAGGAGCTCTGAACATGGCTCATGCTCTGGGTGAGCATTGCTGTTCTGAACTGTCCCCAAATATCCCACTGGGATGTCTCTATCTCTGGTGTCTGCAGCACACTGCATGGCAGCCCCCACCTGCTTTGGAGGATAAAACGGAGCAAGGAGCCAGCACCATGCTGGCCATAGAATAACAGAATCATTAAGGCTGTAAAAGACAACTAGGATCATCTACTCCAACCATCAACCCATCACCCATGCCCACTAAACAATGGCCAACCATACAATGGGCTGTTGCAGTTTGTAAATTCTGGGTCTTACTCAGCTGTTGAGCAGAATTGAGTCAAATTAGGCTAGGACTTGGTTTAATGCAGGGTTAAATGGTAAATGGCAGTGGGTTTTTTTGTGTATCCTGGGTGACAGGTCATGTCTGTGACATGATAAAAGTGTTGCACACTGGTGTTGGACAGGAATTTCCCCATGGGCTGAGAGCAGGGGAATTTCATCATGGGGTTAAAGTGGTGGATTTGAGGCTTGTGGTGGTACCTTTTTGTTCACCTCTCAGTCTTGGGACCAACCACTGTCACCTTTCTCTCCAAAACACTATCCAAGAGGAACTAGAAGAAGAGAGAGACTTAGGAGGAAATATCTTGCTCAGAGGATGGTGAGGCCCTGGCACAGGTTGCCCGGAGAAGCTGTGGGTGCCCCATCCCTGGAGGCATTTAAGTCCAGTTTGGATGGGGCTTTGAGCATCTAGTCTATGGGAGGTGTCCCTGCCCATGGCAGGGCTTGGTCTGGATGGGCTTTGAGGTCAACCCAAACTCCTTCAACCCAAACTGTTCTGTGATTCTGTGATCACTAAGGAAGTCAAGGAGCATCTAGGGTAGGAACCACAGTGGGAACAATGCCCTGCTGGTATAGCCTTTGTTAGCTCTACCCAGAACCCATTTTCCCTCCCCAAGTCCCTTCCCAAATTTTACAGGGCAGAGAGAATATCTCAAGTGCTTTACTGGGATGGAGGCAGCCCCTGAAGCTCCCAGTGATGCTCTGCTGGGCAGCCCCCATACTGAGCATCCCATTGTTCACAGTGGTCACGTTGCAAGAATTATTGCCACTGGGGAATGCTGGGAGGGGAAGGAGCCTGGAGCCTCCAGCTGTGCTGTTTGCAAAAATGACAGCCAGGATTGTATTTATTATCTCCTCGGTGGAGGGTCTGCAGCTGCACACTGACAGCCATAGGCAGCAAAGAAGCCTGGAGATTACTGGGGGGGAGGGATCCACAAAAAACAAATAAAAAGCCCACAAAGAAGCTCGGAGCCAGGGCAGCACCATAGGACACCCAGCCTAACTCTGCCTCCCTGATTTGCCCTCCCTTATCGACATCCCAAAAGGGAGGGCTGTGAGGAGAAGGGACACTGGGATTTGCTGCCTTTCAGAGAGCTAAAGCATGGGATCCTCTTAAAGTCCTCCTATTGGGATTGGAGGCTCTTGCCCCTGCATCCTACTGGGGCAGATTTCTTTTCCCTGGGGTTTTCGTGTCACTGTGGCATGGCACAAGGGACTGACGTGCTGTTGGAGGAAAGCTTGCATTTGGATAGCGGACTTGTAGCTTCAAAGAGAAAGAGAAAGAAAACCTTCTTAGGTACAGGGTGCAGGGTGAGATATTTGTGTCTCACCGAGAAGCAGAGGCATCGCCCTGGGAGATCTCACCTTCCAGCACTGTCCCTCCTCTCCCGCCCATTTGGCTCATCCCTTCCAGAGGAGCCCATCCATGTCCATCTCTTTTCCATCCACTCCGTTCATTCCCTCCAGAGGAACCTGTCCATATCTATCTTTCTTCCATCCACCCAGTTCGTTCCTTCCAGAGAAGCCCATCCATGCCCATCTCCTTTCCATCCACCCAGCTCATCCCTTCCAGAAGAACCCATCCATGTCTATCACGGTCCTACTTAAACCATCACACCAGAGTTGCTGAAAGCAAACCACATCAAGGGTGCATGATATGCCCAAGAAACTCTAAGATGCTGTGCCAAATGGCTGCTCTGTCTGCTTGGTTGTGCCAAAATAGCTGCTCTCATTTTGGTGTGATCACCCGCAGGGGTGATGCTGGAGCTGGAGAAGACCCTGAGCTCCTGCATCCCTCTTGCTCATCTGCTCTGATCGTGTTGGGAATTGATTCTGATGGTGCTGCTCCCAGTTTTCATGTCCCACGCTGAAAATGCTCCCAAAGCCACGTGGACCTGGTTTTGGTGTCAGGTTGACGTGATGTGTTGGTGGTTGGACCGGATGATCTCAGAGGTCTTTTCCAACCTTAGTGATTCTATGATTCTACGTTGTGGCCGGGAGGTGATGGTGAGACGATGCTCTTGCATTAGAACTGCCTCCTCCAGGCACAAGCAGAGCTCTGCGTGAGGCTGGTGAGCAAAATCAATTTCAAAAGCCACAGGAGATCGTTTCCCCCCACCACAAGAAACAGTTATAACCTGAGAGCAGGAACCAGCCCTATTTTGGCAGCAGATGTAACTCAGCTGGAACACGCCTTATGGGCTGGCAAACCTGCCCACACAGGTTTCCTTTTGTTTGAGCCAAAAATACCCCCCTACACACCTTGATTTCCTCCTGGGACAGTGCTGGGGGGATTGCATAAGTGGAATAAACTGTTAGTTGTTTAAGCACTCAGATGATAAATCACCCTTGGCTTCTTGCAGAGCAGATGGGATTTGTGACATGAACAGTTGGAGCAAAGATTATTTTAAAAGGGCTCTCAATTTCTTTTGTAAAGAAAGGATTATTATTGTTATTATTTAACTTAAAAAAGAAATAGTGCAGGGACAGCTTGAGCAGAGCAAGGGACATCATTTAACCCAATGGCAACAAACCCATGCTGTGATGCTTGCTGTAGGGATTGGAGGTGCTGGGCTCCCTGTTGACCATTTCCATGTGTCTTCTTTGCAGCCCGGTGGGGTGAAAGGCTGCTTGGTTTTGTTTTGGGATTGTGAAACACTTCTGATGCTTATGGCTCATCTGGCTTTGCTTTTGCTAACAAAAATCACCACGAGGGACAGGGAGCAGTCCCAGGTGCTGGTTAATCATTGCTTTTTGGCTCAGCAGCTTCTTCATGTCCAGAGTTGACAAAAGCAAGTGGAAATTATGGAGCTTTGGGGAAAAATGAGGAGCAGTGTCTTGTTTTTCTAGCTGTTCAACATCCCAAATTCCCCACTTTTTGGTGAGGTTCAAGCCTCGCAATGATAGCCTTGACAGTGTGGTTATTTCCACCCCCAGTTTGTTGCCCATTGTATGTAATTCCCACATAACCTGCTAATGAGGATTCCCAATACCACCGGGTTAATTACTTGCTAACGACTCCCCTTTGGTTGTGGAGTTCCTGACCGAATGCAAAAGAGGTGGTTTCACATCCATTATTAGAAATCATCAAAGTGAAAAGGCATTCATAGATAACGTATAGCCCTGCATTTAATTCTGACTTTCTGAAGTGACCAGAAAGATGGAGGAAAAAGCATTTATCACCCTTGGGATGACTTCAGCCCCCTCTTCACAACATGGAGCCTTAAGGGCCAATGATGCCATCTCAAGAGCTCGGTGCCCCCAGCCCAGCACTGGGGTTGGAAAAATAGGGTGAAGGATAAGGAGAAGATGGGGCTGCACACCCCTTTCTTCTTTCCTTATTTTTGGCATGGCTCTGATATTTAAGCAGCTTTGCACTACAGATTAATAAACCACCTCTGATAATTTATCATCCAGGGGTGGCTAGAGGGGCAGCTCCTGATGGAGCAAGCCATTAAATCAAGTTGAATTAGGGAGTGCCAAGAAACAAACCCTCATCCTGCTGTCACCAGCACCTATGGAAACTGCAGTAAACACCCCCAGACCTATCCATTGGAATCCAGGATCAAACCTAACCAACAGGTACTTTGGTGCTCATTAGGTCTCCTCTCCCTACACCCAAACACTGAGTGCAAAACCAACACCCTAAACTAGCTAATGAAATAAGATTCAGCCAGCTTCAGGAAACCTTGCTCCTATTTACACCAAAAATCATTGAATTACAGAAGGATTGAGTTTGGAAAAGACAACAGATCATAGTCCAACCATCAACTCCTCCTTAAGGAAGCAATGGTTGGTTTAATAAGCTTTATAGAGGGGACTAAATATGCCTCTTTGTTGTATTCACATGGTAGTTCCTTCTTTAGCAAAGAGCAAAAGCCAGGATGACTTTTACTTTCAATGGATACTTTAAAAAACAAAACAAAAACAAAAACAAACAAAAAAACCTTCTCAGCAGCAATTTCTTTATCACAGGAGGACTCACAGTTCGTGAGTCAAGGGATTAATGGTCTCTTGTAGTCTGGTTTGAACCAGTTTTGTCTGCTCACTGTGATGTTTGGGATCCAACTGTGTTTGCAGCTGTGGCGTCATTTGGTCTCAGCGTGCCAGAGTCCACACTGGAGATCTGCAGCTGTTGCTGATGCAGAGCCCTACCTGATGATCGCTCTTGTTTTACGTAATGAATAAGGAAAATGTTTTTTTTAAAAAGTCCATCCCAGTCGCATCTCAGAGCCTCCCAAGTATTTAGAGAGAAAGAACAAACTTTGTCCCTATCCCTTCCCTTCCCATCCCTGGAGGATTTATGGCCTCTATCACAGCTTTCTACGTTTTCCAATAGCCTTTCCTTTTCCCTGCCCCAGTTAGTGAAGGCAGCCGAATGGGCCTTGCTATGAAAACTTTGCTTTTTGTTCACTTGTTTAGTATAGAATACTATAGAATCATAGAATCATTAAGGTTGGAAAAGACCTCTAAGATCACCTAGTCCAAACATCAGCCCATAACCTTAACCCATCCCTACCATTCCCACTAAACCATGTCCCTCAGTGCCACATCTACATGGTTCTTCAGCACCTCCAGGGACAATGACTCTGCCACCACTTCCCTAAAGTGTAAGGAGAAAATTGGCAACATCTGGAAACTCTACCCAATCTGTCCACATAGGAAGTCATGGCATGCCTAATTTGTTTGTCACCTACTGTGGAGAAGTCCTATTCTCCCCATTCCTGTAATCCTGGTTGCTGCATGCAACTCAGGTTTGGAGGATGCAGCCAGGAATGGGGTGGGAAGCAGTACACCAAGGATCATTCCACTCCATCTTGGTCAAGGGAGAGATGAGGCGTCTCCAAGTATGTGTTTAGAGTCCTTTGCAGATTTCACCCCCTTCATCTCATTCCGAACGAGGGGATGAGACCTTGCTCAATAGGCTTCTGTCCAAGGTGGGATGTGACAGCAGTTCCCACCTGGGTAAAAAGGAGTTTTTTGGGGTGAGTTTGGACTGGATGTTAGGAAGAATTTCTTCATGGGAAGCCAAGTTAGGCATTGTAATGGGCTGCCCAGGGAGGTGGTGAAGTCTCCATCCTTGGAGGTATTTAAGAAACATATGGATGTGGTGCATAGTGACTTGGTTTAGTGATGATGGGTTAATGGTTAGACTAGATGATATTAAGAATCTTTCCCAACATAAATGACTCCGTGATTCTATGAGGTGACAAAGTCTCAGCTGTGGATCACTGGACAAGTGAGAAAAGTCTTTAGGAAAACACAGAAGGAGGAAAACAAGCACAGTGAGAAGTGTGAATTTACAACACCACCACAGCAGGGCTTTCCTCTATCCCACTCCCCCAGACTAGGTTTCCTTTGCAATCTGGTTTTAAAATCAGAGAGACTTGTAAGGTTTTTTTGGCAGGGAAATCTCAGAGTGAGGTTCTTGCTAAGGGACGGTGCAGGAGATGAGCAAATCTGCAGATGTGGGGAGCTGGGATTTGGGGCAGAAGGCTGACAACCTGCAGGGAGCTTGCTCTGACCTTGGCTCTGTTACCCACCATTGGATCTCCCTGGGGAGTGGGGATGACTCAGGTTATTCAGAAAGGACAAGATAGATATAAAGAGCCTTGGGGAGTGATGCTTCATCCCAAGGAGCTCCTGGGAGCTCCCAGGATGCAAAAATACTCACACAGCATGACAGCCATAGAAATGAAGATGTCGTTGAAGAGAACAGGTTAAAACCAGCCTGAGGGTTGGTCGCTTTCTCCTGGTGGCTTTTCCCCACATCCTTGGTGACTGTCCCAGGCAATGGGCCCAAGGCTTGTGGCATTGCCTCCGGGTGAATGTCCCCAGTGCTGCAGGAGGATAACTCATCTCCCTTTCACAAGGGGATACCTTGGCCTCCTGCCTTTATCAACAGAGCAGCTCGTAGGCAGCCATCCAAAGGCAATTGGATGTGGTTTCAAATGCACGCTGTACGCAGATGAACTGTAAATGCCTGTGGCATGTTTCTTTCCCCATTTCAAAGAGCTGGATCGATTGCTCCATGCGGCAATAAAGCATGCCCATACCTGACTAAGCTCTTTGCTGATTATCTGGCAATATGCAGAACACTTTTTCTTGGACTAGAAGGTGACCAGCACCTTTATTTCTCCTATCTTTTATCAGAGCTACTGGCCAAGTGGCTTGTTAGTCTATGAATGCTTTGTGTCACTCCATAAGGGAGTTTTTAACTGGTAATAATGGATTGCATCTCAACAGTCTCACACTGAGGTGTCTTTGGAGCGTCTGGGGTCTGATCCAGTTCCCCTTGAGACAATGAATGACATGCCAGCAGGAACAAAGTGGGGTTTCAAAGATGGAGTTAAGAAGCACTGTCCAGGTTGAGATATCCAGTGGGAATAGCTAATTAATGGGATCTGAGAGAAGAGATACCAGTAAGATCGTAAGAAAGGAGATAAAAAAAGAGATATCACTAAGCCTCTCACCACTAATAGTGGGGTGACACTAAGGCAGATGCTTCTCTGTAGATGAAACATTTAAAATTGAGGGTTTTTTAGTTTCCAGTGGTGAATGATTGCAAAATGGAGCAATGGTCTGACTGTACAGAACCAGAGTGGGGGTCGACATCAATGTCATTAAGAAAGAGTTATCTGGAAATGTGTCTGCAGAAGTATCCGCTGCATCCCATCTGCTCACACATGTTTTTTCTCAAGGAACACTTAAGATGGGCTCATCTTACTGGTTTTCTGTTGTTTCTACAGAATTATGTACCCCAGAGGATTGTGTGTTGGCCTTTAGCAACGCTTTCGTTGCAAGCATTTTGGCCAGAGTCCCAAACCCTTCTCTCTGGTAGCAGGAGATGTGGGAGTTACTCCCAGACAAATCATATCAGTGATCAGGACAATATTTTGGCCAGGCATTTTCCCCTTTGCACTTCTTTTGCACATTGCAAGGCACACGCAGCCAGCTCCCAAGACTTCAGCTGGAACAAAGGAGGACAGCCCTCTCTGCTGACCTGCAGGATCGCTTACATGCTCCTATTTACCCTCTCCAGAGATGCAGAGCAAAAGCTTTTTTGGCTGCCTTTGGAAATCCCGCAGCTGCAGTTGCCCGTGGTTGTGCAGAGTTGCTGCCAGAATGTGATCAGAAAAGGGCCAGCAGAGGTGGGAGGTACAGATCAGCTCTCTTCCTCCCCTGGCTACAATGATGGAGGGAGATAAATGTCTCTGATGGTGGAGGTTCAAAATCAGAGGGGTGGAGAGATCTCCTCGCTTGCTAGCATCGTTAATCAGAAAGAATGCTTAATTAGCAAAGACTCCAGAGTATGTGAGTGAAATAAATTGGCTCTCTCCAGTCAGTGCCTTTGAGAGAGGCAGGGCCCACCACAACACATTCTGGGGTAGATCAAGCTGTCCTTGGTTCCCATGGTAGGCGAGGAGCCAAGTGGCCATTGTCTGTTCTGCCTGCCACCACCCAGAAGAGTTTGGCTTGAGACACATAACATAAAGCAATGAGTCTGTCTGCTGAAACACGTCTAAATTTGTGTCTGAAGTCAAAGTGAGGGAGACATGCAGCCCACTGGCAATGGGCAGCCTTCTAGCAGTTCACAGAATCATAGAATATTCCAAGTTGGAAGGGATCCTTAAGGATCATCCAGTCCAGCTCCTGGAAGTTGAACTCTTGGACATCTTGCAAGATTCCTACTGGGGATTATGGCATGAGAAATAGGGTGTTTAGGACATCCTTGCTATTTACTTACGGTTAGTTAATACTTAACAGAATGCTTGATCTATCCCTTTGGAAAGACAGAGAAGAATGAGTAGCTTGAACTGTTGCACACCTTCAGTAAAGTAAGGCAATTAAATCTAATTTTTGTCATCTTGTTTTCCAGGTCAACGATGCAGTTCCTAGCCTGGTTCAACATGCTGCTTCTCCTGCCGTGTTTCAGTACCACCAAAACCTGCTTCCCTGGCTGCCACTGTGAAGTGGAAAGCTTTGGTCTCTTCGACAGCTTTAGCCTGACCAAGGTGGACTGCAGCGGGATAGGCTCACACATTGTTCCTGTCCCAATCCCACTGGATACCTCCTACTTGGATTTGTCCTCAAACAAACTGGAAACAATCAATGAATCAATGCTCACTGGCCCTGGATACACCACCCTGGTGAGCCTCGACCTGAGCTACAATAACATCGCCAAGATTTCCTCCACAACCTTCTCCAGGCTTCGCTACCTGGAGTCTTTGGATCTCAGTCATAACTCTCTGGAAGTCCTTCCAGAGGACTGCTTCTCCAGTTCTCCTTTGGGCGACATAGATTTGAGCAATAACAAGCTTTTGGATATAGCGCTGGATGTTTTTGCTTCAAAGGGTCAAGGAAAACCCTTGAATGTGGATCTATCCAACAACATGCTCAGCAAAATTACACGGAACCATGAAAAGAGCATCCCCAACATCCAGAACTTAAATCTTTCTGGAAACAGGCTAACATCTGTGCCAAACCTCCAAGGCATTCCTCTTCGGTACTTAAATCTTGATGGCAACCCGCTGGCCAAGATTGAGAAAGGAGACTTCAAGGGGCTGAAAGGTTTGATTCATTTATCCCTCAGCGGCCTCCATGACTTCAGAGAGTTATCTCCTTACAGTTTCAAGGAATTACCAGCCCTCCAAGTTCTGGATTTATCCAACAATCCCAACCTAAGGTCATTGACTGCTGAAGTTATCTTTGGCCTGAACTCCATACAAGAGCTCAACCTCTCTGGGACTGGCGTGTCGTCCTTGCCAAAGACTGTGCTGAAATACCTACCTTCCCTCAAAAGCATCACCTTGAGGAAGAACATTCAGTGTTTTAAGACCATCAAAGAAGGACAGTACCACCGACAAATTGGGCTGACCAAAAAAGAGGTCCTCAGCTGTCACGACAGCCATGGGGCTGTAGCAGCAGCGCCTTACGTTTTGTGATGAAAGAGAAAGAAAGGGATGGTGAAGTTGGAGTGGGAGGGTGGGGGACCGTGGGGTTTGCACAGGTGTTGGACTGAGCTGGCTTGCAGTGTGCCTTTTGTAAAACTGTCAATAATTTATATATTTGTATATGCCAATACTTGATTGTTTGTGGGTTTTATACACTTGCAAATCCTCATTTGCAGGCCCCAGATTCTACCCGGTGTGTTTGGGGCTGCATAGCTCAAGAACAGTGCTGATGGACACTGAGGACCAAGCTGGGTCTTGGGGCAGAAGAGCTGCTGTGGTGCAAAACTCCACGCCCCAGACCAGTCTGCAGGTGCAAAGATACGCCTCTCCAAAGTGCACCCCAAAACCTGCCAACTCCATAGCTGTTGGCTTCCAAACCCATTCTTCATCCCTGTTTTTAATTATTATTCCCCAAGAAGTGCCTTCTGGATGTTGCCTTCATTAGCAGCACCCTGTTCCTTGTCATGCACTTTCAGTCTGAAGAAACATTTCTAGACAAACCTGAACGCAGTGTGCTCCTAATGTGCTGGTTTTTACATGATATTTGCATTGATGTGCAATGAACACTGAGTAAGTAGAGAGTTTTCCACTCTTTTCTCCCTATTTTCCCATCTCGATCCTTGGTATGTCAGATTACTTTAGGTCCAGCCTTGGCAACCTCCCATCTTTTTGACGTTAGTGAGACATTGACACATTGCAAAGAAGGAGAAGCATCTCACCCAGGAACCAGCTTCCATCAAGCAGATTAATTGAGAGACCACATAGCCTAGCTTTAAAAGAAAAAAAATAATTCCCTCCTTCCTTTCTGGGTAAACTTGGAAGAAAACTTTGACAATAGTTTTCATCTCAATGACCTTAACGCAGCCAAGACGCAGAGGACTCCGGAGCAAGCTGTCTCCAGGCTGATGTTCCCCAGCTGAACTCAACATCTGCAGCTCAGCTGGGATCGTGTGAGGCAACTTCCAGAACGTGCCAGGGGAAGAATTAGCACTGACGCCTGCAGCCCTGGAGCAATTTGCCTATCACGGGAAGGATCTTGAGGTATATTTTCATGCTAGTTTTTTGGCTTTTCTTTCTCTCACACGGCTTCTTGGCTACCAACTGAGATCTGATGAAAAGCTTTGTCCTTGGAGCTTTATGCATTTTTCCTCCACTCTGAAATGCTGGCAAAGCAAAGGGGAGCTCCCCTCATCCCACCTCTTCTACAGGTCAGGAGAAAGTGGGCAAAGGCAGCACAGTGCTGTACATGAAGCCTTCATCCTGCTCGTAGGAGCTCCACCAATGGAGATATCCAACCCAAATCTGCCACGCTCTGTCCTGGGGATGGGAGGGTATGCTGTTAATGGTGATCCTGCACAGACTGGTCCATGGCTTGTTCTCCACACCTAGCCTTGCACCAGGGCAACTTTAAAGTTTCTGAAACAGGTTGAGGGAATCACAGAATCATGGAAAATCCTGAGTTGGAAGGGACCCATAAGGATCATCAAGTCCGACTCCTGGTTTCACACAGTACCACCCAAAAATAAGACCATACGACTGAGAGTGTTGTCCATACACTTCTTGAACTGTGGCAAGCGTGGTGCTGTGACCACTTCCCTGGGGAGCCTGCTGCAGTCCCCAGCCAACCTCTCAGCAAAGAACCTTTTCCTGCTATCCAACCTGAACCTCCCCCGAAGGAGGAAGTGCATGCGAAGATGATGGAGACAAAAATCCAGTCCACAGCCCACCTCGGGAGTGTTGGGAGGAGCTCGTGCTTCATCTCTACACCCCCAAAGGTCTTCACAAATGGAAACCACGTTGCCCAAAGCATTTGTCTCCAGCGATGGTAGAAACCTGTTGAGCCCATAAAAGCCAGCCACTGCCAGGGGGCTCACCCCAGATTCAACGCCTTACTTTGGATATTTCAATCCCTCTAACGTGCTTACACCCATCTCCTTTGTGATGGTTCAATGGCAGAGCATAAGGTAGGATTTTAACCCTTTTTGTCAGTGTTGGGGGCTTTGCCCCTTTGTAGAGCCTTTGAAAGGTTCAACCAGCCTTCACATTCATGAGAAACACGGTGGTTTTCTTAAAAAGGCAATGGGAATGCCTGCAGACAGATGGAGATCTGGAGAAGAACAGCAGCCAATTGCAGTGCAAGGAGGGGGCAGTTAGGGAGAAAGGAGGTGGTTGTTAGTGGATCTTGCCTTTTTAAGAGAATTCTTTTCTGCTGGCAGAAAAAAAAAAAAAGGTAATTTAAGAAAAAGAATTGTTTAATGTTATAAGTCTGTATGTAGATGCAGGGTTACAGGGATCACATACTGTTGGATTCACCGGCTTTGCACCACTGTGGTAAATTTAAAACCCAATGTGACAATCCAGTTGAAGACTGCAATATTTCCTGGTGTAATCTCACTCTAGCTGCTAGCTGAACAAGTCTTAGCAAAGGCTGGCAAATACCATCGCTGTATTAGTTTGTTTTTTACAGAACCTCAGCAGCATTGTAAGGCTTTGTGATTACTCACAATATAATAAAGTGATTTGGAGGTGAACAAATGTGGATTTATTGTCTTAGTGATGGGAGGGTGGTAGCTGGTTTAAATCCAAAGTGCAATGTGGTGTGTTGTTGCCACTCCTCTACAGCTTCTTCCTTTGCCCTGCTCAGCCCTACAAGAACTGGGTGTTGCATCCCCAAACTGCTGTGCTTTTCTCATTGGGCTCCTCATTAGTGGAAAGGTTAAAAAGCTTCACAAAGTCCACATAAGCTGACTGGAAGGAAGTTACGGACATTTGGCAGTGTCCAGAATTGACACAAGAGCATCTGGAGCAAATACTATAGTGTGTGCTCCAAGATTTGTTAGAGGCAGTGGGAAGGTCTGTGTGGATTTAGGGAATGGTCTGCAAGTGAGGAGCTGAGTTGGAAGGCTGGGTTTGCAGAAAGAGTGATGTGGGGAGACCCACAAGCTATCTACCCTGTCCTCCAGGTCTGGCAACCATGGGGGACATAGAATTATAGAATCATAGAACCACAAGGTTGGAAAGGACCTACAAGATCTTCTAGTCCAACCATCAAAAGGAAAGGCCAGTTCTGGCTCCCAGCACTGTTAAGAGCTGTAGGGGAAAGCCATGACCAACACATAGAGGTGGTTGAACTTGACAGTCCTTGTTGGTCTCTTCCAACTCAAGATCTTCCATGATTCTGTGATACCATGGCTGCTCCTTTTGTGCCCACCATGGCACAGTCTCTGTCCACCAGGCTCCACCACAGTTTTCCTTCTGTGTCTCCTCCTCGATCATGGAATCATAGAATCATTAAAGCTGGAAAAGGTCATCTCCTCCCACTGTCCACCTATCACCATTGTTGCCCACTAAGCCAAGTCCATAAGTACCACATCTCTACAGTTCTTGAACACCTCCAGGGACAGTGAATCCACCACCTCCCTGGGAAGCCTGTTGCCAGCATCCAACCTCTCTTGTGGAGAAGTTTTTCCTAATATCCAACCTGTTGGGATCTCTCCTGCCACAGGACAGGGCTGTGCAGTCTGCTCTGCTGTCCTGGTCTGCCAGGGCAAGGATACGGTCCCCAAAGTGATGGGTCTGAATCAATCTATCAGATGGATTCTCCAAATTCCTTGTGAATGCCCCAGGAGCACTGTGTTGCACCTTGTGTACTCCTCTACTCTATATTAGCTTCCTCTCATTTTGCTGGTTATTTGAATTATTTAAATAGCCTATCTGAAGTCTTCTACATTGGAACAGGCACGTGAGCCCCACCTGCAGCATGATGCCCTATGCTGTTCATGGACCCCTCTCCACCATAGGATCCAGACGACAGAAACACAGCACTCACAGAGGAAGTAAAGGCACAGGGTGACTTCAGGCTTGGAAAATCATAGAATCATTTGAGTTGAAAGGGACCGTTAAAGGCCACTTGGTCCAGCTCCCCTGCAATGAACGGGGACACCCACAGCTCCATCAGGTGCTCAGAGCCCCATCCAATATGACCTTAAGTGTCTCCAGGGACAGGACATCCATCACCTCTCTGGGCAGCCTGTTCCAATGCCTCACTACTACTACTACTTTACTTATGGTAAAAAAACTTTTTCCTTATATCCAGTGTAATGAAATCTGAGGAGCCCACTTCCTAAAGCTGCCACCAGCTTGATACCAAGGAATCACAAACTAAATTCCAATACCAGACGTCACCCAAGGTACCCAGACCTGGACAACCAGCTGGGCAACCTCTGGCTGTCTCCAGGACCAGCTCAGCTCTGTGGCTGGATGCGTTTGTCCTGGCAAGTGAGACGGATGCTTTAATTAGAGGCTGAATATTTTTAGAAGCTGGAAAACCTCAGCAGAGGCTGAGCAATGAGGATACGTTTAGGGAGGGGGAGCAGTGGCTGAGCTGGTGTTTGCTAGCAGGAGTGTCAGCTTCTCACCTTCCTTTCCAGCACACTGGGAAATATATTGAGGGTCACCTCCCCTATTCCCCCTTATGTCCAAGGGTCAGAGGCAGCACAGGACAACACTCTTGTCTTCATTTAAAAAGATGCAGCTCCCGATAGCCCAAATCACTCATTCCTTATCTCTGTTCTGTGGGAGCTGCTTCTCCAGGCTGTCAGCTGTCAGCCCACAGAAGTCCCTTGCTGACTGATAGGGTGACTGGTTCACAGCAGCACTGGGTGCTGTCCCTTTTTAAAAATAGCCACCCTCCCTCCTGTATATTTTCCATTTTGCAGGAGGTTTTATTTCCAGCACTTCTGCTCCACACACCCGGACTCAGTCAGGCTGGAAAGCATAAGTGTGCTTTTGCCAGACCAGGAAATAATGCTCTGTGGCTGGGGACCATCCTTCTGGAGCTATATCCTGGGATAGCTTTGGGGCAGTGAAACCCTCTACTCTACAACGCATTGGGCACGCAGCTGTATTCCTCCTGCATCCCCCCTGGGCATCTCCATCCTTCCCTTTTTGAGTGGACAGTGGAAGTGGGATCCTGGATAAAAGGAGGGAAACTGGGGCTGAGTCTGTTCCATTAGATAAATCCTCTGCTGTAATAAGCAGGGAGCAGGAGCGTCCTTCCTTAATCACAGTCCTTGTCTCCAAGCAATTGTATGTCTCTGTGCACACATCCACATCCCCCTCCTGCCCCGTTCCCACCCTGCACTACCTCTTCCTAACAGCATTAAAATAGAAAAGGTTTAATGAAAGCGCTGTCCTTCAAAATCCCTGCCAGCTGTAATGGCTTTGGGCAGGGGGACGGGCTCCATCCCCTCTACCAACCATTGGATGTTCCTTGTGTATCCCATAGAGAGGATTCAGCCTGGAAAACCAAGCAAGTTCCTCCCTAGTAACTCTCCCACCACCATGGTAATGTTCTTTAAGCACTGCCTGGGTCTCAGCACAAATACCCCCCTACAATGCCTCGTTAGCAGTGGATGTGTGTCACAGCACTTGCTGGTAATTGACTTGTGCCGTGCTGGGAATTTGAACCTACATTTCAAAGAGATCGTTAACCTCCTTTTCTTTCTCTTTGAAATGCTTCACTTTACTGAAAGCTAAAGGAAACAGAGGGCTTCTTCCTCCCAGAGCCCCTTTGGATGAAAGCTCAGCACGGTAGAGCAGAGGGCACAGTATCAGCAGTGAGGCTGATGGCAGTGTGTGAAGATGTATATCAGTGGGATCAAGCTCTCCCTCGATTTCAGAGGGGACTGAAGATAAAGGAACTGTCCAGAGATACCCAAGGGATTGGCAGAGGCATAGAACAGCTTACTGTAGGGTCTCAGCCCATGTAGGACCAAGGAAGAGACACGGGTCATGGGTCACTTCCCCCAAAACCAGGTTGGAGATCCTCTTCCATGCTGGCCATCCTACATGGCTTTGGCCACATGGCATCACAGTTTTCCTGTGGTGCCTCAGAAGGTGCTCATTTGATTTGTCAGTTTGCATTAGCTAACCTCTTTACCTCCTTGCTATATACTCTACTGGGCATCTCCAAGTGACTGGAGTATGAATTCATCTCTATGAATGAATTGAATTGATGAATTCTCTATAAATTCTCTGCGAATGAATTGAATTGAATGAATTGATCTATCTCAACAGCCTTTTTTCCACCACCTGGGACAGATGATGGGAAGGAGGAGATCCAGGGTTGGAACAGAGCTCTGTTGTGTCTGCATGGCTTTTCTACAGTTCTTAATCTGACAATATCCAGTTGTTAAGATCCCTTCCATAAATGATTGTCCTTAGCCTTTTGTAGGACTCACCAAACAATACTTACATATAGTTGGGGCTGATGATCTTTGAAGACACAGGCAAAAGAGAATACTGATGATCTTTGAGGTTCCTTCCAAACCAACCCAAACCATTCTACGATTTTCTAATTCTACCATAGCTCAGCCACTCTGCAGATTTCAGCTACGCCCCAGTCACTGTCTGCATTGAATTGTATAATCATAGAATGGCTCTGGTTTGGAAGGGACCCCAAGAATCATCAAGTTCTAACACCCCTTCTACAGGCAGGGCCACCAACCTTCAGACCTGATACAGGGCCAGGTTTCCCAGGGCCCCATCCAACCTGGTCTTGAACACTTCCAGGGATGCAAAGAGCTTCAACACCCCCTTTGTGAGGGAGAGTATGTCAGTGAAATCACAGTGAAGCACCCATGTTAATACATCCAGCCTCATGTTTTCAATGAGCGAAGTGCACGTACACCACAGGTCAGGTAGCACTCGTAAAACCTCATTGAGTTGGTGGAACATCTGAGATCCCATATTAAAAGCATAAATCAACCCGTCATGCTGCATAACCTTTAAGATATTCCTGAGGAACAACACTCCTGCAGTCTTTTTGTTTTACCTGTACTCACCGCAGATATTAACTCCTCAGTGACTACAAAACCCGGTGGTGTGTCAAACCTCTGAAAAATCCTCTGGGCTTCTCCTTTTGGAGGCCATTTCACAGCTGGGCCCACCAATGAGACACCTTAAACCCCCAAATGTTCTCAATTAGAATTTCCTTGTCAGCCTCTGCTTAGCATCTGTTTCTGCATTCACACATAAGCAGGCAAGTCTCCGCTCCACAGGAGGAGTGTTGACTTTTGGTGATGCCAAATGTCTTGGCCAAGGGCGCTACCGGGTTCACAGTGGTCTGAGGTCTCATTTTGGGGTGAGTGGGAAGTGTTTTTCAGTGGTCATTCTGCAAACGTTGTTTGCTGCATAACAGCAGTTCCAGAAAAGCATAGCTAAGTCTTCTTTGCACGGAGAACAGCCCATGGGCAACAACACTAGGGCAGTGCTCTCTGAATTGCTTCAGCTCCCTCCTTCCTGAAGCTAAAATCAGAGCCAGCATCACACAGCAGAGCAGAATAACCAGCAGGGATTCCATCCCAGAGTGACAAAGGGGATATCAACATTACGACAACAGCTCCAGCAGTCTGATGGAAAGGAGATGGAGATATTTTAGTTTTCCCACCTCAGGTCACAGGAGAGGAGAAGAACCCTTGTGTCAACTCATGCTCCACATTTCATCGTCACAGACCTCAATTTTGTTTGCTGCAGAAAAGAAGCAGGTTGCCCTGCCTGAAGCAGCAGTTTCATATGGCAGAGCAGAGCTATGCAGTTTCCAGCAGAGCTCCGGAGCCAGCCAAGCACCATTAGCCTAGCTTTATTTTTTTCATCCAAGCAAGGAAGCCCTGGCTCCTGGAAGGCTTATTAGCTTTGGCATGGAGCTCAGCTGACACCTGGCCAAGGCATTTTGGCTGCAGCTGGACCTGCCTGGCTTGTGTCCCACCAGCTACAGTGCCTCCCCATTACACCGCCCAACCCTCCTGGTTTAGCAGGGACAAAGCAAGCTTGTGTGCCTGCCCAGATGAGCCACGGGGACAGCTACAAGTTTGTCAGTTTGGGGCTCTGCTCAGGCTACAAAACCCTTCTCCATACATATCCAGAGATCCCTAAGATTCAAACGCTTCCTTGCAAAGCAGTTGGCTGTTTGAAAAAGGAGATTTCCTTCTGTTTGACAAAGGTGGTGCCTTTGGGCCAACCTTGCCAGCCTCACCTGGTGGCTTGGACGCAACTTGAACCGCTGGTCATCTGGCACAGATAGGGATAAGCAATTTGTAACCTGCTCTTATTGCTCAGCCTGCCTCCTTCAAACTCCAGAAATGTTTTAAAGTTTGGAGGAAAGTTCTTAGAATCATAGAATCATTCGATCATTAAGGCTGGAAAAGACCTCTAAGATCATCTAGTCCAAAAGTCAACCCATCCCCACCATGCCCACTGACCATGTCCCTCAGTGCCACATCTCTGTTGTTCTTGAACAGCTTCAGGGACAGTGACTCCACCACCTCCCTGGGCAGCCTGTGCCAATGCATCACCACTCTTTTGGAGAAGAATTTTTTCCTAATATCCAATCCACGGTTGCTCTTTCCAGGGACTGAAATAGTTTTACATGCAGGTGGAAGAGCGGATAAAATCCCAGAGGCCAATGGGATCTGAAAATCCAGCACAGGGTAGACCTTCCTCAACTCTGTACCTTAACCCCTTATTTTCCTGATTACAAGTGAGAAAGGAGGGCAGCCCAAGCCCAAAGCACCCCTGCTTCACAGCTATCCCACTTCCCTCCTACGAAGAAGTGTCCTTGGGGTGGCAGAAGAAATTATCTCTGCTCTGAGATCCCAAAGGAAGGCATCACACTGAGGTCAGTTGGTTCCATCGAGTGGTTCCACCTCATACAGAAGAGATGCTGAGAACATCCCCTGTCCTTCACAGCCACAACTCACACCTATGGGACATGTGAAGGCTGTGGTTAGATGGGATCATTTGCTTTCAACTTAAGAGCTTTGGGTAGCGGGGATGCAAGGGGCTAACCTACAGCTGATTGTGAATCCATGCTGCTCCATTACAGATTAAATCTGATGTCTTGACTTGAGTCTTAAAACTAAGGGCTGCAAAGGCCAACTGGCCCATCTCCTTGTGAGTCTGGCTTGGCATCAGCCAGATTTACCCCTTCCTAATGGGAGAGCATCTCCCATTGCAGATCTCTCTGAAGAACCAGTTTTCAGCCTTTGTCTTTCCCACCAGACATCCCCAGGATCCAACATGAATCTTCCTCACCTTCATCCTCGACTGCTGACTCCTCGTCCTTAACCCCACAGAGGTGGTGAGGAGGTCACAAAATCTATGAGCAATGGTGTGTCTCAGCTATGTTTGAAATGCTGATGGTGTTAACTACCTTCCAACAGAAGGCACAGCCTGGGATGCAGCAGATAGCATTTTTATCAGCTTCACAAGATGCATTAACTACGGGACCCGTTCTGCCATTCACCTGCTATGCACTGCAGACTGAGCAGACAGCACATACGGAAAATAAAGAGGATGCTCTGCTGAGAGGAGAGAGACAGAAAATGGCTCATCATGTTTAATATTTAATTTCTCTGGGTAATCCAGAGAAATACTACTAGCAAGAGACAGAGCTTCCATCAGCCCCACTCAGGATTTCTTTGGACTAGGACAGGCAGGAGAGAGCCTTAGGAGGGTCATTGGGGTCTGGTTTGTAAATTACACAGCTGCAGCAAAGCCACTACCAACACACCGCACTGCCAAGTGGGCACATCAGAGTGACATGGGATGCTGATGTCAGTCATCTAGATATGCAGAGCAGTAGCATAGCCACCAAGTTCACCCATGCAAAGAAACTGGACTTAACCAGAGAAGAAGAGAGCATCCATCATGGCTTAACGCATGGGAGATGGAGGTGACCACCTCCCTCATAGATCTCTCTAGTCCTCGCTTGGTTGAAGGCACCACAATAAGGCAGATGGAGTGGGAAGCCAACCACATTCAGCAAGAGGGAATCATCTGAGGCAATGACATCTTTCAAATCAATATCCCTGAATATCTCAGCAGCAGGAGACAGAGTGGACTGACTTGAGGGACCATTAATATAAAATCTAACAAGTGTTAGGGAACCTCAGGGATGTGGAATGGGCTGGCATGGGATCCAGGCTGGGGCAACACAGGAAGAAGAAAAGGGGATGAACAGATGTGTGACAGCCGTCAGCTCTTGGCAAAACAAGAGAGTAGGTAATGTGGGATTTTATCAGCGTGCTTGCAACCCAGACAAATGCACAGGCACCTACAACTACAGTCGTGTGGCAAAGCAGAAAGCCTTCATCAGCATTCGTTACGTTGCAGGCTCTGAGCCTCTGCTGATAAAGGCAGCTGTTGTGGTTTATTGCATCACAGTTGCTCCAAGGCATTCTGCTTTATTTTTTTCTTTTAAACTGTGTTATATGAGATTAACAAAACATGCATTAAACAGTGTTGAAATTGGCCCACGGACAGATCTTGAAACGTGGCTCTAACGGGAAAGGCTTTTAACCCTTTTATTACCAGAAAGGGCTTAGCACGGACAGCAGAGGAGAAGCAGATGGGGAAATAGGTGCAGAAATGGACCCCATGCAGGTTTAGGAACGCTACCTTATCCATCAGAGAGAGGGCTGAGAAGGATCATTTCCTATGAATATTAACATGGGAAAAGCTGTGTGATAGCAGAGCAGGGAAGGGGGGTAGGGTCTTCAGTCATGCTGATAAGGAAAATAAGATACGATGGGTGGAAGATAGCACTACATTAATTCAGTCTTTGAAATGGACACCAACTCGCTGCTGTTTAGGTAATTAAATATTGGAACAGCTTATCAGGGAGGCTGCAGAGTCCCCAGTGTTTCGTATGTTGAAATGAAGATTAGGTTATCTGTGAAAGGAGATGCTCTGGTCCAATTTCTGGGGGAAAAAGAAATCTATTTTATTTATACCGAATATCAGATAAGATAATCCTTGTGGTGCCTTTTGGCTATGCAGTCTGTGAATTCAGGAAGCACAAACTCCCCTGTGTAAGGATTCATCTTCATCTGGTGCGTGACGTGTCAAGCAAATCGAGGGGAAATGTATAATACAGACTGAGATTCCCCGCTCAAGAGCATGCAGCCAATGCTGGGAAGAGAGCTCAGAAATTCCTGGCTCCGATCCCGTAGCCTACTGGAAGATAGATAAGCTTCCACGTTTCTTAAAACCTCCTATGAGTCACGGAACTACTTAGAGGTTTCTGGGTTTGCCTGGTATTTTATTGCAATAGCAATAGACACGGTCTGCGCTCAAGTGATAGGGGATGGACAGGAAACCTATTTGCCAAAGGGGTTTAGAATCCTGCTGAAGACACAAGAGAAGCAAGAAGGGACCCCCTGGTCTCCCTGACAGCGTTCCAGCAATACCATGAGATCATGCAAGCCATCTGCAGTAGGAAAAGGAGGAAGAAAAGCATGGCAAAGCTTGGAAGAGCAGATGAGTAGAGGGATAATGATGGAGAAAGGGTCAAATCCCAATGGCATGTGGCCAAGGGAGGATCCAGCCATACGAGGCAAAGTGCTGGGTGTCAATTGCCATCTCCAAGGGAGACTATGGCCAAGAACGAGCAAGAATAAGTGCTGGGAGCCCTCCAGTCACATAGAGAAGGGCCAGAACTTGCCAGATGGGGCTAAGGGTGCTGGACCTGGGTGGAAACATCTATATTTGAAACACTGGAAGTCGAGTGAGATGAATTCCAAAGAGGAGGCCCAAAGAGAAGCAGTCAAAATAGCGAGACATCCCTCTAAGGCAAAAGTCTCTCTTTTGGATTCCCAGCTGTGAAAGGGACTTCCAAAATAATATGGCTAGAATTATCTAAAGCTAATTGGATGAGAAAATAAATGGACACAAAGTCGGGTTGCAGGGCGGTCTCTTCGTCTCTTGTGTTGGTTGTCTGGAGAGAATGGTCAGAAATCCCATTCCTGCAGCGCCAGAAATGAAGTGGGGTAGCCAAAGCTCCAGACTGATGATTTCCCCCTTCTTCTGTTTTATCTTTTTTCTTTAACGACGTATATCTAAGAGGGAAAAAGAAGAAGTTAAAATATACAAAATAAACCAGAATTAAAACAAACTATGGTCAGAAAGGGAAAACTGAGCATTAAGCCATAATGAACTCACTGTAGGGTTTTTTTTTAGATTTGGTACTTGGAGTTTTTTTTAATTACTTTTCTGAAAACCCCTTGGAAGACCCCATTTGCTTCAAACAGAACTGACTGAGTTTTTAATAATCTTCTTGATTTTGGTCACTGAACCAAAAAATCCAATTTCTGCTCAGGTCTCTCAAAGAGATGTATGTGATACAGAGTCCCCTGTTCCCCATCCATCCCCATGCAGGCAGGAGGAGAGAGAAGATGGAGTAGTCCTGGTGAAATCTCACCCTGCAGGAATATGTTTGCAGGAATTGGGCCATGCTCGGTTTCCATCCGTCCTTCTATTATCTCAGGTCCCCGCTCCCAATGGGAATGGGATACTTTTAGTCCTCTCCTGCAAAATGTTGTATGGATCCTGACTCCCATGGGCTGGAGCTACTGCCAGGTGACCCAAGGGAAGGAAGAGGGAGAGAGAGAGGGAGGGGGAGAGGGAGGGGAAAGGAGAAGGGAGAGGAGAGGAGAGGAGAGGAGAGGAGAGGAGAGGAGAGGAGAGGAGAGGAGAGGAGAGGAGAGGAGAGGAGAGGAGAGGAGAGGAGAGGAGAGGAGAGGAGAGGAGAGGAGAGGAGAGGAGAGGAGAGGAGAGGAGAGGAGAGGAGAGGAGAGGAGAGGAGAGGAGAGGAGAGGAGAGGAGAGGAGAGGAGAGGAGAGGAGAGGAGAGGAGAAAAAGGAGAAAAAGGAGAAAAAGGAGAAAAAGGAGAAAAAGGAGAAAAAGACAAAGAAAATCAGCCTAAGGCACTGGTCCTGTACCTGCCTCTTCATTCAGAGCTTTCAGCCACAGCCGAGATAGAATTACAGCGCTGGAGGAAACTCAGTGAAATAATGATTACCCTTTGGATTTAATTAGTACGGAGCTGAGGCGGTGTCAAACAAGCATGCCTGTGCATCTAAACATGCCTTGTGACTCCAGGGAACTCCAATCCAGCCTGATGGCTGTCTGCTCATGAGGCTGGGGCAGGCCAGCACAGCACGCACCCGATCAGGGACATAGGATGGGGACAAATACTCTGACCTCAGCTGCGTCCATAGCTGGAGAACCATGGCTCCAGGGATTTTATCATGCTGCACAAATGTGTCCAGGGGGAACAATCTCTGTCCCAACATACTAGGTGTTGCTGGAGGGAATGTCAACACATCACTGGGGTTTCACGTCCCCTGCCTTACACTGCACATCCTTCTCTATGCAGGAAGAGCTAAACTTTCTCAAAGAAAAAGCTGGATGCTATTGCCACTTCACAGTGAGCTAGGATGAGGTAAGGAGGCATTTCCATGCTGGAGACATGAGAGAACCAGCCCTGAGATGAGAGATAATGGCCTCAAGTTGCACCAGGGAAGGTTCAGATTGGATGTTAGGAAAAATTTCTTCTTAGAAAGGGCGGTGATGCATTGGCACAGGTTGCTCAGGGAGGTGGTGGAGTCACCACGAATGGAGATGTTCAAGAAATGTGGAGATGTGGCACTGAGGGACGTGGTCAGTGGATGTGGTGGGGAGGGGTTGGACTTGATGGTATTAGTGGTCTTTTTCAACTCTAATGATTCTAGGGAGAAAGCGCAAAGTATGGGTCTGGGCTGCAGTGGAGACTCAGGAAGCAATCACAGAGTCCATCTCCCATCTGAAGGTCCTTCTGTGTTTGCAGAAATAAACTCTTCAGAAAGTCAATGATCCCCTACTTCTGGCCATAGATGCAAGACAAGACCCAGGTGAACTTTGTTCAATGGGTCTGTGAAGCCCAGCACACCCAGCAAGTCCACAAAAGCAAAGTGCTTGGCTCCCCATGTTCTCCAAAGTTGGTGTTTATCTTCCTACTACTGATAGGGAAAACGAGGCAAAAAGCAAAGGACAAAGATTGCATTGAACCCAGAACACCTCCTACAACATCAGGCAGCATCAGGAATAAGTTCCTGCCTGATCACTCCCCCTAGACACTTTGTTAGTCCTGTCTTGTAATTATAAGGGCCTGAGATGGAAAGGTTCTGCACAGTGAGTGCATTAATGCAGACTTCATCTGCAGGGAGAAAAAAGACACTCAGAGAAAATAGCAGGGTTTGGGTTTCTAAGCCAGGCTGCTGAGATCAAGTGGAGAGACTCAGCTCTTTTAATTTTAATTAACTCTTTTAAATTTGAAAGAACTCATTCTAGCGGATGTATTTACACCATGAGCTCCTATGTGGTAACAGTGAGGAAGCTCTCAGGAGTTGCTCCTTTTGTATCCACGGAACAGGAGCTCAAAACTGGCGTGAGACCAGAAATGAACCGCTTCTATCCCAATTTTCTGCCCAGACACTTTGCACGCACCTCTTCCCTTTCATTACAGTCACATTCATCCTGCACGTGCCTGCAATGGCTCGGGGACAGCACCGTCCCCTAAATCATGAAGTTCCCTGTTCAATCTTCCATCACCTGCACACTGCTAGCAGCTTGGAAATTGCTTTGCAAATTAAGCTGATGAGCTGCATGTGCAGCTCTTCAGATGGTTACACTACTACTGCAGTGCCAGGCAAGATCCATGGGACACAGCAGGTGCTTCTTCATCCCTCTCCCCAAAGGATTTTCCTGGGATTACCCACAAAGGGATCCAGGTGGTTGTGTGGCTCGGTTAGCAGAGGGCTGACAGGCAGTAGCAAGGTGCACACTGTGTTAGATTTTAATTAATAACATGGCTACAGAGTGCTGGCAGCTGTTCTGGGACGGCGTATAGTCATGACCTTAGGAAACGCATTACAACTGGTTGAAAAAAAGTCACAGTTAATTGCACCATCACAACGTTAGCTGTAGTTTCCAAACACTTGCAACAAAAAGCCATTGTCACTTCTGGCAGCTCCCAGCATCATCACGCAGGGCTGACATTTTCAAATTCCAATTCAAACACAGCGTGTTCGCCATAGCCTGGACAAATACGTGTGTTTTGCTGGGTAGAAGTGTGATTGCTGTTTTTGCGATGCTAGGAAGTCATGCAGCCCTCACAACCAGGAAAACAGTCGCTCCACACCAAGCAGTTTTAATGGGCTAGAATGATTACCTTTTTAATGAGTGGGAAACAAAGACTTTCAGGAGCTCACTCTTGTCATCCTCTCACCTTCATGGCCAAGAGTTGAACCAGTGTCTATTAAGACCTTCACTACGTGGCTGTTTGTTTGCTCTGTCCCACGTGCTACAAGCAGAGGATTTGTGGATGGAGCTGTTTCTCCGATACCAGCCATAAAATGGATTTTATTCCTCTAAAACAAATAGCTACCCACTGTATTTGCCTGCTTGCCATACTCTCCCTTTGGCAGTAAATAGGATTTCACCCTGGAGAATGAGGGACCGCAATGTGCCGCTTCTAATTAGAAAGGTGTTCAGGAGAAAAGAGGAGGGAATAAATAACCTCCTCATAAATCATTGGCAATGAAAGGGGTGGGGAGACTAGCGACTTTAAATGGGTACTTTGGCAATTTCTTTAATGAGAAGGAGCAAGTAATTACACTGACCTTGGAGGCTGCATTATTCTCCTTGGGCCAGAGGAGAGAAATGATGAAGGATTGCCTAGTGCAACCCAAGCAAAGGGTGGTGTTGCAGAAGAGTGGCACCATTAACAGGTTAGCAGGGAGTGGAGCATTTGTTATGGACACTCTTCCTACCTCCAAATTGTTCGTTCTCCTTGGATTTTCCTTTTTGCATAGGTTAGGTTGGATGGGTTTCGATCACTCACTCCATGCTGGAGGGGAGGTTGGGCTCTGAGTTTATTTTTCCATCCAGGATTATAGCCATAAGCCAATGGGTCGCAGTGACACCTGCACAACTACAAAACCCTGATTTGTTTGGGAAGACAGCACTCTGGGACTACTGGGGGTCTCTAAACTGAAGGAGGTGAGCACACTGAGTCAAAACCAGAGACAGGACTGCTCAGGACAAAACGTAGGGGCAGAAGGTAGTGTTGTTTTTTTATCTATTGCCAACATCTCTGTTCAAACTTAGCAGCCCAGACCAAACAGAGGGGAACGGACCTTCTGTGCATAATTCAGCTCACCCAGGAGTACAGATGTGAAGGAGGCAAGATGAATCACATTGCAGAAGTGCTTATTTCCCTCTGCTGGCTATTCAGAAAGGCCATGGTGACCAGCTTAACTCTGAGCATAGGGAGAGGTGAAACAAGTCCCACTGGGGGCTGTTCAGACAAGCAGTATTTTCTATCTTTGCTCTTAGCGCTCAAACTTCCCAAGCAAGCGTAAAGAGATATTGCTCCCTTTTTCCTTCTGATTCCATTTCATTTTCAGACCTTTCGCAGCTCTACCTGGTTTTCCCTTGTGGGACAACGGCGGTAGAAAAGATGGGAATGGAAATAACAGTATCTACCAAGCCAATCTCTCTTCTCCCTTATTTCTCGTTTTGTTGATAGCCAACAAAGGTGTGAGGTCATTAGGGACTAAAGTGAAGCTGTGCAGAGTCTCACTGTATGATTGCCTCCTTCAGAAACTGACTTGGTGGGCAGATGCTGTCAGCCACGTGTTTCAATGGTTAGGACTGAAATTGTGCAGAAGAGCCATCTGACAGCTTGTCAGAGCAAAGTTTTGTTCTTTGGCAGATCACCTGACAAAGGAGACAGACTTCAGCATCATCTGTCACCTCTTCATTAAAATATTATCCAGACAAGTGAGTTATAACAGTCAGGCAGCAGGCTGAGGCTCTGATGGAAGTAACACTTGCTAGAAGAAATATATAGGGCAGGGACACTTACAAACTGGAGTGCCAGATACCCTTGAGATATGAGAAAGTCTGCTGTTAGAGGTGTATGAGAACAGATAGATCCTTGCTTTTTCTGCCATTTATTTTCCCCCAGGTTGCCCCTTTTTCAACACAAAGAATTTCTAAAGAAAAATGCAGTCCAGTCCATTACAGCCAGATGTTATCAGCAGCCAGGCCAAGATCCGAGCTTTGTCTGAATTGGTGACAGTCACATTAACCCCTCATATCTCCATCTAAACAAAGTAATTCCTTGCCTGGCAACATCCCAGTAGGAACCACTGGTGGCTCTAAATAAAGCCTGCAGGAAGTCTGTTAAGAACTGGAAAGGAAAGGTTAAACAAAACCAGGCCATCTAAGCTCGTGAATGAGATTGGGGTTTGACAAGGAGCTGCCGTTCCACAGATGGGATGGAGGAAAGGATCTGGCCCAGCAGGAACGCGAGTGTGCCAGCTTTCGCCTTCCCTTTCATTCATGCCAACCAAAGCTCAGAGGTCTTCCTCAGGGAAGACCCGTGCTCTTAGATGCCAAAATGTTGAACTGTTCAGTGAAGACCCAGTGAGATTGTCCCCAAAGCTTTGTCCAAAATATAATTTCTGCTGAGTCTGGAGAAGAAAGAGGAGGCAACAACTCTGTGATTAGCTGAAGTGCAGGAGCTTGATGCAGAGGCTGGAGCAAGAACCAGAGGCTCAAGGCTCCTGGGTTCTCCATGCCACGTGGGCAGGGAGTCACCTCACCCCATTGGGTTTGGGTTTGGGTGGTGCTGTGTGGGACCAGGGGTTGGCCTCGACGATCCTTGTGGGTTCCTTCCAACTCACAGTAACCTATGATTCTGCAACTGCATCTGCCAGTCCCGTGTGAATGTCTCAGTGCCCCCTAAAGTTGATGTTTGGATGACATCTGTAAATGTCTGCCTTAGGGTGATGTGAATTGCTCTGTTGGCATGAAAGACCATTTTTGTGTCCATGCCTCAGGCTGAATCCTATTCTAGTGACCTCCACAGTCCCATCTCTACATCCTTTCTTGCAGTCTTCTCACTTCTAACAGTCTCAAACTGATATCTACCTCTGCTCCTGTGTATTCTTGCCTCATATGCCTCCATCCACTGCTTCTTGGGTCATCCCTGGGGCATTCAAAGCCAGGCTGGATGTGGATCTGGGCAGCCTGGTCTAGTGGCTGAACCTGCTCACCGCAGGAGGGTTGAAACTAGATGATCATTGTGGTCCTTTTCAACCCAGGCCATTCTATGATACTATGATTCTGTGATTTCTGGGCAAAAATGTGCTTCAACTCAAAACTACCCACTCAACTGTAAGCCTAGAACCAGCTCATTCACACTCTCTAGTTTCCTTCCTGATTTGGGTTGGACTTACCCTAAAGAATGGCTTTGCTGAACCTGGGATGTGGTCCAAAGTTATTTAATTGGCTGCAAGCACAATTGCAACTCAAAGCAGAAAGTGTTCTGTGGGTTTGCCTGATGGTCCTGTGACTCTCCATTAACTACACTCTGTGCCCACCTATCATCGTACCCAGCTAGTCACTACAGCTTGTCTCCCTATCAGACTCCTGCACAAGGAGAATTAATTAAAAGAGAGTTATCTCATTAACTCACTTGTTTGCAAGCACTTCTGCTAGCTGACTTCATCCTCAGAGAGACAGAATGAGTGCAAATGTGTGAGGGAGATGAACGGAGGGCTTCCGTGTGCAATGAAATGAAGACTGAAGACCATGTGCACGTGAGAGAGAAATGGGCAGAGACAGGGCATGCAAAGCTGTGATAGTTCATACATCAGAAGAACACTGTGAAAGTGAAAACAAACACAACTGAGGAAGGGAACGGCATAGAATCATGTGTTTGAAGGAAAGCAATTCCAAAACTCCATCTTAATTTGTTTCAGACAAATCCCTTCCTGCTCTCGTTAGCAGGGAGCACTTGGGAGCTGCCCTCAAGCACACGATGACAACCCAACCACTTATGTTACATGCATCGAGTAAGCAACCAAACAACTCTCCCCAGGCAGGAAATCATTGCAGAGCTAATTAAAGCTTGTCACACCACTCTGCTTGGCTGACCAGCCTCAGCACGGATGAGATGACCTCCATTAATTGTAGCTGACAACGCTCACTGCATCGGGGCCAAGTCCTCACGTGGGACTCAACACCTACTGAGAGATGGACACAATGCTCAGTGCTCTGAAGGGGCAGGAGAAAGGGAGGACATGGCAAACCCGGTCATGCACGTGGGTGGGTCTGGTCTTCCCTTGTCCTATGGGATGAGGATGTTGCCCACTGCCACACACTCCAGCTGGGAAAACGTCAGGGCAAGCACAAAGGGCTGGAAAAATGGGCTTCTATGCAAAAGCATCATCAATTCTCTTCTAGAAACATGGGATCACCTTCAGCTATCATTCAGTTCCACTGGTGGAGCCTTTCAAACAGAGCTATACTGATATGGAACAAAACACATTGTTATGAGCTATGCCTTTCAAGTACTCTTTATGGTATTTACAGGCCTCCCTTGTACTTGGAGCCCAGAACTGGGCATGACATTCCAGGTGCAGATTCAGCAACGCTGAGCAAAGAGGAAGAATCACCTCTCCCGTCTCACTGGTGATACTTTGCCGAGTGCAATTAAGAGTAACGTTACCCTTCTTAGCAGCCAGGGCATAATGCTGGATTATATTGAATTCTGTGCTCACCTAGTCTCCTGGCACTTTTTATTTTTAATATAAATGCTTACAAAATAATTTTCTTGGAGTCACAATATAGAACACCCATACATTGCTTGGGATCCTGCTGTCCCATCCTCCACACCAGCATCCACAGTTCTCTCCAATAAAAAATCTAAATGCACTGACAAAATCATTAGCATGATCAGTTAATTAGTGCTCATCTCACTGGGATTAATTTAACAGGTGTGAGTCACAGGGCAAATGCTTCACTTGCTCTGTCATTACCGATCACTAGTGGGCAAGTCAAAGTCCATGGAGATCATTCTGGGGACTTCTCCATTCATTTGGAGTGGAATCTTAGAACAATTTGGTCTTGGAATCCTGGTTGCATGTGCTTAAGCAACAGCTGATCTCACCCAGACACAACCATCCCACCCTGGGGCCTCCTCCAGCTGGATGATGGGTGGGTGATGATTCCTGGAGCACATGTGGGCTGTTGCGATAAGATAAGAGCTTCGGGAATCTTTCAGGGATGAAAGTCAACGTCATTTGACTACACCAACAATTTTCTAACTCCTGAGTATAAAACACTGAAATATTTTAACCAGTCTGAGAGGGTGCAGGATAGTTTGCAAGACAAGGCACAGCAATTAGTGTGTAGTTTGATGCTTCTGAAAGGTATTTTAAGAATCAGAGTCCTTTGAGTTGGAAGGGACCATTAAAGGCCGTCTAATCCAACTCCCCTGCAATGTATGGGGACACAGCAGCTCCATCAGGTGCTCAGAGCCCCTCCAGCCTGACCTGAGTGTCTCCAGGGATGGGGCATCCACCACCTCTCTGTGCAATCTGTGCCAGTGCCTCACCACCCCGAACATAAACAGCTTCTTCCTTCTATCCAATCTAAATCTCCCCTCTTTTAGTTTGAAACCATTTCCCTTTGTCCTATCATAACAGGTCCTGCTAAAGACATGTGAAAAAACACGTAAAGCCTGTTATTGAGGAAGGGCTCCTGAGAACCCAGCTCCCAGGAAAGCTGATTTGAAGTTTGTTCCTGGGTGATAGTGATAGCTGAGATGAAAGACAGCTAAGCTGTCTTTGATACGAAAGCAGGTAAACAAGCAATCAAAGGGAAGAATGTGGGAGGGAGGCAAGGGGTGCTTTGTTCCTCCCAGGGAGAACTGCTCACTGGGAGTTGTTCTCAGCCAGGAGGTTCAGGGTTGCTGCATTTGCAATGTAAGGACTCCAACCAAAGCATGATCAACATCACCTTTTCTAGCAAACACACAGACTTTCCATTTTTCTCCCCAAATTTCTGCTTGTATGAAATGTGCTACCTTTTCCAAATGGTTTTTCTTTTTAATTTGCAGTACCTTTGCACTGTTTGTTGTGCTAATTATCTTACCCTGCATCCCTGGGGCTGGGCAATTTGATGCTAATGCTGATACTCTGTCATTGCACGTCAAGGTAACTCTATCAGCAACACTGGGTTGGAGTCTTTGTTTAATCAGAACAATGGAATCCCAAATAAATCACTGCCCTTAGCTTTTACCTTACAGGTAAACCAACCAGCCAGCTGAAGATTCAGCTCTGTGATGCTACTCGGGCACAAAGCCACAGTACTGCAATGGAAAATCAAGGCCACTTCATACTGATAGGTTTTATTACAGAAAAAAAAATATTCCTTTGAGTTGGAGTTACAACAAAGGCATTCATGTTCTGATCTGATTCCTCCAGCTCAGGTATTATCTCTGGAAGATAAAAAGATATTAAATCTGCATGTAAGGAATTTCTGGTAAACTGCCAGGTTTCCCCCCCTTTTTTTTTTTTTTTTTTCTTTTTCCTGTTAATTACTGGAAAGGAACACAGGGAACTGTTTCCCTACGTGAGATCTGGAACTACAAGCATTTCACGATGATAAATAACTTGAGAAAACATCCTTCCTCTTATCTCTCACAGCTCCTCTGGGCTCGTTTTGATTTATTTATTTATTTATTTATTTTATTTAAGAGCAAATCCTGTGTAGCTAATAAGAGGGGTGATAAAAAGAAATCAATGCTCCATATCCAAACTGATGTACTCACTGCCCTGGGTAGCATTTTTCCAGCAATGCCTTTTAAGGTTTCGGTCGTTGCTCTCTCCGTTTTGTCTTCGGTAACAAATATAAAGGAGAAAAAGTAAAATCAGGGTGAAAGGTGGAGTGTAAAATGCTGGGAAATATAGAAGGAAAGGCACAGGGCACAGTTCCTGCAGATGGGCTGAGGGAGAGGCAGCAGTGGTCTGCAACAGGCACTGGTTTGCAAGCATGAGGGTTTCACTTACCCTCCATCCTAGCACCATACCTGAGTCTTATGTCTCAGTCTGCTCCAAAGGTGTCCTGGGGGCAAACAGTTGCTTTATATCGTTATCAATGCCATTGATTGAGTGCTGCACATTTCAGCTTTGGGTTCCTCGATTCTCAGTGCTTGCACAAAGTATTTCCCAATGGCTCAAGAGGGAATGGCCTCAAGTTGAACCGGGGGATGTTCATGTTGGATGTTTGGAAGAATTTCATCTCATAAAAAGTGATGAGGGATTGGAATAGGCTGCCCAGGGAAGCGGTGGAGTCACTGTCCATGGATGTTTTCAAGAAAAGGGCAGATGTCACAACGAGTGATATGGTTTAGTGGTGATGGGCTGACAGTGGGACTAGATGATCTTAGTGGTCGTTCCAACCCTAACGATTCTGTGATTCTATAATTCTAAGGCAGATGCTCTGGGGCATGAAGGGAGGAGCTCCCACGTGATGTTGAGGAGTGACCACCATTTGCTGTTGGCTTTGGGTTTGCACTGGTTTTTGCAACCCTTTTGCAAAGGGTTTTGGGCTCAGAGCACACTGACTAGGAGCACCTACACAGGACCTTAGACTCCCACTTTGCTTTTGTCTTGCCTCCCACTAAACATTCAGCCTACTGATCTCATGTTCCTCATGCCTGAAGACACACACACAAGGTCACATTACTCTGTCTTGAGACAGTGCCCATCAGCTGCGTTTTTGCACTTCCCATCCTGCAGATAATGAGAGATACTTTCTTTTAGGCACATCCTCTTGGTCACGAGCTAAGCTCAGACCAGAATACTGCTTTTGCATGGCTATGAGTTTGCACCAAGCAATCACTGTGGCTCAGCTGAATTGTTGTAATCTATTCATGCAACCAACATCAACAATGTCCAAAGCAACTCTAACAGCTTGCTCCAAGGACAGCACTTCTTGTTTGACAGTAAGACCATTTAGCTTTAAAGCATATGCTCCTCCAGGCTCCTCTAAGAGCAGTGCCCATGCTTTTAGGCTGGTAGTAATAGGCTCTTGACCTCCATTTGGTTCAGAAGTTCTCATTGAGAAGAAATAACACTCCCATGTGGCACAACGGCTCAGATATGATGCATTCAGACGATACCTTTGGATCAGGGCTGTTTACAGAGGAGCAGGCAATATGATGAAATGTTGGCCCTCCTTTAATTCAGGCCGTAGAGGAGAGCAGTTTCCTTCCTGCATTTTCATGAGCAGGCATTCCTGACTTTGAGCAAAGTAATAAGATTCAT
The DNA here is from genome assembly GCF_016699485.2 of Gallus gallus. Taxonomy (NCBI): domain Eukaryota; kingdom Metazoa; phylum Chordata; class Aves; order Galliformes; family Phasianidae; genus Gallus; species Gallus gallus. The sequence continues at coordinate 193,275,388 of NC_052532.1, read as the reverse complement.
CGTGTTCTCTTGCACATTTGATATCACGTTGTCCTCGGGCATTTAAAGGAATTATTTTGCTTTTTTTTTTTTACTTTTTTTTCCTTCACAAGAAAAAGACGTGATGCCTCTTTCTTTATCTTTGATTTCACCAAGGGTTTCAATTTGTTCAGCCTATTAAAATCAACCAAAGGAAGGCATCTGAAAACCATGTTGTGCCTTGCGGAGTTCAGTCACAATGGAGTTCACAGGCCACGCTTCCCCTATAATAGAGGAAGAGGTTTAGTCTTGCAAAACCTTGCTGAAATCCATCAGTTTAATTAGGAACTATTTTTCAGGGTTGGAAAATAATTATTGTGCATACAAAGTGGAAATGACCAAAATTGCCTCATTAATGTTGATTCATTGTATCCAGCATACAATGAGTAGAGAAGGGAGACCCTTGATGAATGGTACTGCCTCCGCGCCAACACGTTCCGCATCCGTAACGGCTGAATACAGCTCCTTTTGTGGGAGCAGTGGTGCAAAGAGGACACAGGGCCAGAGTCAGACAACACGAATCTACATGGAGGTGCCACCTGGCTCCTGTGTATGAGCACATTGGTTAGAGCTTAGGGCTGGACTTCCAAAGGGAGGACCTAAGACACAAATGGGTTAGAGATCTCTGATCACTCTCAAACTGTGGCTTAGGGATTGCCCTAGGGAACTATCAGAGTCATGCAGAGGCATGGGACACACAGGCGAGGAGAGAACACCACCCCAAACATGATTCTCCAATATTATAGAATCACAGAACAGTTTTGACATGTAGCTGCAATGACAGCAAGAGAGCTAGAACCCACAGTTCCATCCAAGTCTGAATCCTGATCATAGAATCACAGAATGGTTTGGGTTGGAAGGGACCTTGAAGATCATCTAGTTCCAACCCCCCTGCTATAGGCAGGGATACCTCCCTCTAGACCAGGTTGCTCACAGCCCCATTCAACCTGGATGATGAAGAACAGGGTTGGATATCAGAACAGGTGTAGGATGGTCCAGATGAGAACATAACTTCTGACAGTGATTTTCAGCATGGTGCAGTCAAACTCCCCTGTGGGACTCTTGTAGAACAGCTGACATGGCTGGGGCAGATGTTACAACTTCCAGGCCTTTAGAGGAGCCATGGACTGCTAGGTAGCTGCATACCAGAGGATTAAACTGCCCTCCTGGCACATGGCATGAGAAGATTTTCCCTATCTATTGCAGGGGAGTTGGAATAGATGGCTCTCAGAGGTCTCTTCCAGCTCTACAATTCTCAAGGAGATCAATGTCAAGGAGATCAATGAGCTGCCTGGTGCATCTGGGGTCAATAGTAATGTTAAACTGCTCTTTCATCTCCTTTCTTAAATATTTGGGGAAAAGCCATTCTGCTGATTAGGCACATGAAGCTCAGTGAACTTTTAGCGGGGCTGTACATCAGTTCCTCACAAATGGCACATGCAAGGAGGAGTCAGCTCATCTTATTTTAGAGGTACAATATGTCATCTGTCTTATCCTAAGGCTGACATCTAAAATGGGTCAGGGAATGCCTTTAACAGCAGCCATTCGTCTTTTATGACTAAAAAAAAAATGGAGCTGAGCGTCTGATGTGTGAAGGAAAATGAAGTCAGTCCCACCCTGAGATGGATGCGGCTGGTGTATAGGAATACAAGGATGCTGGGTAGGGTCAGGAAGACCAATGGCACAAAACATAATCAGTGCCCTGTCCAAGGGCCCAGAAATCCTAGAGTCATAGAGTTGCTTGAGTTGGAAGGGACACTTAAAATAATCTAGTCCAACTCCCCTGCAACAAACAGGGACAGCCACAGCTCCATCAAGTGCTCAGAGCCTATCCAGCCTGACTTTGAGTATCTCCAGGGATGGGGCATCCACCATCTCTCTGGGAAACCTGTGCCAATGCTTTACTTCCCTTTATCATAACATTTTCCTTATATCCAGAGCCATGCTGTATAAAGTTTCTGACTAGCTGTGCCTGAGTGCCTCTTTGGACAGATGTGCCTTTTTCAGGCTCTACATATCACATTCATGTACACAGAAGTATCTATAAAAAAGAACTATTGTACATCAGGGCGCTAAGAAAAGAACTCCTGTGTCTTGTTGGGAACAGGATGGCGCTGTCAGGCCAGCAAAGCCCCTTTCATCTCAAATATCTATGTTTCCAGCTCTTTGCACATGAAATTTTGCACCTCATTGCTCCTAATTGAGTGGTTTTGAAAACCCATCCCGTCGAGCTATCCATTACTCTGCCACTGCCAGTGTCAGAGAAAATAAGTTCTCAGACACTTCTGTCTATAAATAATTCTGCTGCCATGAAGATATCCGCAGGGAGCGTTGACAGCTATCTCATTACTGGCGTATTTCTTGGTTTTCTATCCAGTTCCTTGCTTTCCACCTCCAGCTTTATCCCAAAAGGAATGGGCAAGTCTTCCTAAACAGCATTTCCAGCATCTTCTTCCCACAGTGGATGCCACAACCACCATGAGAGCAGTTGTTCCCAGGTTGGGACTCAGCAATGAGACTTCTGCTGCTTGTGTTTGCCTGAGATCGTTCTCAGCAATTATCTAGAATCAGAATCACCAAACTCCAGCTCCAGTCATTACATCCCGCTAACCCAAATTCCACCATGCAGTTTCAGCAGAACACAGGAGTCTTCATGCAGCTGTGCATCTTCAAACCCCTGCCGTGGTTTATCTCACAGGTTTGGGTGGGGAAAACTGATTTCTGTATATTTGGCCCTAAAAACCAGTTGTGAGTTTTGGGGCAAACACCATAACGTTGACTTTTGGGGGAGAGGGATGATCAAGATCAACTTGGTTTCCAGCAGGAAAGATTCATTACTGAAGTGGGACTTTGGGGATGGGGTTCCTGTAATACAGTGAATTTATTCACAGCAGCAATTGAACAGAATGACTCCCAGCTTGCAAGGGAACGAAACTTATAGTCTGAGCTTGCAATCCAAATACCCAAGCAGCTGTGTCATGCAGGCAAACCATCACCTCTTGCTCCCACTTCCCCACAAATCACCACTGTAACACCAACAGCAGCACAGCATGAATTTAAAGTGTCTACACCGCTTTCTTGCCAAGGCATCAGCAAGTGCTTGCACCCTCTGGTTCCTCCCACTGTAATATTTAGTCCATAATTAAACAAGCATCGGAGATAAATAGCTGACAGCTTAAAAGCACTTTTTCACACTCTTCTTCTCACTTTGTAAACACAGACTTTACTTCTCCCATAAACTGCGAAGCGCAGCTATAACTCACTCTTACAAGCAGTGCCTGCCTCTGGCTTTTCTTGCCCAAGTTCTGGCTATAGGTGATCAGCTGGGCTGCTGTTCTGTCTTGAAATTTGCCTTTTTTAACATCAGAAAATGTCTCTGTCCGCCTCTGAGGATGGATGGAAACAACTCTGAGATGAACCTGTTGAAACACTGTCCTCAAGTCAGCAGCATGCTCTGCACAAGGATATGGCTACAACATATGGGCCACCATTTTTTAGGAGCGAGTCAGAGAGAAGAATTTGTTGGACTTCTCCAAAATAGATCAATCAGATGAAATAATTTAATATCAGTTTTGTCTTGACTTGGAAATCCCAACCCCTGCCAATGGAGAACGTTCCCCCCAGGGGATGGAGCTGAAGGATGCTGGCACACGGTCAGCAGGTTTGAGGTTTCACCTTGAGCTGCTGGGCTTCCAGAAGCTGCAATGCGCAGTGCCCAAGATGGGAAAGGCTGGAGCACGGAGGGTGCTCGTGGCAGGGGAGCCCTGCCCTGCGATGTGGGGCAGAGGTGCTGCATATGGGGTCCTAGAGCACCATCTGCTGGCACCTTCCCCCAGATGGAGCCTCTGTGGGTTTGAAGGGAGGTTGGCCGTGGCCAGGACTGCAGAGGGGGCATTGATGAGACCGGAGAGGAAGGACTGCAGGCAGCTGGAGGAAACCCCCGCTCTCCTGTGGGCCTCCAAGGGAATATGGAACAAGAGAAAACAGGACAAAGCCTTTTCTTATTGCTGCAGTCAGAGTGAGCGGTGGGGCAGGGGCCATTCATGTAGCTGAGAGGGCAGGGGTGGAGAAGAGCAAAGAGGGTCAGAGCAGGCTTGTTTGGGTGAGCCCACCACCCCAGCAAGGGTTTTGGGAGCACTGCCTTGCAGTGTCTCTGATGTGATGTTGCTGGGCTCTACTTGCCCTGTGACGAAGACTGGCACCTGAGGCCCCTTGTAAGTCTGTTAGCATCTATGTTGGGTTTCCCCTTCCAAGATTTTCCTCCTTCAAGATTTACATGTCTGAACTAGATGCCTACATGCCCTGTTTTGGCTCATTTGCCATATGACATTCTCAGTCACTTCCCCAAACCTCTTTTTTTTCCCTTTGCTCTCTTTCCATGCATTGCCCTTCTATACCTTATTTTCAAGACCCAAAGTGTTCTTTTCAAGTCCCCAGACAGAAGTGTTTTTCAAATACTGTGCACAACAGCTTGATTCTTCAGTTCTAAAATAGCCAGCTGTGGTGCTGATCAGATAGGACAGGTCTACATGAGATATTTTTGGCTGCTAGATTTCATCAACGCCTCCAAGACAAAGGTCTACAGACACCTCCTAGTTGACATCTACAGTCAAATTTTGCTTCTGAGCAAAAAGAGCCCTGAAAATAGAAAGGATCACCCTGCTCACGAGGCCAGTCCTCTGTTTTCATAAGCTGCTCACCCTGTTATATCCTCCATCGATCCTTTCTCGCACCTGTAATTTATACATAATGTTGGAGCATTTCTCTCATTCATGCAGAAAATAGACAGCGTTCTGCTTGAGGGAGGTAAACTTTCTGCGTGTGATAGCAAAGCAGAAGTGTCTGGGATGACAGAGAGGATATGTAAGCAGCATATTGATTTTTACGTGCTGCAAATAGCCAAAGGAAGTTGTCTTGGACTAACAAAGCACGACACTTGGCACTGGAAGCGTTGCTGCCACAAAGCAGAAGAAAGGACTGTAGTCTCTCTGCCTTGGGTGCAGAGCAGGCTGAAGCAGTTATAAGCCACGTAAAGCTGGTTATGAGCTGCTCATCAAATATGAGTCACCAAATCATCATCTATTGAGCCTTTTACTGTGTTCATCTTCCTCTGTGCTACTTGCATGCTGCACTGCAGGAAGGTGAGGAGGCAGGGATGCAGGGACGGGAGGAGGCAGGGAGGCAGGGATGGGAGGGGGGTGAGTCCCAGCTCCTTATAGACAAAGGTGGTGAGTAAGAACTGCCCCAGGAGCCAGGGTACATACTCTCACCAACATCAGATCATCCTGAAAGCATTTTTGGAGCAGCGGGATAGGAAGAAGAGCACAGAAGGAATGTATTGGACATGGGAGTGGATGGAAAGATCGATGTGAGCCAGCAATTTGTGCTTGCAGCCCAGAAAGATGACTGATTGATATGGCAGCTCTCCATAATACTGGTATCTCCAATGGTCCAATGGAAAGGAAAAGTATTTCCTGACTAATAGGCCTTTTATGCGCTTCAGATTAGATAAATTACTGAAAAGTTACGATAAAAAATTTGGTTTGGTGTCAGGAAACAGAATGTAAACCTCTCTGTCACTGTTGTACGCCCATGTAGCTGTGCCTACACTATCCTAGCTGCAGACTGCATTGGCATCCAAATTCACTTCTTTACGTACAAGATCATGCTCTGGTGTTGGCTCTGGTAGGAAACCCTAGGGGGAGCCTGGCTGCCCTAATAGGACCTGAGCCCACTGTCAGCTGCTTCCATGTTTCCCTCCTGCCGTAGCAAAAGTCCTGAGTGAGGTTGAGTCTGCAGAAACAATTGTATGGCCAGAACAGGGAAACATACTCCCATTTACATGAAAGAGAGGAAGGAGGACCTAGGGAACTACAAGCTGGTGAGCCTCACTTCTTTGCCTGGGAAGATCATGAAACAGATCCTCCTGGAAGACATATCGAGGCACATGAGGGATGAGCGGATGATCTGAGACAGCCACCACAGCTTCACCAAGGGAAGGTCGTGCCTGACCCACCCGGTGGCCTTCTGTGATGGAGTGACAGCATTGGTGGACAAAGTAAAGACAACTAGTGTCATCTACCTGGACTTGTGCAAGTCCTTTGACGTGGTCTCCCATCAAATCTTTATCTCTGCATTGGAGAGGTATGGATTTGAAGGGTGGACTATTCTGTAGATACGGAATTGGCTGGAAGGTTGCAGCCAGAGTCAATGGCTCTCTGTCCAGGTAGAGGCTGATGGCAAGTGATGTCCCCCAGGGATCTCTTTTGGGATTGGTACTCTTTAACATCTTTATCAGTGACATAGATGATGGGACTGAGTGCACCCTCAGCAATTTGCTGATGACACCAAGCGGAGTGGTGTGGTTGATACAGCAGAAGGAAGGGAACCAAGGGCTGGAGAACCTCCCCTACAAAGACAGCATGAAGGAGCTGGGCTTGTTCAGCATGGAGAAGAGAAGGCTGTGGGGAGAACTCATTGTAGCCTTCCAGTATTTAAAGGGAGATTATAAACAGGAGGGAAATCAACTTTTTACATGGGTAGATAGTAATAGGACAAAGGGGGAATGGTTTTAAACTAAAGGAAGGGAATTTAGACTAGATGTCGGGGGAAGTTTTTTACTGACAGTGGGGAGGTGCTGGAACAGATTGCCTCATCCCTGGAGGCCCATCCTTAAGGCCTGCTGGGATGGGGCCCTGGGCAATCTAGTACTTGATCTAGCAGCAGCCCTGCCTGTGGCACAGGGGTTGGAACTTGATGATCCTTGAGTTCCCTTCCAATCCAAGCCATTCTATGATTGATTCTATGATTCTGTGACTCTATGATTCTAGGAACAGCATGAACTTCTAGGGTGGGTTCATGTCATTTCAAGACTTCTAAAGTCTCACACCAATTCTGCCTGTGCTGGTCAGCTTGGATTCTGTGTAAAATTAACAGGAGAAATGTAGGCGGTCTTACAGTATGATTCATTTGACCCCTTTTTAGAGTTCTGCTTTAAGATGAAATTACTGTTTCCACTGACAAAAATGGCATCTTGTGGTATCAAGCTTGCATGGAAACATATACTCTGTCAGTATCTCATTCAAAAAAATTCAACCTCTGAAATGTTATGATGAAAATGCTGTGCATGGGTAAAGAGGGAGCACACCATATATGTAAGTAAAGTCAAGAACTTATTGTTAGCATAGGTAAAATCTTAATTGGTTAAATCAGGAATTGCTATTAGCCTTGGTCTTATTATTAGAGAAGAGAATAATAATTCAAAATTCAGCACAGAAAAAGTCTTAAAAATAGTAAGAATACAATTCAAAATACGTTGTTTATGTTACTGACTTATCCTTCCTCTCTTTGAGATCCACTTTGGCTCTTTTTTCTATGTTTGCTAATATTATTTCATAACCTTCTCTTTCTTCTTGAGTCTACCAATCCCTTCCATGTCCAGATTTGCTGTATATTGTGCCCTGTATGTACATTAAATATTATTTCTTTGTTCTCTTTGTTACCCCTAAAACTAGTTTTGTCCGTGTATGCATTTCTTCAGCTGACCATGGTGAGTTGTTTATAACCAGGAGGTCTCCAGCTTTAGTCTGTGCCCTATCTCTTCTTATCCCACGCCTGCACTCCTTTACATCACATCCTGTATTTCCACTTCTCAAGGTCTCTGCTATCATTCCAGGCCTGTATTTCTCCATATTACATCATGGTGTTATGGCTGTTTGCATCTCATTCCTCACAGAATAACTGCTTGCTCCTACCACTCATATAAACTATGGTTGATCATAACACAGAGAGAGAAATGAAAGCAAAGCAAATCAGATGTAGGCACCCGGTCAAACAGAGAAATTGCTGTCACAGCTAAACTTAGTGAAACAAAGCTCAGTCGGGTCAAGAAAAGTTCAGACAAAGCAAACCTGGCAAGGCTCAGTCCTGAAAACTCCTAACTGCAGGACTGCCTCCAAAAGGATCTGTTGTCCTGCAGTCCCCCCAGGCACTTCAGAGAAGCATATCCTTGCCTCTGGGACTGCTCACACTACAGAACATTGTATGCTTTTCTAGTGAACCCCAGGAAAACTCCTTCCGATGTACATGGAAGTACTCTGAGGGCTGACCTAGGCTCAGGTGGGACACAAAGATGTCATGTCATTCTCCTTCATCAGCACAAGCAGGAGGAGCCAGTGCCTCTACTAAGCAGCAGATAGACTGAGACTGGCCCCAGCTGGGCCCAGAATAGCTCATTCAATGCAGGAACCTCATGCCCTTTTACTTACCAGGATACTACACTCAGGTTATTCTGCTGGTACCTCAAATAGCTATTTCTGATATATCTTTGTGAATAAAATGAATGTCATGCTTCACCTGTAGATCACTGCAGCAAGACTTAGGAATACTGAAGATCTTGTCCTGACATGCACTGCTCTTCTCCTGTGTACAAGTGGCCCCAGGACTGCTGGGTTTCTGGGGTTTAAGCTGAATTTCAGGACCAGGCTGATGTTCATGTTCCTTACACGCATGTGTAGACTGAGGAACAGCTCTGAAACTTGCTTGGACAGAAAGGCTGGAATCCATTTTGGGTGTTACCATGCAGGGCCAGGCTGTGTTCCCACTATCCAGAGGAGGACGTGGGAGCTGGGAAGGGTGCAGCCATCTCACCTTGGCTCTTCCTAAACACAGTGTGGAGTTTTCGTACTTGGCCTTGTTGCCTTTCATGGTACAGATGGATCCACTTCTCAGGCCTGTCCAGATCTCTCTGGATGACATGCCTCCCTCCACCATCACGACCGTGCCATACAGCTATGGATTTTAGGATTGGTCATTTAGTGACGTACATTCCTTTTGAGGGGGGTATTGCAAACAGCAGGATAATCTATCTTACCATCTTACCAGACCCAGCAGAGAATTAGATATTAATCTTTCATCCGAGATTGCTGAAACAGGAGGTTTCCCACATGCTGACAACAATCTCCCCCCTCCCATGACCAGTTTTTGTGGGATAATAAATAAGTCACTTTAAGAAAATCCCCAGATTCCACTTCCTTGATGCCTGCTCTGACACGTAGCTGAGCTATAAGCCCCAGCCATCCCCTTCTGCTCAGCCAAGGGCAAATGAGACTTTCTGCAAGCAAATAAATAAACAAATGCAATAAATCAGCTTTTATAGCGTGGCTCTCCTTTCCCCCCTGCCTCTCTGCATCTCAGGTTCCTCTCCGTGCTAAGAATTAGGAGGTATGTCAAGCTGGTGGAACCAAGCCCAAATTTCCCTGAGAAAACAGGAGAGTCAAAGGCATGTTTGGAAAATAAATATCAAAGCTGGCAAGCGAGGCCCAGGAAAGACGGAACTGGCATTGTTAGAAGCCAGTAGGAGCAAAAGGAGAGGCAGTTTCACACAGGACTCAACGCTGACAGAGCCCCCTGCCAACAATATATGGGGAATATTGCTCCGAGAGCAAAAGAAAGAGCGCTGGGCCTTGAGCAGGGAAGAAATTAGAAGTGTCTGTCTCTGCCACTCTGATAACACGAGGAATAATAATGCAGTGTGAGAAATAGCAGCGGAGGGAGAGAAACAAGCGGGGAGAAACTGGCCACAGAAAAGCATGTCAGAGTTACAAAAAGAGACAGAGAAGGGAATTTTATTCATGAGCCTTCCAAATGCATCTGCCATTATTGCAGGCATGAGAATGTTATCCTGCTGCTGTCAGGGGGCATGTGACTGGGGCTCCAGTCGTCAGAAAATCACTGCCAGCTGTCAGAGGGCCAAGCCATGAAGGGCGATGGGCCAACACCAATCACACTGTCAAGAAATGCATTTGCTTGTCCAGAGATTAGCAGCTTGGCCTCGGAAGCTTTGAGAGAGCATTGGTTTAAAAAACGGAGATGGTCATGTGAATGGTGCGGCGTGCCCAGAGATGGAAGCAGGGCACAGAATGGTCCTTCTAAAAGGCAATGTGAGAAGAAAGGTGTTCAGCTCTTTCCAGTTGGATCCAGCGCATGAGGAGGGAGCTGAATAGAACAGTGTGTGTTTGCTCTGATGGTATTAAAAAGAGGTTAACTTATCCAGAATCACTTTGAGTGTTGGAAGGTGGTGGTTTCTCTGTACTGGCACTGGGGAGGCTGCACCTCAAGTACTGAGTTCAGTTCTGGGCCCTTCACTACAGGGAGGACACTGAGGCCCTGGAGCCTGTCCTGAGAAAGGCAAAAGCTGTGAAGGGTCTGAGCAGCTTATGGGTCTTATGGAGAGCAGCTGAGAGAACTGGGATGGTTCAGTCTGGAGAAGAGGCTCAGGGGAGACCTTACTGCCCTCAACAACTCCCTGAAAAGAGGTTGTGATGAGGTAGGGGTCAGCCTCTTCTACTAGGTAACAGCGATAGGATGAGAAGTGATGGCCTCAAGTTGCACCAGGCGAGGTTCAGGTTGGATATTAGGAAAAATTTATTCTCCAAAAGAGGGGTAATGCATTGGCACAGGCTGCCCAGGGAGGTGGTGGAGTCACTGTCCCTGAAGCTGTTCAAGAACCTTGGAGATGTGGCACTGAGGGACATGGTCAGTGGGCATGGTGGGATGGGTTGGGGTTGGGATTGGTGAACTTGAAGGCCTTTTCCAACCTTAATGATTCTATGATTCTGTGATCGATGGGTTGATGATGTACAGCACCCACCTCTGAGCGCATCACGACTTTCTTTGGGAAGACTGATAAGAGATAGCTGAACTGAGCTGGACTTCTGCTGTATTTTATTACCCTTTCCTTTAAGCATCATCAGTCCCCTATAAACTGTATCAATCACACCCGATTGTGCACGTGGCATTGTGTAGCAGAGCTGCTGGAGACAATTCAGACCTCAAGCAGCACAGTCTGCCAGCCTCAGCCAGCAATGCTCCTAGAGAAAGCCCTTGGACCAGCTGTGCTCATTCCACAAGCTTTTTGCTTATGAGACAGAGGACAAACCTAGGCTTGCTTTTTGAAGCCCAAATCGTAGAGGTGAGTCACTGTATCCCTTCCATGAGACAGTCCAGTTTCTACCAGGAGGATATAAAGCCATTAATACAGTTCACAAAGGGTTAGTGTTAAGCATCCTGAGCTGTGGTTAAACCCTGTATTAGCACTGCCTAACTTTTAGATCCCAACTACTCTGACATTTGAACTCAGGAACCCATCCAGTGATCCAGACTGTCCAGAGGTACCACATTCAGCACTCCATATAGAGAGTTGTCTACTATTTAGCCATAAGGACATCAAACAGAATGTAGACAGTGATTCATATGCATTAGGCTGCTTCATATGTTGCAATTAATCCATTCACATTGCAATCAATTAATTATGTCAAACCTTTGGACAAAGCTTTTCAGAAAAGCATATCATGATGGATCAACTCTCCTCTCAGTTTTGTTATGATACCTGCATTAAGTTTGACTTGACAAACACATGGGCACTGCCATGCCCAGAAGCCAGCTCTCATTCATATAATTAAGTAGTATACCATATACATAATATACATATACATAATTGGATGGTGGACAAGATGATTTTAGAAGTCTTTTCCAATCTTAATGGTTCTACAATTCTATGGTACTATAATGTATATACATAAATAATAAATGTAGAGTCAATAGTAAATGTAAAGTCAATTTGAATGCGTATATAGACACACATGTAAAATACGTAGCATATTATATATATAAAGCATTGACTTTTTACAGTATAAGACAACATGAGTTGCTTCTCGGGAGCTGATGCCAGCAACAAAGCAGAGATGGGAAATCTCCTGGAGATTTCTTTCCTTTCCTGCCCGTTAATGAGCTCTGCTGCTGAGACCCATCACCAAATGGTCACTGTGGGAATGACCATGGGACAGATGGAAGAAAGCTGCAAGTGGAAATGTACTACAGTATTTCCTCCTGCTTCCTTTTCTCCCCCTTTCAGTTCACAGGCCTGAATTATTCAAGCTATGTTAATAAAGTCAATTTGAATTGTCTGAGCAGGCTCCTTTATTAATGACATGTTAAAAGAAAGAATTTGGCTGAGGTATAAGTTGATTAGCTCGCTGGTAATTAACTGAGATCCAGAAAAGTAACAAAGGGTTTTTGCCAAGTAAATAATTACTTGATCTGTCTCCTATCCTCCCCCTTCCTGCAGTAAAGGAAAGAAGTATAACAATGGCTTCTTTAAATGAGCAGAACCTGCTTCATTTCCAGGCTAGGTAGAAAAATTTGCATAAGCCTGGGGTAAATATGTATGTCAACTTCCCAGAGATCAAGGAAGAAAATAGCAGATGCACCTCCTGTAGGTGCCATGCAACTGAAGGTATTTTGATAGTTCTTTTATTATTGTTATTATTACTATTATTCTAACATCTGACATTTTAATACATCCGTATCTGCTTGCTCTTTTCCCCTTTTCCAGGGGTTTCCCAGAATAGCAGTGCAAGGAAGTGGCTTTTCCTAGCAGCGAGCCCAAAATGCAAGGCAGTGCACAATTGAATGGGGATATATTATCTTCCACATTCGGGCACTAATTGCCTCATTATACAAGAGAAAAAACAGGCTGTGGGTGCTTTTTTTTCTCTAAACTGAAACTTGGAGAAGGTGAGTGAGGCAGTGGTAATAGCTAGTTCCTCTAATTCTATCCCTACAAGGATTCTGGGAAGAAAAGCTGCCAATAATGACATTTTAAGCTGAAATATTTGGAAGCTGACATTATTATGGGATGTGAGACTTACAAGCTGAGAACCCTGTCTCAGTATTTCATGCCTAGGATGTTGAATATGATCCATTAAAATACAGTCCTAGAAGACTTTAGATTAGCCTGTCCCTGTCTCAAAATCAGTTTCTTGTTGCTCAACAACATGTTGTCTTTAAGATTTGCCTTAAGCCACTCTTGCACTGTTGGGACTCCCATTCCTGCATTAGGTGGTCACAAATAAGCCCCTACCCAGTCACCACCTCCCCACACACTGAAAATGGGAAGAGTGGGAAGGATTATCTCCCCCCGTGCTAGAACAACACCATGATATAACACACAGATTTAACCCAAGATAGATTCTCTTATTGTACTCTGCCTACAGTCTTTTCTCAGCCCTCTCCCTAGAGATCTAGCTGGGACAGGAACAAAATGAGAGGAATGCTACTCTCACCATTGTAACAAAGAGCTGCTTCAAGTTTTTGAGTCCCAGATGGACTCAGTGCTGCCTTGCCAAATCCTGGTTAGAGCCAACATTTTGTTGCTCTCATCCTCTGGCACATCTCTCGTCTTCGGTTGTATACAGGGAGTTTTTAAGCTGTCCTAAGGACAGCACACTCCACAGGGTGGTACGATATCTAAAAGTAAGGCTGCTTGCCATGAATGCCTGAGTTCCACTCAACTGAGGTCAAAGCAGTTCCAAGAGTCCATTAGATATCCACTTGTCATGGGCCCTGTGAGCACAGAAAACAGAGCAGGAAGCTCACAGACCTCAAATCAGGGCAGAGTGCTTTGCAGAACTGAATGAGATAAACAAGATGCAAGACCTCACCCAACTTCAGCCCTCTGAAAAAGTCAGACACACTCAGTGCAGTTGCTGAAACCCAGAACATTTATTGCTCTTGGACACAGAGCAGCTGGGAGCCATGTGTGCTATTATATGAGAGCTAGGGAAGATCAGTGACCTCAGGGCATCCTGCCTGGCCTTCTGCTTGTGTTCTGAAAGAATATGAAATGACAACAAATACGAAAGTGAACTGAGACTTTAAGGCAGGATCCAACTTAAGGTTAACACATTTAAATACTCTTGCAAAAGTTCCTGCACGGCTTGTTATATTAAGCTCAGGGTAACATAAATTAGCATGAAAAGAACGATAGTTCGTTTTATTTTTTTCTAAGGCAAACGCTGTTTACAAGTGTAAAGAATGAATTACAGTGTTTGGTTTTGGTTCTTTAAAGGCATGAGAAGATTTCCAGGGTACAAAGGCAGGCTGATTCCTGGATTCCTTTGAAAGTCGATGAGATTGAAGCACCTGCCACTTGTGCTTTTAGAAAGTCTTTCTCCCTTGATCATCATTTGATATTTCAGCTTAAATTGGTGTACATTTAGCATAAATACATTGCAGGGTTCTGATTCACACATGGGGGTGAATTAAGCTTGGATTACAGGAAAAGTCACTAAGCCGAGCTCTCCTTTTGTACTTTTCCCACTGCCATCTGCATCTCCTACAGGAGTGGATGAACAGCAGGTTTACCTTCTCTGTGCCAATTTCAGACCCACAAATTAGTGCAAATTGGCATCAATTTGATTTCATGCTAATACTATGGGCTGAAAGCTGCAGGTGTTAGGAGATACCTACATGTGCTGTCTGCATTCAGGGTAGTAACCATGGGGTGCTGATAAATTTCAGCTTACCCCATCACGAGCAGTAAGCAAACATGCAGATTTTAGCACCTACTTTCCTGAACACCTGGGCTCAGCAGTTCCTGTTTTCATCAGCTCTTTGAAAGGGTAGATAGCAGGACAAGGGGAAATGGCTTTAATTTGAAGGAGGGAAGATTTAGGTTGGATATCAGGAGTAAGTTTTTTGTTATGAGAGTGGTGAGGTGCTGGAACAGCTGCCCAGAGAGGTTGTGGATGCCCTGTCCATCCCTGGAGGTGTTCAAGGCCAGGTTGGATGGGGCCCTGGGCAGCCTGGTCTGGTATTAAATGTGGAGGTTGGTGGCCCTGCCTGTGGCAGGGAGGGTTGGAGCTTCATGATCCTTGAGGTCCCTTCCAATCCAAGCCATTCTATGATTCTATGATCAATACTACTCAAGTTGTTGTATTCAAACTTGATCCTCTCAGTGCCTGGTGGTCACAGAACCCACACAGCTGATGCCATCCACTAACACAGCCATCTGCCAAAATGCATACAGTACCCTTGAAAATATTACTAAGAAAAGTCTTATGACACTGGCAAGTTTCTGAGTGTTTATATGTCTCTAGGATCTAATAATGCTTTATATTATGCATGACTCCATTTAACTTCAGCACAGACTTAGCTATCAACAGGGAATCAGTTTTGCTAAAGTCTACTGAACTTTCTTGGATCAGATCTCTCTTCATGCTAGGAAATGACTTACCTTTCCTATTCATTCTTGTGCTAATAGCTTCTGTGATATTACTTCAGGCATAATTCTCATCATCCTGACAAGGGTGCTTATAAACTGCCCCTAAGCTTCAAAGCACTTTACAAAAGAGTCTGATTCAGTCTCTTACAGTCCTGCTTTTAGAACCCTGCTCATGCCATCTGCATATATACCAATGGGATAAATCACATGTTACATAGGATCAGGCTTGCATGATACCAAGGTGTCAATGACCTTCTTCTGTAATCAGTGCAGAGCAGGTGATTATCAGAAAGCTGCCAATAATGGCACTTTGAGCTGAAGTACTTGGAAGCCAACATTTTCATGGGCTGTGAGACTTCTGAGCTGAGAACTTTGCCATAGGATTCCATGCCTAAGTTGCTGAATATGGCAACAACCCATTAAAATACAATCCTCGAAGTCATACAGGTTCATAATTAATGTAGAATTTGACCAGGCAATTTGTAGCACAACATTCAGCTTTGTTTCTGAACCAGTGATTGATACCTTTATTTTAACATTATTAGAACCGAGTAGTGAAAACATCTTCAAGACTGTGCCAATTTTATCTCCCCTTATGCAGGCAATTACTGATGAGAGGGAATATGTACAGCCTTCTCCAACATATGCAGCCGTAATGAGTTCTAATCAATCTGTTTGTTAGGTCTCATTTTCTGTGGAAATTAAACAACCAGCAGAACAAGCGAAGATAGAGGATTTGCACTGTGAAGGGAGTTGAGAGAAACAGTCTTCAATATTCAGGTGTCATTTTTGGAATTCCACAGAGTACAGAAAGAAACACCCGCCATTTCTGAATGGCAGCCTCTTCCCAGCCCCAAGCACAAACCTATTTGATCCATACTAAATTCACAGGACATATCCCTCTAGTGGTGTACGCTGACATGACTTGACTAACTGAACAGTTTCGTTGCTGTTGAGGTTTAGGGTGACACAGAGCAGTATGGAGAAGATCCTTTACCACATGCAAGCAGGAGAAGCCACAGGAAATTACTCCATTGGCATGTGAAGTGCATTTTTAGTGGTACTGAAAATAAGTATTTCATGAGCCCTGTGCTAGTTTCCCTATTTGTTACTTCAGAAATGAGATATTCCCTCCACGTGTCTTACAGTTTACACAAAGAAAATATACCACCTGGGCACAGGTAGGTTTTACTATCTACTTAGACAAACCACATTTAGATGCAAATAACTTCATGCTGTCACATTATATCCAGAGAGGTAATGTACACTGCAAAGCATCGCTCAGTGTTACAGGGGAAAAATACTGCATTTAATATGTGCTACTGTAAGAGCAGACAAAAGTTGTCTTTGTAGAAAATGCTTTTACCTTTACAAAACAGATTTAGAAAGAAAAGTGTATTACAATGGTTTGTGGTTGTCTCTTCAGTACTGTGCTTCTGAGAGCACAACGGCTGGAAGGATTGCTAGAGAATAAGTCAGAAATAAAAGGTTGTTACAGTGAAGAACCCTATCAAAACACAACAAATAAATAAAAAATTCCCACTGAATTACATTAACGGCTAGCCATACATTTCTGTTTGCATTTCTCAAGGGGAAATGAAAAAATAAATAACAATCTATGTTATTATATGCCCCATAAAACCATTTGTTAGTTTATCCTGCCCAGTTATAAAACCAGTTTCATATCTGGCTTCTTTTCCTATTGCATTTACAAACCTGGTCATATCCAGCGCCCATTTGGTGATAAAAGAAACAAACATCAATGTTTTAAATTATTTATTTAAAACCAATTGTAACTGAATATTGTAATATTGTCTGCTCCCATTTTGTACTCCTGGACTGTAGAGGGAATATTTATTTCTTCAGTTCAAGAACTGCTGTCATTTCAAACTTTATTTTCATGTTAAGAAGTTGTAAACTTAATATGGTTAACTACGATAAGAAAAGGTAAATTAGAATCTCACAAACCTCCTTACCATAAGAAAGGAGCATGTCCAGAGGAAGGGCAACAAAGCACAAGTCTTATGAAGAGCAGATGAGGGAACTGGGATCATTCAGTCTGAAAGAGGCTCAAGGGACACTTTATCACAATCTGCAACTCCCTGAAAGGAGATTCTGGTTAGGTGGGGATCAGCCTCTTCTCCCACGTAACAGCAATAGGCTGAGACAGAATGGCCTCAGTTTGTGCCAGAGGAGGTTCAGGGTATTAGGAAGAATTTCTTCTCTGAAAGAAGGGTAATACATTGGAACAGGCTGCCCAGGGAGGCAGTGGAGTCACCATCCCTGGGGGTGTTCAAGACCAGGTTGGATAGGACCCTGGGCAACCTGGTCTAGCACCAGATCTGGAGGTTGGTGGCTCTGCCTGTAACAGGGGTGTTAGAACTTGATGATCCTTGGGGTCCCTTCCAACCCGAGCCATTCTATGATTCTATTCCATGATTCTATGAACTGTGGGTATGTGGCACTGAGGGACATGGACAATGGGCATGGTGGGGTTGAGTTGATGCTGGGATTGGTTATCTTGAAGGTCTTTTCCAACCTTAACGATTCTATGATCTGAACATTCAAATGTCCAAAATGCTGCATCCGCCACACTAAAATCCTTCTCACGGTTCATAAACAGTTTTGTGCTTTGGAATTGGTTTGGCCTGAAAGCACTCAGGACAGGCTGAAGAAGGCAGTTATGAGGTATACATTACAGTGCATTTGCACGTACACAAGGAAATGGATGTACTTATACTGGAGTTTTTTTTTTTTTTTTTCGTGTACAGAATCATGTAATCATAGCATCCGTTTGAGTTGGAAGTTACCTTTGAAGGCCATCTGGTCTCACTCCCCTGCAATGAACAGGGACTGTTCAGCAACTACACAGTGCTGAAGGGGGGGTGGTAAGAAATAAGATGTAGAAAAAGAAGTCTGTGTGTATATACACAGTACGTAGCAGTGAGTAATGGGGAGAAGAGCTGTGCCTAGCTCTCCAGGTCTGTCGAGATCTCCTCCTCTGATCTGAAATACAAACACAACACAATGTTATCAGACCTTTCCTCGCACATTTTATTCTTTTCCCATGCGTTTTGAGTCTTTCCCTTTTTAGACCGTGTTTCCCTTTGGAAACGAAAAGCACTTTGCATATTCCGGGTGCGAGTATAGTAGGCAGAGTAAGAACTAAATAAGGCATCAGCTGGGAGGAACCCCCGTGTGGGAGGCAGTGCTATAAAAAAACCTCTTTCCTGCCACCCTACCCTCAGAGAAACGCTTTCCTCTTTATTTAAAAACACGGCGTGAAAGGAGCAGCCACATTTGTGCCACCAAAGCGATCCCAGGGAGCGCTCTGTACCCACACAGGGGCGAGGAGGGAGGCACGCACACCTCTCCCAAGGGCACGACGTGGGTTCTCCGAGCCCTTAAGCCTCCCTTTTCCCTCAGGTGTCCTCTAAATCCGACTTTCCCACCTCCACACCGCCCTCCCCACCCAACCGCCCTACAGAGGGCCGAGATGCGCCCGTAGGCCGCGGCCGTCGCCATGACAACGCGCGGGGCCTCCTCCGCTCAGCTCCGCCTTCAAGCGGGCGGGTCCAGCCCGGCTCTCCGCCCTCAGATCTCCGGGCCCGGCAACCTTCTTCCCTCCCTCCCTCCCCCTCTTTTTCCCCTTTGCTCCGCTGTGGCCTGGAGCCGGCGCCGCGATGGCTCCGGCCGCTGACCGGGAGGGTTATTGGGGCCCTCCGACCTCCACCTTGGAGTGGTGCGAGGAGAACTACGCCGTCTCCTACTACATCGCCGAGTTCTGTGAGTGGAGCCGGTCTTCCCCCAACCCCCCTCCCCCCTCCCGTGCCCTTCCGTGCCCCCCACCGGTGTTGTGAGGGCCCCTCACCCCCAAACGCTAGGCCCAAGGGCAAGGAGATTGCCCTTTCTTCGTGATCCTAAAGGGAGCAAATGGTGGGGGTGGGGGGGGGAGGCCTACCCCTCACCCAGCCCCAGTGGATGGGAGTGGGTCCTTTCCCCCACATCCCTGAGGTGTTGGCTTGTCCTTTTTCCCCCAGATCCCTGCCTGAAGGAAGGCCATTTCTCCCAGTGTATCGTCTGGGGGTCCCTTCTGCCCCAGGTCTGTCCCTTCAGCTGTCCCCACACGGGGCAGAAAGAAGGTGCCTGAAGGTTGCAGAGAGTTTGAGGAGTTTTGCCATTGGATTAAAGGTGTTTTTGTAGCCGCGTGTGGATGACCAAAGAGGGGAGCCTTCCCAGAGCACCACAGAGCTGCACAGGTCCACAGCCAGCAGTGGGTATCCTCATACAGAGGAGGTATCTTCAGCTGCCTGATCTTGGGTTGCCCAGTTCCTCAAGGTGCTTTATAGCAGCTGGGTCCCACCTGTTGGCATAGCTCTGAGAAGCAACAAGAGGACAGGTCCCTGTTTGGACCTCAGAACTCTATTCTTCAGGAGCAGTCTGGAATTCAGATCTATTCCAGTGCATTTTGGAGGAAAGGTGCTTGAACTACACAGCCATTCAACAGGCTTGTTGGGTTCAGAGGGCTTGAGATGCTGTATGTTGTGGTAGGGAGTAAAGAATCAAGCCTTATCTCTGATGTTTTGTTGAAAAATTACGTATTTTTGTGTCTTGTGGCTTCAGATGGTGTAGAAGTTATGCGCTGCCACCAGACAGATGCCCTGTCCTACAGAGGCTTTCATGTCCATTTGATAAGACTGCTTTTGAAGTCTTAAAACCACAGGAAAAATAGTTCTAAACCTGAACAGGCTCTTCTACCCTGAAGTGCTTGGAGTGGGAAGCCTGAGAGGGCCTTTTGCATAGCTGGGATGCTTCGACAGCACTTTGGAAGAGCTTGGCATGCAGGAGAGCGAAGGTTCTGGGTGTACCCGCCGGGCTGTGACTGGGTGGCAAACACTGACATGGGTGGAGGACCAAAATAAGTAGTTGTTATTTATTGTTGAGGTCTTCAGAGTGTGGGAATGGGAAAGAGTGAATAACATGAGCACAGATGGCATAGAAACTCCGAGGAAAAAGGATGTTGGGGTGTAGATTTATGGCTGAAAAGAGCCTGCTTAAGAGAGGGCTTAATACTCTAAAGTGGGACAAACTTAGGAGGTCTTAAATAGAGCGGCACTTTCGTAGAGTATCTATTTCTGAGTTTTCCTCTTGGCAGAAACTGGTTTGTGAGACAATCTACATAGGGAAGAGGAAGTTGTTACTTTACCCATGTGAAAATAAATTTGCCTAGTATGTAAATTTTGAAATAACCCCTGAGCTGTTGGGTGTGTGAACTGATAGTTTTCATCTGCTTCCAGATTATGCAGGAGAAAGAAGATGAGATTAAAGGTGTGTGCTTAAGGGAAAAAGTAAAAAGGGATTCATTACAGAAGGTTTGGTCTCTCTTTATGGTTTTAGTGTTGGGGACCACAGTTTGTTGGTTTGCCAGTTGTGCTGAAACAACTGGATATAAAAGCATTTAAATGGGCCAAGCTTAACAAGGAAAGCAATTAAACAAAAAGTCAAATTCAGAGAGCAAACAAACCAGAAAGTGCAAAAATATTTTTCTTGTATCTCTCCCTGTTCTCATTGTGGTAATTTTTGATGTTGCAGTTGATTATATTTAAAGCCCTGTTACTTTTTCTCACCTTATTGAATAGCGAAAATCTGTTTTGGACTTCTCGCTGTGTTGGTACCACTCTTTCAGCTGGTGGTATATTTAAAATCTTTTCATTAAGCATTTATTGTAAATAATTTATAAGAAATCATTGGAGGCCCAAAGCTTGAAGGATACTGACAGGTCCAAATCAAGTATTATGTTTTCTTCAGGTTTCTAAAGCATGCAAAGAGCCAAACTGAAAGCCTATTTGGTAAATTAAGTCCTAGTGTCATTTAGCAGTTTATTTTTATATACTGATTTTAGTAGAGATTGCTACCAGTTGTGTTCCAGAAGCAATTCTTTGCTATTCACTCCTTAAAGAAACAGAAAGCAATGGCAGTTTATCAGTTGTACCTATTCAGAGGTGTGAAGGTAATGTGGTACAGTGGTTTTTTTGCTAAAGCATGTCAAGTTTGCACTGTCTTCATATACCCCAAACACAAGGACTTGTATTCAAAGATTCTTCTTGCCTTTGAGTCTGCACTTAGCCTGTTTTCCTCTCTTGTGGAGGTGGATGACTAACTGCTCTGTGTCCTTCTGTATAATATTAAACTGATTGAAATGGAGAAGCAGATGAAGATAATTACTTCGCCAGCCTGTGTTTGACTCTCACATCTCTCACTGATGAATCTATTGTCTGGTGTAGATATTCAGTCAGGGTTCCTCAGAGTTTTGGATTAACTCTCATGTGCCAGAGGGCAAGCAATACAGGTGCATTTGTTTAGAACTAATCTTTTCCACCTCTCAGTGAGAGTATGCTGAATTATCTGAGCTTTTGTCGACCAACAGAAGCAAAATAAGAAAAACTGCCCTCCCACCCAAACAGAAAGAACAAGGTCAAATGTAAGTCGTGTTGTTTTGAACCAGTATTACAGTTTGTTCCTTATTTTAGCAGGGCTGATGTTTTAGGTAAGTTTAACGCATACAGCGTTCAGTTTTTGGGTCTGTTTTGATTTGAACGTTTGTATGATATGAGTAGTTGTATGAAAGACAACTACTTGGTCCTTCTTGCATTCAAACTCTGGGAAGCACGTATCTTGTAGGCTATGAAAAGTGGATATAACTGATCTTCATAATTTCTGCTCTCTGTGGTTCCAAAGCGTTTATGATTCTCTGTTGGGAGTAGAAGGATCTGTAGTTGGTACCAACTCAGTGTTTGGTTTCAGTTCCAATCAAACTTCAGTGATGTTTGTTGGTGTGTGGAATAAGGCCTTGTGCTGTTGTTTATGAGTAATGTGCATTGCCTACAACAGAACTGCTTTCAGGTAGTGTAAACTCATGTTGGCATATACAGCGCCAAACATCTTGAAAGCAGCTTCAGGCTTACAAGGAACTGTTGTCAAATTGTTTCTTTCTTGGCCTCTGATCCTGTGTCGCTATGTTCTGCCACCTTCATTTAAGAAAATGTTTATTACCTTTTGTTTCCATTGAATGCCTGTTCACTATATTTCTTGAGCTGTTCTTTCCTTTTAGAACCAATGTTTGGGGGGGGGAAGGACATTCTTTTGGTCTGCTTATGATTCAGGTCAGACTGGGCCAGGCTCTGAGCACCTGATCAAGCTGTGGGTGTCCATGCTTGTGGCAGAGTGCTCAGACCAGATGGCCTCTAAAGGTCCCTTCCAACTCAGCTCTGTGATCAGAGCCACTTCTGCAGATGTTTTTGAAATCCTTCCTATTTTTCATCCAGGTGAGAGATAGAGGTGAGATGCCTGTTACCTTTGTTGTTAGATGCAAGGGATCTCATTCGCATATAGACTCCTATCAGGGAATTCTCTATGTTGGAAACAGTAGCACAAAAACACCTGTGTTTTCTTTGAGCAAGTCTGAAAAGACGCACCAATTGAGCTGTCAACAAATACACCTGGATCTCTGTTTTGCATGGGAATCATTATGTTGGAACTTTTCAACTTGCTTAATGTACTTAAAGTTAGGAAAACATCTTGAATGTTGAATTTTGACTGCCATGTATATATCACCTGTTCCTCTTGAACATCTCGCTTTATTTTGCTTCCTTCACCAGAGGCTTTGAAAAGGGGCCAGAGGCTGAAGAGCTAAATATTACTCTGAGTGAAAATAAAGAAAGAAATGAAGTGAAATAAAGCCAAACTGTCTGGCTTCAAGAGCTCTGCCTGTTCTTTCTATCGTGAAGTGGCAGGTGAAGGAAGAATCATGAGGATTAATTGGGTGTGATCAGCCCAGCTGCCTGACTGCAGCTGAATTATTTAAAGGCATCATGAAACTGATGATTTCTAAAGTGCTGTTTAAAAAGAAGACAATGTCACAGTCTTGCAGCCTTTAAGACTGAAAGGGATTTGAACGTGCAACTTTAATGACCTGACTGCAGGAAGCCACATCACACGTTTCCTCTTTAAATTTATCAGGTTCCTTCAGGGAGCTCACTCAACTTAGGGGGCGGGAGAGATGAAAAGGTAAAGGGAAAATTAAACTAATTGATGGTGGCTGTAATGTCAAGTGGAGTGTACAGAGCAGTGTTGAGCTGTGGGATGCTTTTCAATACGAACACTTCTCGCTTGGTTTTTTTGTGCTGTGGACAGAAGGAAGTCGATAGAAGGGTCTCTTTATTCAAAGAGGAATATTGCAGAAGGAAGCTCTTAAGGCAGACAGCTGTCTGCTGTCTTTAAAGATTACAAGTAACTTCTGGTCAGTGGCAAATACTGCTGCATTATTTTTACTTATCTTTCTAGCTCGTATATGAGTTTGCTGCAGCTGGAAGATAATCTTGTGGCATTGCTCTGATTTATAACTTTGTGTGTGTGTGTGTGTGTGTCTCTCTGATCCACAATGCAGGTCCACCTGTCATCTCATGATAGCTTAATTTTTACAGCTTTCATTGAAAGGCAGGGTCAAAGGCTTCAGGAAAATACAGGTTTGCCCACTGAACTGGTTCTCCTCTATCCCTTACCTTGTGAATATGCTTAAAACTTGATGGATGCTGTGGCATTGGACTACGTGTGTGTTGTATAGCTACTAAGTGACAATAAAAGTCGTAAATATGGTTTAACAAAGCATTTAATTACTCTACAATTAGTGCTTCACATTCGGTACTTGTACAGCTGGCAGTTGGACATCTGCCACTCCAAATGGTAACGGAGCAGTGTCATTTGTACAGTTCAGTTCTGCTACATGCAGACTAAAGCAGAGAAACATGTGAATTGCATGGTACAAATTTGCAGTGTATATATTATTAGCTAGGCATGGGAAGATTAATGTAAAATAAATTATAGTAAAGGAGCACTGCTGGCTTCTGAATGCCTGTAAATGAGCCTTTAGTGACAGCTGTTATAATTGGAAGACAAAAGTGTCTTTAATCTGTTTGGAGTTTGTCTTTTATGTTTGAAACTGTTGTTTCTATAATGCGTTTTCCATATTTGTTGGAGCCTTTCATAGAACAGTGGGGAAGATGTTTTCTAAGCAAAAGGATAATATTAATCACTGCAAAAATGTCCAGAGGAACTCGGCGTTGTTTTCAAGCCCAAAATCTCAGCAGTATGTGGTCATTTTGTCCTGCAATGCCTGCAAGCAATATTTGGCCATTTCTCTCACTTTTTCAGTAGCATAAAAAAGAATAACAAGAAGGTTCACAGATCATGAAAGGTTAGAAAAAAATGCAAAAAGAGTTTTTAGTTCAAAATAAGTATAATACATATGGTGCTGGGAGGGAGTCCAGCTGCAAATAGTTCTCAAGTCAAAGCTACTACCTTTGGCTTTGAGTTTTCTATCGGTGGAACTCTTTATGCCTGCCTCATTAATCACAGCCATTTTTCAGTCCATTAGCAGAGAAGAAAAGCTGCTGCATGAATTCGAGGTGCTTGACTATTTTGGTAGTTTGGAG
The DNA here is from genome assembly GCF_016699485.2 of Gallus gallus. NCBI lineage: Eukaryota > Metazoa > Chordata > Aves > Galliformes > Phasianidae > Gallus > Gallus gallus. The sequence continues at coordinate 193,250,815 of NC_052532.1, read as the reverse complement.
GCATTACAAGAGTCAGGAAAGTGTCAGGTAAGAAGAAATTTCTAGAGAATATTACAGCTCAGAAAACAGAAACACTGCTTTAGCACTGATCTTTTTACTGTTGACAGATCTGAGAATCTCAGTATCCCACACAGGCAAGCTCTGGGTGGAGTCGCAGTGATTTTGATGGGCAACATTTAGGTTTGAGAATTTGGGCACAGACCTCTTTGTACAACTGAAAAAGTGAGTGTAAATACTCGTGTTTCTTGTGCTAGCTCACATATGTGTGTCATAAAGTTATCATTAAGGTTGGAAAAGACCACTAAGATCATCTAGACCAACCGTCAACCCATCACCACCATGCCTACTAAACCATGTCCCTCAGTGCCTGTAAAGTGTCTTGACAAGGCTTACTTATTTCTTTAAAGGGAACTAGTGTGTCTGCAGCTTGGGAGGTAGCAGCTCTCTCATTCATTCATTTCTGGTGGGAGAGGCACCCGTGGTGCTCAGCCCCCCCCCAGCCGTCTGATGTTTTTCTCCATTTCTTGACCTTTCCAACTGGTGACTCAACCTGCCGTCCATATTGCAGATCTTTCCTGAGGGAAATTCCAAACTTTATTTCCAAATTGAGATTAATGTCCAGCAGCAATTTGCTTCCCAGCTGTGTCCTGGAGCGTTAGTTTATTTTATCATTTTTTCTTGTCATTGGTTTTGCTGGGGAGACGTTATTCCTTGGTTCTTTAGATTTGTTTTCAGAATCTAGTGTCTTTGGAGTGACCTAGCAGTGATATGCGCATCTCTTAAAGGATCTCCAGCTGGCTATGTGAGCAAGAAGCTATTTTCCCTTGTAGCCTAGTCCAAGCAACTTTGTACTACTGATTTTCTTCTCTAACCAGGGGAGCTGGAGAAGATGACGAGCTTGCTGGTTCAGCTGGGCAACTTTTAGGCAAGGCATGCTCTGTTTTAGGCAGGAAAGCAGACAAGTAGCATTGGAGAAAGACAAGATGCTGAGGGTGAGCTGGACATCTGCTTCCACCTGCGAGTTTGTACCATGTGTGGGCATCTGGGACAGCATACATAATTCACACCAACCCTTCTTACCTCTTAATTTCTTCTTTCACATTTGCTTCTCTGTGAGTTGGGGTGTATGGCAGTGGATGTCTGTCTCCTGTATGGTTTCCAGCTAGTAGGATTTCAGTATATTAATCTTATGGTCATAAAACATGACCCTGGAAGCTCTCTTGCTTATGCAGTGCCTTCATGAGCTCATTATTTGCAGTGAAAGCTCAAGATACTATTGCCCTGTAGGCTGGATTTTCAGTAATTGCTAATTCCACTTGGGTAAGGGCCTTCATTTGGACAAGATCCAGCATCCAGAAATCAGATGCAGTATTAGATCGAAGGAAGAAATCTGTAGTGCTGTTGTAGCATCGTTAAGCATTAATAATAGCCTGGAGCACTGACGATCCTGGGACAGTGTAATTCTGTCCGCTGTCATTTGTCCATTAGGTTTTTCCATCCTCCCAAGTCAGAGCCATTTGTTTGTTTAGACCATGGTCTGCCTCCCAACTGGAAAGCATGCTGCTTCCATCCCTTCTGATGGGTGTTTTGACCTTACTGTGAGGAAGCACAGGGATCCCTGAAGAATTACTTGCATATCTTCTTTGTGAAATAGTATCTGCCGACCTGGCTTTGCTCTGAAAGAGTTTCCAGCAGTGCTGTGCTGCTCAGGACAGCCAGGTCTATGCTGGCCCTGGACTGCAGTGGGCCAGGGCACATTCCTCCCATGGGACAGTTCTTTTCAGGCTCTTGTTGATTTATAAATAAAGATTTATATATGTCAGAGTTGCTCTGGATGATATTTTGCTCATGAGTAAAAACAAATGCCTTTTTTTTTCCCCCTCCTTTTTTTTTCTTTTCCCAAGTCCTTTTTACAGCTGTAGAAATGAATAGAAGGGGAGAACACTCTGAAGAAGCAAAAGACTTTTCTTCCAACTTTTGATTTGGTAAAAGAAACTTAGAAGGAGAACAAAAGCATGTGCCTGTGTTCGTGGCCTACTGTTACCTGCAGGTCAGGCTTCTGCAAATGGGTCTCCATAAGGCTGCAGCTAGCTGCGATAATGTGGGAGATCATAGCTTTCCTCAGAAGCAACAGAGTGAAAACTTGCTGAGCATTGCTGGTTCGTATTGCTCTTTGGAAATGGTGACTGTTGGCTCTAATAAGAATCAGCTCAATTGTATTGCGTAGATGCCTTGAGAAGTAGCAGAGCAGTGCGGCGGGGCAGTGAAATCATCCAGCAGATGTTGTTTTCCTTCACTTAACCAAGCCACTATGGCTTTGTGGTCTATGATATCACAGTTGTTTTTCACTCAGGCGTTTGGGACTTGGTGGCTGTTAAATCTTTTAAGGCCCAGGTTTATCTTCCTGTGATGCTGTCTTCCATAGGATGTCCAATGCGAGCACAACACTCAAATGCTAAAATTGAGTCCATCCCACTTAATTTTTTTCTTGTATTTTTTCCTCTTTCTCTGTTGTAGGCTGTAGAGAAACGTTTCCTTTTCCTAAACATCCCATTGTGTCTATCCCATATCTATTCATTTTTTTGTCCTTGAACTTCCCCCAGTGATTTCCGTACGTCTTTTGTGTTAATTTATATTTTCTTCTGCTTTTACTGTACTTTTTCTGCATTTGTTTCAGACCTGTCCTCTGAAAGTTTCCTCTGCCAGTCTTTGAGCCAGCAGTTGTGCTGGGAACTTGGTTTGTTTTGTGTTCGGTTTTCTTATCTTTGCACAGTAGAGCTCTCTCCTGCCTAAAAGTCTACCAGCTAACATACAAACTGTTTCTATATCGCTGCTATATTAAACAAAGACAGTGCTTAAAGCTTTAGTCTTCAATGCGTTGTATTCTCTCTTCCCATACTTGGTTTAGATTGCAAGATTGTTGAAAGTAGACTTCAACCTTACTGTCTTTGTGGAGAAGAATCTTCATTTTCACATAGATAGAATCACAGAATGGCTTGGGTTGGAAGGGACCTCAAGGATCATGAAGCTCCAGCCCCACCAACCTCCACATTAAATTCTAGACCAGGCTGCCCAGGGCCCCATCCAACCTGGCCTTGAACGCCTCCAGTGATGGGGCATCTGCAACCTCTCTGTTCCAGCACCTCACCACTTTCCTAGTAAAGAACTTGTTAAATAGCTTTTGCAAACATCTGTGGGCTAACAGGCAACTACTTTAATTTTTCAAGTGAGAACATGCAAGTTGTGTTGAAATGACAAATGAACAGTAACTAAAGAGGAGTTAGAAATAGCAGACAGGAGGAGGCACAGCCTTCAAATGCTGGGTTAGTGAATGAGGTACAGAAGTCCTTGCTGGAGGTTGTCACCTTAATTACAAACTGTTAGGAAGACTTTAAAGGTGGCATACTCAGAAGAGGAATGCCTACCTAAAAGAAGTAAAGTTGGGTGTTATGGAGTGAATAAGAGTAATGAGAAGAGTCTATCATTTCAGAGATCAGATAGGAGTTGTCTTTTAATTTTCTTTATCTCATTTTGTTGGCAGCCATACAGTTCTTAAGGTGGTGCTGCAAGAAAAAATGGCAGTTAATTTTGGATGGGGGCTTCTGTTAGTTTGCTGGTGAGAGAGGAAAAGTCATCAACCAGTGTTGTGGTGGCTGATTTGTGTCTGATTCAGGCTGTGGTCGCTACTAATTCATCATCTCAATGTGATCTGTTTTTACATTTATCACATCCCATCTTCCCTTTCATTTTCCTATCATCCATGTGGGATGAATCATCAGTAGGAGAGACTTCTAGCAGACCTTTATCATTCTGGACACCCATGAGAAATCCATAACGAAAGTCAGGAAGGCAGGAAAGCAAGAGGGTCTGGATTTTGAAGAAAGCTTTCTAAAGTTAACACTGCAGGTATCTTGAAAAAAGCACTGATCTGTGTTATTTTCTGCTGCTCATCTTTCAGTGAGTGTGTTGGGCTGCCCCAATGCTGAGCTCTCATGCTGCACTGCTCAGTGCCTGGGAATGACCTGCCAGAACCTCTGAGACCATACCCATAGGGTACTGTACCTCAAGGCACTGCATCTGGAGTAAGGATAAAGGATGCTGAGCTGGATGTACTCTGCTAACTCAATGTCACCTGCCAGAAGCTGTGCTTCAGAGAGCCTCAGGCTTGGAGGATTTGGTGCAGGCACTGAACATGAAGCCAGTACACTGATCCCAGATAGAAGAGGAAAGGTGAACAAGAAGGAATATGATGAAAATCAAATTAAATGGATGATCCCTGTAACAAACATCATCATAATCACTTCAGTTTTAACATTGGCTCAAGAGTAAGCTTGCCCTTCTTGGTTGCTTCTTGGCAGTCTGACATCAGCTTGTCTTAAAATAACATTTTGAATACGTTTTATTTTGTTTCCCAGTAAAGGCTGTAATAGCAGCAAATCTGCCCTTCGGCAATGAGCTTATCGCATGTAATATTCAAACTTTACATCATCTCAGCCTAATCTCTTTACACTTTGATTGCATTTTCCAGCTGTAGGCGCTTGCTTTCAGCGTGCTTTCTAGATTGATATTTCAAATGATGTGCCTATGTGAGCTGTTTTAACTTCAAATTTACTTGCAAAATCCTTCCAGGTGTACTTCCAACTAATTGGTCTGGTTGTGTCTTAGGTGCACATATATTAGATGCTTTGTTTTCCACGAGGTTTTCTATATTCTAGAAAAGCAATGTTCAAAGATGCTATTGGTAATAGAAATGAAGTCTAGTTAGTTGTGGATGTCTTGGATTGGAAATAAAATACAGTGGAAAGGAGGTATTCACTGTCTTGTTTGTTCAGGCTTCTTGCAAACTCAATAAAAAGGTCAAGGATGTATTCTGGCGCTTTTGTTTCTTTCTCAAATACTGTTACATTTAGTATAATACTCTGTTCTGAACCCCAAAAATATTAATTCTTCAGAATACTTTGCACTGTGGGCAAGCCTAGATGTGATAGGCCTGGTTAAAGCCATTAGCAAAACTGGCCTTCAGTAGTGAGGAGCTACAGAGAAAGGAGGACAGTCCAAGCCCACAGCAGCCCTGCTGTGCCTCCCCCTTTTATCTTTGGGAAAATGCCCTTGAGGTGACAGAAGGACTATCTCTGCTCTGGAATCCCAAAGTAAGATATCACATTGTTGTCCCGGGCGGATGCTCTTTCCACAGCTGGTTCCATTCCATACAGAGGAGATGCTGAGAACATCCCCTGTCCTTCATGCTCTCAACTCACACGTTCGGAAGAACCACACATCCACATTCAGGGCTGTCAGATGCTTTTCCTTCATCTTGTGATGTTGTTTAAGAATTCCAGTAGGAGGAGAACTCCATTATGCTGAGTGCTGTGAGAAGTGGTAATTAAAACGATGTTTCTGGAGCATACAGTTCTTACTCTTAAATACTTTTAAACTTTAATTAGAAGAGGTGATGTGGTTAAGTCGGTTACTGTGTTAGGTTAGGGTGGTAGAGTGGCTGGACATACCCTCTTCTAACCTGTCTTCCTCTTCCAGGGGTATTAAGGATAAATACACAGGAGATTGAGGTAGTTCAGACACTGAAGTAATAGAAACTAAATAGATAATGAATATGTTTTAGCTTTTGAGAGGGAAAAGCAAAAGCTTCTTAGTCCAGCAATGAATGTCTCACCATTGAAATCTGCCTTATTTTACATGGTTGTGCAGCTATCAGTTTCTTATAAAGAAATGTATGGAGTTATTTTAAAATTTGCTTTCATGCATTTATTTTATTTTTAGAATAACACACATAAGAAACAAGGTCAGTGCTGGAACAGTCTCCTGTTAGGTTCTAATTTTTCACTGTCTTTATTAGACGATAGCAAAGCGATTTTCATGGAGGTGAGAGTCAGGAACAGGATAGCTTAATTGTAACCAAGAGCAATTCAGAAGCAGTTTAATAAGTGCTTTTGTGAAGAGGCATACGAGGGAGAGGCTTGTGCATTAGAAAATACACCCACGCTGTACAGGTTCGAACTGAGCTTGCTCACACCAGCTCTGTTAGTCAGCAGCGTTGAGAGCTTTCTCTTCTAATTACCTTCTACACATTGGTTGTTTTGAAGAACACAAAACGTGTCGTGAAATACTGTAATCGGAGTAGAAACATCTACAGAAGTACTGGCTGAATGGGTGCACTGAATGCCAAGGGAATGAGTTCTGCAGCTGGAATATGAAATGCGTAAGGCTGTAAGTCAGCACTTGCTTGATGCAGCATGTTGGAACTGCTCATAAAAGAACACCGGAGGATAAAAATCAAATTGTGTTGTTAATAATTAATCTTTTTTTTCCTCCCCTAAAATTACCTCGTTACCCCTCCCTGATCCACTGAATCACTGGAGTGGTTTACCTGTGCAGTTTTGTTTGAAGGATACCAGCGTATATTTAAGATCCAGAGAACTGAAGGCCCAGCAAGGCAGAAGCAGCCAAGAGAGGTCAAAGCACAGGTCTGGGATGCTGACTTTAAGCACATAACCTCCTAGATGGCCATGTGTTTTCCTTTGTAGTACTCCTGGTTGCTCTTATCTGAACCCCTCCTGACTCATCCCTCTCAGATTTTCCCATAATATTACTCTAAGGTACATTTCTTATTTGCCTAAACCTATACTGAGCTGGATTAATTCAGTATTCCTTTACAATGTGCTTAATCTATCAGTTTCCTGCAGTGTTCTATCAGCCTTTAAATGTTATAATTCTTACTATTTATAATAGTCTGGTCTTAAGGATTCTAAATTTTAAAAAAGGAACAACTTAGGGAGATCAGACCCTGTAATAACCTATTAGCTTGTATTGCATCTGGACCAGTTTTTGTGGTTCTTGAATAAGTTTTCATACATAGCTTATACAGTTCAGTAGTCACATCGCTGTTTGTTTCCTTGAGTGTTTTTCCCATGTTGTTATTTGAACTGTGATGACTAATGTAAGTTGCAGCTGAATTGCTACAAGTAGTAACTTCAGTTAATGTCCATGTAAAGGACGTCAAGACTTCCTTAGCATGTGGACAGGAGACCTGAGGAATTACAAGGGGTAAGAATCAGATTTGTCATTTAAAAAGTACCTTCTCTTTTTTTCTTAAGGTCAGTATTAGTCCAGTGCTCCAGCATGGAGTAACTGCTGTGCTTCTCTGAATAACAGGAAGCTGACATCGATCCTTCGTGCACATTAGCAAGTAGGGAGCTCAGTAATCACCTACTGGCAGAATTCCCGTCAGGATGACTCGCTTTTCTCCCCTCAAGGTCCTTCTGAAATATCAAACAGAGACAGGAGTTTTCATTTCCTGATGCTCTGAAGTGCAGTTATTGTGGACTTTGAAGTGGAAGATATTAAAAATGGTTGGTGGAAGTCAAAATCTAATTGCTAGACAGCCCTCCTACTGCTAAGTTAAGGGAAAGCAGCTCAAGATTGAAGGTGGTAGCCAAACACGCTGATTCTCTGTAGTTAGGTTTTCTCAGCAATTATGAAATGCTGAATTTTGGAAAGTCAGTGATGCAAACCTCTCCTGGGCTCTGAGTTAGTTATTATTCACTGATAATATATATATATAGCATGTACTGTACAGAAACTTGCTGGATTTTCTTCAAATTCCTCCCTCTGCTGATGCTTACAGTGCCGTGATAGGTGAGCGCTTCTGTCTTAGCAAGGACTCCCATATTGGATTTGACTGAGTTTCTGGTTAGGAGATATTCTAGAGTCCTCCACTGTGTTTAAGCTGTTAGGTTGCCTACTTCTCCAATTCAAACCTGAATTCCAAACACTTCTTGTCATTTATTGTCTCACCTCACCTGCTGCAGCTGGGACTGCTCTTTTTACAACATTCTTACACTGTTAATCTGTGTTTCTTTGGTTTTCTATCTCTAGAAATCCTTCCATGAAGAGCCTTTCTTAAGGAGTGGATATTTCCATGATAGGTGGTTGTGCCCTCGAATAAAGAGCGGTGCTTTGCACCAGAGCTACTTGAGATGCTTCCGAAAACAAAAGCTGTGAGATAGAACTCCTTGTATCTGAAAGCAGCTAAAAGTATGATTCAAGTTCTGAATGTGTCATGAGGCCATCTGACTGGCTTTGTTTTTTTTTATTATTATTTTTGTTTTTCTTAATCCATTAATAGAGGAAAAGAAAGGAGCAGCTATGTGATCCAGGTACTGCACTAAAATGGTGCTGTGCAGCATGATAAGCGCACAGTGGAATAGATTATTTTTGCCTCAAAATCTTGTTTGTTTTCTAATCACATGAGACACATTGACTTTATAGGAGCTTAGGTGTATATATTTGAGAACATAGCAGCCACTTCCCTTTCTTGTGTTTCACAGTGAGCTGTTGTTGTTTTCAAGGGGAGGTTGGAAGCCTGTAATTAATATCATTACTCTTATGAGCTTTTAATATCTATTTGACATCTAAAGCTGGAAAAAAAATCATTTTGTTCTTTCCTATCTGAAGGTAATAATTATTTTTGTTGTTGGTTTGAGTCTTGCAGAAACCATAGCGAAGTCAAAAGTCTTCCTTTAAGTGTGAGACAGCCAGATGGAGAGCAGGAAGGAGAACATCTTAACATTTGAAAAGGTCCTTACAGTTGGTAAAGCTTAACTTATTCTGTGTACAAACACAGGAGAAAGGATCTCTTAACACTGTAAACCATGTAGGTCACCTTGCCAAAAGCAGAAGATAATAATTTTGGCTGCTTCTTTTAAATACCACTTTTCTTCTCTCACTGAAAACATTCCTATTTTCTCCCTTCATGCTGTGTTCCTGATGTTCCTGCATCCTGCATAGTACTTCTTCTAACCATGCTTGACATATTTGCAACTACGCATGGTTTATCCTTGTAACTTCTCATCCGCATTTATTGCAGAAATAACTTTATAACATAGAAGTGAATACATCTTGGGGAAAACTGAAAGCTTATCTAAGTAGAGTCCTTCAGGTTTGTGTACATTAGCTATACCAAGCTCTTCAGATAAGAGTACCTAGTATATTGTGCCCACGTTTGCCTGTAAATGCTATTTCCTCTTGAAGTTTTGTTTGTAATTTTGGTGTAAACCATAAACCATGTGATTTCAATGTCTGTACAGATCTTCATGCATTTATGATACCATAAGTATATTTTTAAAGGTCTGAAGATGACTATACATGCATGGGGAGGGGGAAAAAAAAAGACTAGTCAGTTTTGCCACTCTATTTGTATAATAGGGTGCAGATGTGGTGAAACAGAGCTGTGCTTCCTGGAGACAAAGGCTTGTTGAAAAGATGATCAGATTCTGTTTTGGTACAGTATGGTGTTCTCCCAAGGAATAAAAACGTCCTCTGAAACAGTGGTTTGCATTATAGTAGTCTTGAAAAACACTTAGGAAAATTGGCAATGTTGGTCATTCAATCTATCAATTAATGTGGTTAGAAGTTAAACTCCTACTTGACCTGGTACCACATATTATCTTCATGGTTGTAGGCCACCGTGTCACATAACTCCAGTGTTGGAGCTGACCGAGCTTCACCCTAAAGCAGCAGACAGCCCATTACTATTGGGACGCAATTCGTAAATGATTCCACCTCATTTGAAAGCTATTTTCTACCTTCTAGTACACGTTTATTTAAGGTTAGTCTATATCTGTTTTTTCATTTGTCAGTCTTATCCTTTATTTCAAATAGCTCCCTTTTTTTCCTTGGCATTTCCCATGCTGTGTTTATGGAGCCTGGTTTTATGTATATATGTGTGTGTGTATATATGTATATATTTACAGTTTAACTTTGCCATTTTCAACTTCAGGATCTGTTTCCTTTAAAAATTGTTTCAGTCCTTTGTTAATTACCTTCAGAGCAATGGGGCTGCTTGTCACCTATTTCTTTTTTGGGATTGTTTGCTAATTTCTTTGCATATCCCACTGCCATTTTTGAAGGAATTAGTAAAAATCCCTTCTAATGAATTGATGAGCTATTTTATACGAGGATAATACTGAAAAAAATAAACACATCTTTTATGAAATCCACACTCCTGGGGACAGTATGTTGAATAAATGCCTTATTTTTGTTCTTGAAATAAGTAATTCTGCCAGCAGCATGCTAGAGAACTCCACTGCACCCCTGCTCCTATTCCCGTTATTTAAAAACAAAACAGCACAATTTTCAATAAATGTTTCCCAAATAGGCTTGCTTAATCCATGCCATAAACGTTCTGAATAATATGGGCCAAAAACTGCCCAGGGGGAGTTTCAGGAATTTGCAGCTACCTTAGGTCTGTGGCATTTCCTATCCCAGCAGGATGGTCTTAGATTAAATGCTCATAAATTTTCAGTAATTTAACATAATTGTAGCTTAACAGGAAGTATTGGAGCCTTTGTTTTCCTACGGAAGAATCTCTTTTCTGTCTTCCTGTTTCCATTAGCAGTTTGTTATCTTACTGCAGATGGCTTTGAAGGTCATGTGCCTTCCCATGTATGGATAAACGACGTGGTATTTCTTTTATTCAGCACTTTCATATCTGAGTTTTTGCCAGGTTTTTGACAATTTCATAATGAAGTGACCTTTAAGAATGATATTTACATGAAGTCTGACAACATCTCTGTAAGATGGATGTATGTGACAGCTCCTTTGGAAAGCAAGGGATTTACTATCCAGGCTATGTAGCCTTTGCTCTACTTCTTGAGGTTAGATGACATCTCTGCGTGATTTGTGGGTAATGGTGATGGTGGTGTACCACACAATACCACATTTTCAGTGGGTTTCTTCCAAACCTGGTATCCTGCATCACTGCAGGAACGTGCTGATATGTTAATGATTCCCCAGAGATACAAGGCATCCAAAAGGCCTGCTACATTGGTCCAAACTTGTGTGTATTTGCTGAGCTGTTTTGATTTTTTTTGGCCTCGTTATCTTCATATGTTGTGCTTGTCATTGACATCTTTGGAAATCAGACTTCACTTTTTGTCTATCTGTATTTAACTGATGGCACGTGAAAATTTACAGCTTAATTTATGTGAGCAAGGTCCTGCCTTCTTATCTATCGGCTCTTGCCAAAGTTGCATGTCATTCCATTCCCATTGCAAAACCTTTCTTCTTAAAACTTTTATTTGTGGTTGGGCTCAAAGGCTGAATCTGAATCCTCTCTGCTGAGAAATGTGCTACTTCCTTTCGCTTCACTTGTACTTCTCACCATTTCGTTGCACATTTCCAATGGCCAGGACAGTTTGAAAACACATCTAAATGAGGATGGCTGAGTAGTCGTAAGAAAGAAAAGAGGGAAGGTTTCTTCATCTTCCCCAGTGCTGGAAAGGCCGTCCTGCCCCCTGGTATGAGAGCTGGGCTCTGTGCTTGTTCGTGCTATCTCTGATCTCTGCAGCACATGCCTCATCCCTTTGTGTTGCATCCCAGCTTCAGCAGGAGGGATGGAGAGCAGCGACGTCTTGCTGAAGCTCCAGCTTTTGATAAGTTTTGACAGTTGCCCGTCACGCTGATTGTTAGTGGCTTCTAACTTTTTTGCTATTCCTATTCATACCTTCTTGCTCTTAACTCTTTGCTGCTCCTTATCAAACCCTCTTGCAATCTTTGATTGCGTTGTGATTTGCAATGCAGTGATTGTACACTAATAGAGATTGAACTTGTTGATTTAGGAACGAGTCACTCAGTGACCTTAAGGTATCACAAGGGAGTGTAGTGGGGGGAACTGTGAGGGCAGAAGAGAAAACAAGCAGCTCTTAGAACACGTAACTTGAGCTATCTGGGGGGATTTTTATCTCCTGAAGGACTTGGGTTTGAATTCATGTTCCATGCAATCAAGAAACCCTAGCGTCATCTAAGCCAACCTTTTCAGTTAATTTAGTATTCTATTAATAGGGAAGGTGACAAAAGAGTGAAAACAGTCTTCAAATGGTTAACTGTGTTGCACCAGAATTTAACTCTGTGTTATGTATAAGCGGAAGACAGGTTCAAAAAGATGCAGCTTCCTGGATGAAAACTGCTGAAGCAGCTTTGTATATTGAAAGTGTGTAGTACCCAGTGCTAAATCTCTGCTTCTGCTTTTGTCCCACAGGGAACACAGTGAGTAACCTGATTTTCATTCTACCTCCAATCTATGGTGCGATTCGGACCTATAAAGATGGCCTTGAAAAGCGGTACTTAGCTGCATATTTATGTCTTACAGGTATGTGTAAAAGTTAATTTGTGCTTCTGGTTGCCTTTATAAGGAAAGATCAATGAACGGTATCCAAATGTTAATAAACCAACTCGTGGAATGCAAATACTGTGTGCGAAACTTAAACAGCTCAACAAAATTGAGGTTTATATTTACAGGAAAATACTATTTAGAATCACAGAATTGCTCAGGTTGTAAAAGACCTTAAAGATCATCAAGTCCAACTGCAACCAAGAGTGTGAAATTAGAGTGTATTAAATAACTCTGAGGTTTTTGTGCAAAAGGTCTCTTATGTGGTCCTACTTTCAAGCAGCTTAATGGCATAGTAGTGTGTTTTTTGTTCTTGCTAAAAAGTATTTGTATGGAATAGAAACAGGTAGGATTTTAGAGGAATTGGAAGAGCATTCTTTCATGAGTTGGAATTGGCTTTCAATTTCCGTTTGGTATATATTCCCCAACAACCTAACAGCTGTATTTGGGAAGTTCTGCAAGGATGGGGAAAAAAAAAAAGGGATCTTGGACGATCAGTGTACTTCAGTGCAGTCTGTTTTTTTTTCCTGTAATAACAAAATACAGAAAATAAACAACTTCCTTTACATTTTCAGTTATGCAGCTACTAATCATGTTCCTTCTGAGAAAAGATGTTTTAAGACCATTCAGACTTGGCAGTAGGGTCTCTAGAAGTGGATTTCACAAATGTGTTTGCTGTAGCTCCCATCTCTGGGGAGGCTGACTTTCCCAGTCTTCTCAGTGCTAAGAGATTTGTTTATTGCAAATGTTACATTTAAAACTGGCATGCACATGTGTTTAGATAAACATTGTCAGAAAGCAGACAACCATATGCTAAGTGTATTCTTGGTGCCAGTGAAGCTGTTACGTGCACAAGGTACAACTTAGGGTTTTTCAGTTACTTGGAGACCTAGTTTTTAGCTTTGCTAATATGTGTGAAATATAAGCAGCAAAATATATAACCACGGAAGCTTCTGAGTGCTTTCCAAATAGCCACATGTAGGCGTTCTAGAGTTTTGGGTAACCATTCATTTTTTTTGTCTTAGTTTAAAATACTTCAGTGGAAGGAACTTCTGAAGGCCAGAGAGAAGATGAAAGTGTGTATAAGCATTTGAATCATAGAATGACGTGGTTTGAACGAAGCCTTAGTGATCATCAAGTTTTAACCCCTGCCACGGGCTGGTTGCCCCCCACCAGCTCAGGCAGCCCCGGGCCCCATCCAGCCTGGCCTTGAGCACTTTCAGGGATGGGGCACCCACATCTCTCTGAGCAGCAGTGCCAGGGCCTTACCACCCTCCCAGTCAAGAATTTCTTCCTAACATCTAATCTAAATCTTCCCTATTTTACTTTAAAGCCCTCCCATTGGTATCAGGCAGTGTAAGAAGTCGATTTCCTTCCTGTTTATAAGCTCCCCTCATGTACTGGAAGGCGACACTGAAGTCTCCTTGAAGTCTTCTCCAGGATGAACAAGCCTCACTCCCTCAGCCTTTCTTCATAGGAGAGGTGCTCCAGCCCTCAGAGCATCTTCATGACCCTCCTCTGGACCCACTCCCAATAGCTCTGCATCCTTCTTGTACTGGCGGCCCCAGACCTGGATGCAGTACTCCAGATGGGGTCTCATGAGGGCAGAGCAGAGGGAGACAGTCCTATCCCTCACCCTGCTGCCACCCCTCTGTTGATGCAGCCCAAGATACTGATGGCTTTCTGGGCTGCAAGCACACACTGCTGGCTTGTGTCCAGCTTTTCCTCCACCAGAATCTGTAAGTCCTTCTCCACAGGGCTGCTCTCAATGAGTTCTTCTCACAGTCCATACACATATCTGAGATTGCCTGGACCCAAGTGCGTTGTTGAACTCCATTTGGTTCACATGGGCCCACATTTCAAACCTGTCCAGGTCCCTCTGGATGGCTCCTCTTCTTTCAGCTTTGCTGAAGTTGACTCTGCCCTTGTACTTGAATCAAAGTATCCTATAGTGCTATTTCCTTCTAAACTGAAAAATGATAAAACTGTATTGAGCCTCACTGCTTGCTATAAATTATATCTACTTCATGATGGACAAGTTGTGCCATTGTTTGACCAGAACATCAGGGTGTCACACCAATACTGCTAGGGGGATTTCCAGCTCTGAACTGACATTTCTCATATACCACTTAATGTGATAAAAGAGTCTGTCTTCATTCATAATAAACACCATAGACTTCAATTTTCTTGCTGTTTCTGGTGTTCATAAGGAGAAGCTCAGCCTGCATACTTGGCAGCAGTGCTGCAGGGCAGTCCTGACTTCCAGCTGGGCTCATCTGTGACGGGGGAGAAGAAGCCTTTGAATGCTGTCTGCAGTGATAATGCTTGCATGACTCGACTTTCATTTCTTATGTTAGAACCTCACATTACAGGTCACTGTGTGTGACCCAGCATGTTTCTCTTCTGTTTTGTCTCCATTTTGGTATTCATAATGCTGGGCTGTCTTACAGCAGTTGGGAGATGTAAAGGAACATAGACAGCTTTATCGCTTCTTGGTGGAAAAACAAGAACAGAATGGTGTGGAATCACAAGCCTCTTAACGTCTGTTCTGCTACAGAAGAAAAAAGCAGCAAATGAGAAGAGAAGCAGAATTTTAAATGTAGTTGAAATGTGCCAAGAGCATTGGCATTCTATCTCTGCATGTGACTGAATGAGAAACATACTGACGCAGAGAGAGAGTAGGTGTATAGAAATGTCTTTTTGTTAGAAAGTACTTTTCCTGAAAGTGGTTTAATTTATGAACAGATTTCACTCTATATTTGTGATAAATTACTTACACAGACTTAATCCATAAAGGAGTGTTGAATTTAACACAAAAGTGCTGGTTTCACTTGGGGTGTTGTGCTTCATTGAAAACACCACTGTTACTAACCAGTTAGGAGCTCTGCTTTCAATGGGTCGTTTTGTCAAAGTAGAAAGTCTTTCACAGTTCTGCTATGAAAATATAGGGTGGGAGGGGGCACTTCATTTAGTTAACAATGTTGAATCATTACGGATATTTTACAAGAAGCTAAAAGACAGCTGTCAAAGCGGACATTGAAATGAAATCTGTTAGCATTTGAGAATGTAAGTGTTGTTTCTAGACGTTATTTTGCTCCAAATCAGCTGCTCCTTTTGCATGCTTCCAGACATTAAGCTGATTGTCAGGTCCTTTGTTTCACCACACTATGTTCATTGCATTACTTTATACCCTACAATTTCTGCTGCTGACATCTATTTCCTCTTTGAACCCAGTGCATATTGAATTAGGGGAGCACTGTTCATTTCACGTACGTGCAAAGATCCCAACTTGGCTTGACAAGAATGGGGATTTCTAAATAAGTATTTAAATAAATTCATTGTTCATACTGGTGCCAAAACTGAGTTGCACTTTACAGCAAGTGCTTTGAGATACAGCGCACTGTTCTCAGCCCTTGTTTTTGCTGCACTTCAGCTCAAAGGGCATATTGTCAATGAACTCAATAGAAAAAGGATAAGATTTTTAAACAGTGAGAACTATTTATCAGTCAATCTAAAATTACTAAGATTATTCTTAAGCAATTGCTTTGGCATTTTGCTTCTCATGAACCAGATAGAAGACATCAGACTGTCACTGCCTCGAAGAGCGTGTGGTTGGTCTTGGGTGGCTCATTTTGATGGTGTGGTATTTTATTGGGTTTTACCGCACGACATTTTCTCTTCTGATGGGGAAGTGTGATTCCCAAATGTCTTATGTTCTAGATGGGTCTTGATTTAAATATACATATTTCTTTCTGAACTGTGTTTCCAGTGAAACTCTGCCTCTGCAAAAATAGTTGTTAGAAGCCCTTCACCCCAAATTAATTCCCCTGTTTTTACCTCAGAGCCAAATAGAAGCTGCAGAGGCTGTGTTGATGTTTGTAAATCAGATGTGCTTGGGAACGTTCCTGTGTGCTGAAGCCAAGCAGTGTGGAATGGCCTATCTGTTCATCTCAGCCTCCGAAAGAGGGTGACTGCATACAAATATCCTATTGGGTTCAGGGCTCTTCTGACTGCTGGACTGTGCCTGGGAGCTGCTGGGGGAAGTGCTAGCAGGAACAGGCCAGGCTCATGCCACAGACTGTTCTAACAATTCTCTAGCACAGACAGTTGCATTATGGTGTCTGGGAACTAACCCAGCCATGCTCGAGTTCACTCGTAGAGCTGTACCCTGGGAGTAGCCAAGGTTGCTCCTGTCTGAGGCGGAGGAAGGAAAGCAGTACTGAGTGTAGAAAACAAAATAACTCAATAAAAATAATTCACTTAATTCTGCTTCTTCATCTTTCATTCTTTGACTGTTTATGGTGCAGTATAGTTGGCCAGCTGAATCACTCTTTCATGGTTATAATGACGTTGTCTTTAGTGGAAGCTTTGATACCAAGTAAATATGTAAAAATCTAAATAAAGGTATTAGCAACTAGAGCTAAATTTCATCCCGCTCTTTACAGTGTTCTTGTGTAGGACCTGTAGACTTTAAATTCATATCACATCTATGCGATCCTAATACATTGCTCTTTCTGTAGATGCTTTAGGTTTCTGATTAAATAATAATTCTTAATGCTGATGGATAGTCTTATATCAAAACGAATTACCACTGCTTATGTGGCAGATCAGTTTTTTCCTCAAACCATTGAAAAATTCATAGAATGGCCTGGGTTGAAAAGGACCACAATGATCATCGAGTTTCAACCCCCTGCTATGTGCAGGGTCACCAACCACCAGATCAGGCTGCCCAGAGCCACATCCAGCCTGGCCTTGAATGCCTCCAGGGATGGGGCATCCGTATTCATTCTCTAATTCATAGGGAATATTTATTTAGATCCCTCTAAGATTCACATCCCGGGAGTTTACATGGTACGTGTATGGAGTTGGGTTTCATCTACAATCTATATTGTATAGTATGGATATTGCTTTGAAATCTGTGATATAATTTGTAGCACAGTGAAATAATTGTGTATGAAGTAACAGTTATAGAGGCATTGCATTTACATCATCACTGTCACAAATATTCTGTCAGATCACAGTAACCATGCATTGTGTTTGCTACAGGACGAAAGAAGTCCATGTTAGCTCTACATGTAACAGCTAACCTTATCTTCCATCTCTAGTCCTTTTAAGTCTTATTCTGATCCCATAATACTGCATAAAAATATTATGGCTTAATTTGTATTCTGTGCATATCATCTACAGATATCTCCCTGTAACTCCAGTGGTTTGTCAATGTAAAAATGCAGAGTTACTTACAGTATCCGAGAGAAGTGAGTTACAGAAGCTGGAGAGGAAAAGGCATTGCTTCAGATGTTGAACTTCCCAACTTCCCAGTGTGTAGCTTTTAGTGAGTTAAACTCCTTTGCAAAGGAAACAAAAGGAAATGGGTAACCTCTGCTTAGAAGAAAAGGAGCAAATCAGTTGTTCAGCCTTCAAAGGTTATATAGGCAAGTAGCTTCCCTTGAAAATGCATGTAGTTGCTGTGATTGCTTACATTTGTTTTCTGAAAATTACAAAGCTCAAAGAACATCTCATTGCAGTGGTGGCTTTTGTGAAGCAAATACTCACTAGGAGTGCCTCGAGTTATTGCACAACTAAAAGTACACCCACAGATAGCTGCATTCCAGTAGAACTGCAGGAGAAGGCGTTTGAGATTAAGTATCAAAACACTGTTTATTGGTGAGAAATACACATCAAACTCCTTGTAAGTTTGAGCTTAGCTGGAAGTGTGAAAGCTTGGAACTTACGCAGAGGTGTTAGTGAAGCAGAGTATGATGCTTCAACTGCGACCATTCAATTCACCATCTCTTAATGCAGTTTCCTTCCTTCTGACTTTTGAACAGATTTGTGAAGCTTTTTGCTGAGCTGAGCTCAAGGAGGGAAAGCTGAGATTGAATTTCAGGGGGAAGTTCTTTATGGAGAGGGTGGCGAGGTGCTGGAACAGGCTGCCCAGAGAGGCTGCAGGTTCTCCATCCATGGAAGTGTTCAAGACCAGGTTGGGTGGGCCAGGGGCAACTTGGTCTAATACCAGATCTGGAGGTTGGTGGCCCTGCCTGTGGCAGGGGGGTTGGAACTTGATGGTCCTTGCAGACCCTTCCAACCCAGGCCATTCTCTGGTTCTGCATTAAGACATCTGATATGCCAAAGGTAGAAAATCAGAAAGTTGGTTCTTAGCTCATTCAATGTTTAACTGCAAAACTTATCCTTTCTAAGTTATCCCTCTGCAGTAAGCAGGTGTCAGTGGGATAAGTGAGTAAGTGAAGCTTCATGTTCAGTTCTTCAGTCTTCATTGAAAGCATCTCTTCAAAAGGAAGCTGTTGTGCATAGTTGTAGTAGTATTTGAGGAAATGTTTATGCAATTTTGGAGGGAGCCTGTGTCCTGGTGAATAACTAGTGCACAGTCATGGAACATGCTGGGTTTCCTGCTGAGTGCACTTAAGCACCTATGGGCCTGATCCTATTTGCAAGCTCTATCAAGATGGTAGCAAGCAGTATTACAGCCATTGCTAGGAGAGGTTTGTATTTATGTGGAATCGACTTAAAAACCTTCCTAAACCTTTTCTTGTTTCAGCTTACTATCTTATAGATAACTGCACAATGAACTTTTGTAATCATAGAATCATAGAATGGCCTGGGTTGAAAAGGGCCACAATGATCATCTAGTTTCAACTCCCCTGCTATGTGCAGGGTCACCATCCACCAGACCAAGCAGCCCAGAGCCACATCCAGCCTGGCCTTGAATGAAGAAGAAACAGTGTGATGACTACACAGAAACAACAGTTTTTTGATAACTGTTTCTAGAAATTAATTACAGTCCTAGGATTAATGACTTGCAACAGTATTACCTGCGGGATTTGTGATACTTATAAAGACTGAATAGGAAAAATAATCTCAAAATAACTGCTTCTAATCATGTAGGAGGAAGGGGGAGGAGTGTGTTTAGTAACAAACTGTTGAGATTTATAGCCTCAATAACATTAAAAAAAATGACAACAAAAACAACAACAACAAAAAGAAACCTAATAACATACTTTGTTAATTTAAAATGAGTAGCAATTTGTTATGCAATGGTTTTGTCCATATTTGAAAATTACAGTTACAGTTTTTAATGGATTGTATCATGAAGACACTGAAATCAGCTTGACAGCCACAGTAATGAGTGGCACTGTTTTAATTATGATCTCAATGTGCTTTTTCTTCAGAGTGATTAATAGTTATAATCTATTCTGTATATACAGAAATACAGCTGTGAGAATTTCTCATTAAAATCTCATGAAGTGGTTGCCTATTGTTCAGAAAGATTTTTCAACAGCCAAGCAATGTAATCAGAAGTCCATTGTAAGTTACAGAGTGCATATATACGAACTTGGAGCGTTTGGCAGTGTTGCTCTGTTACAGTTCTGTGTTTCAGTACAGCAACATGCTTTGGTATTTCATTTTGTTGAGTACATATAATCACAATTCCAGGCTAAAAGCATCTGAAGAAACATCTCCAGGCGTGTCTATCAGCTGCCTTGGGAATCCTGTACAAAAGGTGCTGTTTGTTAGATAGCGATCTGTATACGCCTCAGTGAAGCCAAGCTGGTGGGTGCAGAAAAGAAGGTTATATTCTTGTAGCAAAGGCTGCACAGCAGCACTACCCACTGTGCAAAATAGTTGGCTTTCTCTGAAACTGGATGAGGTAAAGCTTCATTTCTTGATGGAAGACAGGACATCACATGAATGTAGTTACTCTTCCGAAATAAAAATGAGCTGGTGCTTAATGAGAGTATTTAATTATTCACGTTCCAAAGCAGTGAACGATAGATTAAATACTCTACCAGCTTTGCTCTAAGTAATGAAATCTGACTTACAAGAAACATTGTCCTTGTCTAACTGCAAAGAACTCGGTATAAGCAAAGCACGTCTCATAAATTAAACTCTGAATTTACTCGTGAAATTAAAGTATTTCAAATAAATAAAATGGATTGTATAGAAGGATGAGCTTGCAGGAAGGAAGGCAGGAGATGGTGCTCACATTTCACGAAATGAGTGGATACTGATGGATTCTGTTTGTGTACTTCGAATTTCTGATTCTGAGTTCTAGTAAGAGTTGTGCCTCCATAACTAGCCAAAAGCTACTTGTAAAATTTACCTTTAAAACTAGATGATGAGCAGAAATATTGCTGACTTTCAGGATAACCATATTAGAACGATGCTTTGCATTATAGGATTGATGCAGTTAAGTCTTAATGTTCTGAAAAGAGAGATGCAATAATACTACTCCATTCATTCTGGGTTCCCTCCACTCCTATTCTCAAGTGAGATCACACTAGTAGGAGACATGGAAACCTCCTCCTCCCCCCAAAAAACTTCAACAAATAAAAAGTGGGCAGCCATGGAAAATTGGGTTTGTGCCTCTGAGATGCAATGCTAATGGCTTAATATTTTTTTTTCCAGTAATTTTGCATGTTTAAGTTAATGCACCAGAAATGTTTTTGGTATGGACTTGTATTCTAACCGTGGCTTTGGTGTTTTCAGCTGTGGGATTGGGATCTTGGTGCTTCCACATGACCCTGAAGTATGAAATGCAAGTAAGTATTGATAAGTCACTGTGAGTCATTGTGTATCTTACTATGTAGTCATATTGACATTTCTTGACTAGATGAAACTTGTATAACAGGAGTTAATGTACCTCAGATATTATCGTACATGGGTCTTATTCCACATGATGTTTTACACTAATAGATGTACATACTCCTAAAATAAGAGCTCTAATCGACTGCTTACTTTGGTAGAAGACACTTTGTCTGCTGGGAAATCATACTATCTTCTTACTCACCAGTACTTTAAAATTCCTACAGCTGTGTTTTAAGAGCAGGCAGTATAGACTATGGTTATTCACTGTATCATCTTTTTCAACTTAATGTCTTCTATTATATTTTCTATTGATCTAGATATACTTGTAGCACAAATACTGCAGTCAGTGTCTGCTGAGAAGTAATAGTGGAGTCTCTCTTATTCTCAAGCAGAAGGTATTCAGCAATCAGGCACTGGGCATAAGGATTTGTCCTGGTATTTCTCATTTTCTAAAGGGACATAGAAAGCTTTGTCCTGTTTTAGGTCTAAGAAAATGAAGGAAATTTGTCTTTATATCAAAGGATGAAATGAAATTCAGTTCAAAATTAAGAAACCTAGGCTGTATGCTAGAAATCTGTCTTTACACAGATTCTACATTGGTAGTCTTAACTTGAATCATAGCAGTCTGCCAGAACAAAAGTGTGTGTCATTTCAGACCATGCGAGCATTCCGTCTGGCCTCCAGCTGCCATCCCACAAGAGTGCAGGTCTCTTGGATCCCATACTGCATCTGCCAGCCTTGAGAGGGTGTAGTGCAGACCCTGAGCATCTGAGATAGCCTATGCCTTGGCAACTGAATCAAGTCTTGAATTTCTGTTAATCTTAATGGGACTTGAGACTGCGTACATAGGCACCAAAAATTAGATGCCTTGAATTTGAACCAAATTATGGTCTGTAGTGTTGCTTGTCCCCGTGGTGCTCATTTTCAACTTTGTAGCATGAGCTGGAGATAAGTCACAGTGGAGCATTCTGTTGCCACCATATAATTATTTGCTGCTCTTTTTTTTTTTTTTTTTTTTTGGTGTGAAAAATGTTTCTTTCTGGATCCATCTTCCCACTCCCTCCCAACTAATCGCTAATATAGGTTAATCCCATCTCAGTGATAAAACTTGCGCCTTTTCATCTCTCTTCCCTCAGCTGCTTGTTCCTAACCCTGCCAGACTTTCACATCCTCTTTCATACAACCATATATCCCAAGTTGGAAGGAACCCATGAGGATCCTCAAGTCCAACTCCTGGCTCCATGTAGCTGAGCCCAAAAATCAGAACATACACCTTAGGGGCTTTGCCTAAATGCTTGTTGAACTCTAGCAAGCTCAGTGTGATGACCACTGCCCTGGGGAGGCTGTTCCAGTGCCCTGTCACCCTCTCAATGAAGAACCTTTTCCTGATATCCAATCCGAACCTCCCCTGTAGCAGCTTCATGCTGTTCCCTTGGGTTCTCTTTCTTGCAGGTGAGCAAGGCCACACTGAACCTCTAGATCACGAAAATGACCTAGGCTTAAAAAAAGTGTGTGGTTTTGTTTGTTTTTTTTAAATCCATGTGACTTTGCTGCTGGTCATGTAGCTCTGGTGTTGCATCAGAACAGCTAAGCGTCCTATAGTCCATTGTGTATAAAGGGTGAACAGAAGCAGAAGAGAGGGGAGCAGCAATGGCTTGCATCATTTTTTCCTACTGGAGTAAAAGATTTTATGTGAGTTAAAGTACACTTATTATTTTGGCAGCCAAGCTAAATGTGCAAGTGGCCCATAATACTCTGCTTACTAAATGATGAATCACCATAGAGGAAACATTTCAACTAGTAAATAGCCTTTTCTTGTTCAATTTCTCTCTTGTTATGATTCAAAATCACACTGACAGCTGTTTGAAGAGAATTTCTTGACATTTGTTTCAATCTTAATACTGTAAATGGTCCCTTTAATTAAGGGAAA
Source organism: Gallus gallus (assembly GCF_016699485.2). Lineage (NCBI taxonomy): Eukaryota > Metazoa > Chordata > Aves > Galliformes > Phasianidae > Gallus > Gallus gallus. Next base: position 193,228,094 of record NC_052532.1, on the reverse strand, counting down.
CGTGAAAGATTTGCTCTTGAAAGCAGTTCCTGAGAACTTTTTTTCTGAAGCAACCACCTTTTCCTCGATTTTGTTTTTTTATCTTATTTGCTCAACTGCTGTTTGTGGGATCCAAAATACTTACTTAACCAGCTAAATCAGCTCACAAAGTTCCCTTCTATACGTGTTCCTTCTGCGTTCAGATATCCTGTGACAGCATTTTGGGAAGGATGAATTCCTTTTGAAACAGAAGCCATTGTCTTCTGCAGGCAAATCCTAAGTAGGATCTTTTGAGACTCTCTTTGCTGTTATTGTTCTGTCCCTGAAAAGCTGCCAGCATATGAACTTCAGGGTATACACAGCTGTCCAAATGAGAAAGTATTTTCTAAATTGTATTTCTCATTCTTTTTACCCTCTCTTTCTTTTATGAGACCTTGAATCACTCACGCTCTTAAAGAGCTATGAATGAATTAATCCTGCAGATAGTTCTTTTCAGACTCAGTGAAAGTATCGCTGAACTTATAATTAACAGTAACTATTATTATCAACTAGAATTCAGCTATTGCTTCTTTCTTCTTCTCCCTAAGACATCACAACAGTGATGAACTCATTTGGTGGCAAAGTGCCACCTCGCACGCCTGTTGGCTTCATCTGCCCACTGTTCCTAATGCTTTCTTTGTGCTACCTATTGCAGTCCCTGGCCCTATAATTCAGGGATTAAAACCTTTTTCCTGCAGTCTTAGGTGTGTGCTGGGTCACCTATTGGAAGTGGCTCTCCATGGGTCAGACAGACATGGCTGCTAGCTTGAGAGGCACTGGTGGTGTGTGTGAAGAAGAGCAAGACCTGCCCTTTTGGTGGCTTAGATGTGTTTGTGAAATATTTCCTGAAGTTTCTGTGACCAAACCCAAGGAAAGCTCCAGATAATTCATCTGTAGTAATGATCTAGCTCACTTCTTCCAATATAAATATTCACAGCTAAAAGAAAGTTTTTGCTTGTGCAATTCGACCAGTGCTCCCAAATGGAGAACGATCAGGTTGGCCATATCATTATACAGAAAAACAAGATTGTGAACTAGCTAACTCTCCTTTACCAGTAATGGGAAGGGAGTTTCTGTACAAACATGGCCATCAACAACTTCCAGCATGATGGAGGAAATAGATCAAAATGGCTTTGCATGTGGTTCTTGTTTTTCATAGGAAAAAGTCCATTGTGCTCTGGGAGTAACAGTTGTAAGGTGGCTCAGTGTTAGCGTTTGGTCCATGTGTGACACATCAGAAGCAGTGGATCTTCACTGATGCATTCACTTGCTTTTGCATTTTCCTGATTTTCAGTCCTTCATAGGGAAATCAGTCAACTGTATTATGAGCAGAAATGGGGTGGTGTTCTTTGAGAAAAATTTTAGGATGGAATAATGCTATGAAGTTGTGTGAGTTTCTTTCCTTTTTTTTTTCCCCCCTTGGATAAATACATCACAAATTATATATGCATAAAATAATAAAAAATATTTTAAATAAGCCATTATTTGGCAGTCACAATATGAAAAACAAAGAAAGAAACCCACAGATCACCAGAAAAAGCCATATCAGAATTAAAACAGTGTCAGAAATTACCAAAATTAGGAAGTAAACCTTCGAGCATATTTCAGGGTGCTTCCTAATGGGCTCAAGTTTTATTTTACATTCTGGAACAACGATATCATTACAGTTTGTGAAGCTTGTATATAAGAAGCTTGTATAGAATGTCTTGTAGAAACCTGTATATTATATTGTAGAAGGCCGTATAGAACATGACTGCATCAAGCAGGATCCAAATAGTGTGGTCATAATGTAATGTGTATTCCAAAGATTCAGTGTAATAAGTTTATTAATGCAGCAACATTTCAGTAGTTGAATAGGATTTGATACTTCCTCATACTGGAGTTCATTTGAGAAGCTGGATATTGGAATGATTCAAAAGTCCTATTAAGTCTTCTCTCTCCTTAATTAACTTAGACAAGTGTGTCGGTTAAAAGTAGTTTTCATGTTTTGATGTCTCTGCTTTTTGTAGCTGTTGGATGAACTGCCAATGATATACAGTTGTTGTGTGTTTGTCTACTGCCTGTAAGTATTTCTTAAATGTTTTTTTTCTGAATATTTTTGAAATACTAGACTTTATAGTATAGAATATGTGGAGCTCAACAGAGAGGCTGACATTGAGGCTTCTACTGCTTTCAATGAGATCTTAATTTTGCCAATAGTACAACATTGTGATTCGGCAATTGGAGCACCAAGTTGGCTTAAATCCTTGTTTTTGCTAATTTAGAGATGTTTTCCTGGTGTTTGTTTAGCAGGAAAGCATTAAAGAGTTGTGCTGCATCCAACCATAGCTGTGTTACTTGGTATGTAAACAGCTGACATCAGAAAATCACTTCAGTAATACCAAAGAAATTATCAATGTGGCAATTAATTGCGGCTATGTTTTTATGACATAGTCTGAATTTACATGCAGATTTCAGATTCTGGTTAAACCTGCTTTCCACTCATCTGGAAAAGTAAAGCAAAAAAAGGCATTAAGTGCAAGTTTTGTGAAGAATGTCTTGGAACATGCATGGCAACTTAATGCTATGCCAGGGTGGTTTGAACCATTTAATTTCAGGAATAACGTGGCATTTGGCGACTGTAAAGAAACAGCAAGTTATTTTTCTTGCCTGTTGCTGCAAGGCCTGGATGGAATATGGTTTGATTCCATTGCTTGGAAAATCCAAATGATGAAAAGAACCTGTTGCAGACAGTAGTTAATTGTCTTCTTGGTTTTGAACATGTGATCAACTATTCAACTTGCAAACTGGATATATTTTTTTGTAAAGGGTACAGGTAGCTTGCAATGGAGATGGGCTGTGATAGAACTAAATCTACATCTTGTGGAAATTACCATCAGTTTGTGATTCATACATTAGTATGATTTGTGCAAACTGAGGAGCAGAATAATAATGTCTCTGTTAGTGGGAATATTTCCATTGTAGCTCCCTGTCTCCTTGAAATTGCCTTTGCATTCATTTTGTCTGATTTGAGTGTGATTGGAGAAAGGATGAGGAGAGGCTTTAGAAAGCCATTTGAAAGAATAATCACGCTCCTTTTGTGCAGTGGTTGCTGTCGTCTTCAAAAGCACTGAACTCTGTTACTGCACATCCAGCTCTAACAAGACTCTGTATGTTTGGTTGGTAGTAATTAAAATGCTGTGAAGAACGAGCTAATGCTTGGTTCAGGAGGCCTTTAATAATCACTCTGGTTTTCTTGGAGGTAGTTGGGGTGGTTCTGCACAAGATTCTCCCTCATACATCATTCAAGTCCAGTGACTCTCAGGCCGTGCAATTACTTTGGCAATGCATTTTGCAATGTAACGCATTGTGCTGCCTCATAGATTATATTCCAGATGTTCCTACACGTTTCTTTTGGTTTGTTTTATTCATCCATGCTGGTGTCTTTTCCGAAAGCTTATGAACTGAAGAGTTCATTGTTTTGTAAGGTGAACCTTTTCCCACACTGACTTTAGCTCACAGATGTAATGCTTTGGGGCAGTTGTATTGCATTTCAAACTCATTTCTAGTTTGTCACCCATCACCACTTAAACACCTTAGAAAAATGTTTATACTTTCTCAATTTAGTCTGCTGATTTGTTTAGTTTCAGTACATGCATAAGCTTATTGTTGGGCTTTTTGTTTGTTTTTGAAAAATACCTCCTTTATGTGATAAGTGACAAATGTTATCACTTTCCTTTATGTTCTGTTCCAGGTACGAATGTTTCAAGTACAAGAACACAGTCAATTATCCAATGCTTTTCATTTTAATAACATACAGCTTCATAGTCAGCATAGTAAGTAACTTTTTCTGATACCTCATTTTCTCCTGCATGTTGGCAGCCTCCTGTCACACAAGCAATCCTGAGTCACTCCCACTTCCAGTGAAGAATGACTCTTGGTGGGAGAATTACATACTGGCCTTAGTAAACTGAAACCTTTCTCTCTAAACTACTATACTGAATAAATGAAGAGGAAACAACACAATAATCCAATTGCTAGAATAGGAACGTGAAGAAAACAGTCCTTTTAGGACTGAGGAGTCCTTTTAGAGGGCTGAAGCACGTCGCATATGAAGACAGGCTGAGGGAGCTGGGCTTCTTCAGCCTGGAGAAGAGAAGACTGTGGGGTGACCTCATTGCAGCCTTTCAGTACCTAAAGGGAGCCTACAAACGGAAGGGGAGTCAACTCTTTGAAAGGGTAGATAACAGCAGGACAAGGGGAAATGGCTTTAACTTGAAGGAGGGAAGATTCAGGTTGGATGTCGGGGGAGTTTTTTGTTATGAGAGTGGTGAGCTGCTGGAACAGCTGCCCAGAGAGGCTGTGGGTGTCCAGTCCATCCCTGGAGGTGTTCAAGGCCAGCTGGGATGGGGCCCTGGGCAGGCTGGTCTGGTCTTAAATGTGGAGGTTGGTGGCCCTGCCTGTGGGGGGGAGGTTGGAGCTTGATGATCCTTGAGGTCCCTTCCAACCCAAGCCATTCTGTGATTCTATGATTCCTCTTAGGTCCCTGAGGAAAACTCTTTGACAAATATGACAATAATGTTCATCAGGATGTAAGAAGTGAACTGTAGTGAACTGTTGTATTGAGGGGTGTTTTAAAACAACAGCCCGAATAAGAAAGGAGCATTGCTGATTAAGAAATGAGATTCAACCCGGTTTCAATTCTTCTAACTTGACTCCCTTTCTCAATGCAAACAGCTACCTGCATGAACAAAACGGCTTTTGCACAGTCTGTCAGCCACAGATGGAATCTCTTTCTTTATTTGTCAGTGATAAAGGTTTTTTATTAAAATAGTGATACAGGTCTTTTTCCTTTAAAAGACTTGTCTTCTCTTTTGCACCTCCTAAGCTTTCTTTTCTTTACGCTTGTGGTAAGCTATGCCTAGGGCACAGCATCTTTCTGTCTCCAAAAACATAGCTTAAATGAACTATGTGACCAGCATGTCTATTGACTACTGGCTTTTGGTAAAAAAAAACAACTGAAATATTATTGTCAAAAACATTCATAATAGCAAATCAAAGCAAAGCACATCATCTTCTTGCAACACTTACAAGCGATGTGCCTGGCAGTTTCTGTATTTTAATTGTTTTTGTGTGTGTTACAAGTCTGTTAAATGAGAGGAGGTTTTAGATGCTAATTTCTCTCTCTGTGCTTCCAAATGTAACATAACTCCACAGTTCAAAATGGGTTGAAGAAACCCCAGATTTTGCCAGAGGAAACTTCAAATGTTTAATAAGCTTTAATGGTATATGGGTAGGCCCTCATTTTTATTCTAATAGAACAAGCATTGGCTGTATTTAAATCAATAATGTTATGGTTGTTCTCTGTTGCAACTTATTTATCTCTTTTTAATCTTTGCAGGTTTACTTAAAATTGAAACAGCCTGTATTCCATCAGGTAAGCCTTGCTCTGTTCGAGAAGCTGGTTTTGTTTAAACCATATTGTTTTATTGGAATGTCATATAGGGAGCTATAGCTGGAAGGAAGAATGCAAGGCAAACACCATTTGCTTTTCACTTTGTCTTTAAGCAGCACTGCTGCCTGTCACATTGCCATCCTGTTACTGGATGACCTGAAAAACTGGTAGGTTTGATATGGGTTGTTTTAGTATTTGACCTAATAGCCTACGTGTTTTTTCATCAGTGTAGCAAATGTTTCAAGAAAAAGGCCTTAATGAGTCCTGATCTGCTTTATTCTATTACTGGCTGCTGTGAAACTACAACATGGCATAGGCAGTTTATCCCCATGGTCTTCTCCCCCTTTTTCAATATCAACTTTCTTCTTAAACTATTCAATTTTAACTTGTATATATTCAAAATGTATCTAAATGGAGAATATTTACAGGGTTATGTGGTGACCTTACTGCTATTGATTCTGTATGACAGGCTGAGAGAGCTGGGGCTCTGCAGCCTAGAGAAGAGAAGGCTTCAAGGAGACCTTATAGCAGTCTTACAGTACCTGAAGGGTCCTACAGGAAAGCTGGGGAGGAACTTTTTATAAGGCCAAGTAGCAACAGGATGAGGGAAAATGGTTTTAAACTGGAAGACGGTAGATGTAGAATAGATATTAGGAAGAAATTCTTTACTGTGAGGGTGGTGAGACACTGGCACTGGTTGCCCAGTGAGGTTGTGAATGCCCCTCCCTGGAAGCATTCAAGGCCAGGCTGGACAGGACTGTGAGCAACCTTATCCTAGAGGGAGGTGTCGCTGCCTGTAGCAGGGGGTTGGAACTAGGTGATCTTAAAGGCCCCTTCCAACCCAAACCATTCTATGATTCTATGGTTGTACAGACTTAATAATACATTTGGTATTATTACATACAGGCTCTTTTGCAGCTACACTGTCTGAAATTATTAATGTGCATCTGCTGGTGTCAGGGTGGGACATGCCTCACTTGACCATTCACAGGACTTTAGAAGTCATGCTTGCTTGTCTATGCCATGTGTAGCTTTCCTTCTTTTATGGCTTTTTTTTTTATTAAGGATAACAGCAGAGAAATTGCCGAGCAAAATCACAGAGCTCTTTGGAGGACAGAGCTTTAAAGCCTTAATTTCTGAAATTGGTAGTGCCAAAATGTGCGTGCTTCATGAGCAGTCATAAAAATGATACATACTTCCTGTTGCTGGATTAGTAAAGTGCTGGTGAATAAAATAAATTCTCAATTGCTCCAAATGATCTCTCTTAGAAACAGGAATTGTTAACTCTACCTGTGGATAAAAAGAGAGACTTGCAGGTGTTTTTTTTTACCCTGTTTATTAAATTCCATTTTACCATCCTGCTTTTATTTTTGTCAGGAGGATGAAGGGTGAAAATTGCAATTTCTGATACTTTTACTGAGCTGGTTGTAACTAACTTTGAATGATTTTAAATATATATTTTTTTTACAATAGTGGAATTTACTACTGATGTTGGCCTGTTTTATACCTCTAATTACCTACTCAACCTACACTTACTGCAGTAAGTAAATCACAGTTTCACTGTAGCTCAGTTTGGGGTGTTCATGTAGGTATAGTTCCATATGACAGATACTAAGATAAATATTACGACTTGTCTGGGAAGAGAAATAGGGAAACTTTAACTTGCTGCCCCAAAGCACTAATTTTTTGCATCTGGTTTCTGTTTGGTTCTGTGTATGAATTCCCTGTAACAATTTATACATGGAGAATCAATGTAGAAAAGATTTAGGCCAGTAAAAGTGCTAAACTTTTTCTAACTCTTTCCAAATTGATTTTAATGCAGAACATACAGTTATGGCCAAATACCGAAGTCTTAAGTACTGCAGACATTTTTTTTCATAATCTATGCCAAATATGTCGTAAATCTGGAGAAAGCATTGCGCTGACTCACAGCTAGGCAAGGTTAGGTTATTTTCTTAATTCTTGTCCTCTGTATAATTACAGTACGTATTTTCCAGCTGAATGGGTTGTATAATCTTGAAGGTTATGTATTAAATCTGTTTATACCATCATAGTGTAGCCCATAGTCTCAGTCCCAAGCTGTATGAGAAAGCAGCATTAGGACATAAAACAGCATTTGATTTCTCTAGGTATTTGTGATTATCATCATTTGCCAACCTTGCAGAAAGGAGAATAATCCCCTGGACACCTTGGTATTGTTCATTGTCACAGTGTGTTTTTTCCTCTAAAAGGAGAGCAGCAAGACTCTTTGAAAGGGTAGATAACAGCAGGACAAGGGGAAATGGTTTGAAGTTGAAGGACGGAAGATTCAGGTTGGATGTCAGGGGAAGTTCTTTACTATGAGAGTGGTGAGGTGCTGGAACAGCTGCCCAGAGAGGCTGTGGATGCCCCATCCATCCCTGGAGGTGTTCAAGGCCAGGTGGGATGGGGCCCTGTGCAGGCTGGTCTGGTATTAAATGTGGAGGTTGGTGGCCCTGCCTGCAGCAGGAGCCAGGGGGGTTGGAGCTTGATGATCCTTGAGGTCCCTTCCAACCCAAGCCATTCTATGATTCTATGAAGAATGGGAAAGGATTCCATTCTATTCAGTAGACAGGAACCATGCTTCAGTTCTCAGTGAATTGCTTTCCACTTTCCTTCCCAACTTGGGCTCATGAATTGCATATTGCCAGCAGGGCATGACAGGAATTCAGTTTGTTACTCATGGTACCGTGGCATTAGAGACCAACTTCTCACTCTCCATTCAGACATTTACAGGTATGCAGGGGTCTCCGTGCTTCAGCCATGGGATGTGCATTTTAGTTAGCGGGGCACTACATATCATTAGAAGGGGAAAACACTTAAAACTGATTTGTTGGCTTTTTTTTCTTTTCTTTTTTTTCTGTTTCATCAATTAATCAAACAAAAGATAGCACTACTCTTTACAGGCTTGTATTGTTTTGCTTATATCAAAATTTCTATGGCTAAAGCACTATTGTACCTAATTTCCATGCTAAACAGGCATAGGTCCCAGTTCTATAGGTGTTCTGTAGCCAGCATCATTGACCACTCCTCTTTCCCATCCAGCACACCAGTTTACTGTCTGATGGGTAACTGAACAAGTTAAAACTGTTCAGAATTAGTTTTAAATCACATTAGTTGCTTATCCCTGTTTAGCGCATATGTATTTGTGCTTATGGAAAGAAAGGGGTGGGGGAAGATTGGCTACAGGTGAGGAGTCATCCTCTGACAGACAAGTCAGCCCTCTAAGTAGAAGAAATGCCCTCAAGAGTTAAATTTTTAGTCTTCTATCTCATGGGTGGCCTTCGAATATGATATGGCCTAGAAAACTCATCTGCAAAGCATTTTCCATCCAGATTTATTTACTTGCTCCATACTGTATGCAGGCTGTACAACTGAAGGGCTCAAAATCTTCATTCAGCGAGTGGACTGAGCTACATGAATAGTGAAATAAATCTAAAATCCTTTATGATTTGCATAGACATCTGCTGCAGGAGTTTGAAGCAAATTTCTAACAGAGATACTTAGAAGGTAAACAGAAAATTAGATGAAGCCTAACCTGACAGCTTTTTTTGACAGCTGCTTTTTCTGCATTAGAAAAGTCAGTTAAAAATCTTTTGTATAGACATTACAAAAGTGTTGATACATTCTCCCATGAGTAACAGAGCAAGCTGGGGGGGAGATCAGTATGAGAATTGCAAATATGGTAAGGGAGTGAGTAGTGCAAAGTGACTAAGGGAGGTGATGAAAAGCAGACTCGGTCTGGACTTTCTCAGATTGGTTATGGGAGTGTTTCTATTTAATGACCTGTAGCAGGAAAAGAGTCACATCCTGATGATATTTATGGTGATACGAATCGCAGAGACATCTCTAAGTACAGAGGAGGATGAAGAGCGAACTGGGAGACCTGGAGGACTAACACTGCCAAAGAAGGGGTAGTATTTGAAATGATTCAGAATGGAAGAACTGATGGGCACGTACCAGCTACTCTTGTTGTAAGCTGTGCACAGATCACTGATGGAGGAGAGAGCCTGGATGTGTTTGCTGATCACAGCATAATAATATGACCTGTGAATTTTCTGCAGCAATGATAGAAGTAAACCATGTGTACTGCATTTACAAGTTAAGGTGATTTTAGATAAGAGGGGGTACGCTTGAGAGGAAAATCTTCAGTGGTGTTTTAAGCATACAAATGGAAAGAAGAAAGAAGAATGACTTAGGCTAAGAAGAAACTTGAATACTGAATTGTATATGGGAGCCTGAAACTGAATGAAGAGTATGTTGTGGTACAGCATCACCCATTCAGACTTACAGCTTCCCATTTTGGGGAATATCTGTGGGTAACACACAGTGTACTGCAGCTCTCCAGAGTCCTTCTTCCTGCTAAGGCAGCAGCCTGTTGTAGCCTTTTGCCTTAATGATATTGCACCTTTTAGTGGTTTCCTGTTTTCTACATGCCCAAATTGCCAAGCAATCTGCTAAAAATGACCTCTTCGGGGCATATCTTCACCACAGAGCTTTTCATACTCAGGCATTGTCCTGCTGAAGAACAAGTATGAAACAATTTGAGTGAAATTTTACTCTAAGTTACACAGCCTCACTTCGAGAAAACAAGTACAGCTTTCACTCTGGCCAGAACCTCTACCTGCACAGTAGCTTAGGGAGTGTGGAAAGATGTTCAGAGTCTGCAAAGGACAAGCTGTACAAGTCATTGAAGGAGGAACCAAGAAAAACTTGGTTTACTGCTGCAGACCGTGGCCCAGGAGCTCTGGAAGGCTGCTCAGCACCATGCAGCAGTGGTAACTTGCATGTCACATTGATGTAATTGAGACCAAACCAGGTGAATCTGGGTTGGCTCAGAAATGAGCTGTTGGTGCCACATGTAGTGCTGAACAGCAATAAGACTATCCTCAGATACTCAGTGTTACTGTGGGAATTGCCCTTCCTTTTAATCTCTGCTCAGATTTCTTTCCTAGAAATGCCTGAATATGTACAAGTCTGATGCCTTTGCTGTAAATCTCAAATACAGTTTCTAGCTTCAAGTACTATTTCTTGATAGATGGTTAGGATATTAATAGGTAAGTCGTGCCACAATCCCCAAATCTCCAAGTGTGATTCCCAAAGCGTGCATGAATATTTGAGGCTGATGAATTTGTTAACACGGAATGGACTGGAAGCCAGGAGCAGAAGAAATAGAAGTGGAAATAACAGGTTTTCTGTACTAGAACAGTAGATGAAGAACCAGTTTTGTTCATTTCCCCCTGCGTGGAGGGCAAAGCTTGTTTCTTACATACACAAGAACAAATCTGTTTGATGTACTAAACTCTACATCATCTCAAAGATTATGCTGAATAGTGAGTGCTGGAATGCTTGGGTCCTATCTGTAAATGGGAAGCATGCTGTTCATATATGTCCTTCTCACCAGGTAATACTCAGTATGAAGAAGACTTTGACTTTTTCCCCATTGGAAAGATACAGGTTTGGAAGCTGAAATAATCATATCGTGGAATCATGGAATCAGAATGGCCTGGGTTGAAAAGGAACACAATGATCATCGAGTTTCAACCCCCCTGCTATGTGCAGGGTCGCCAACCACCAGACCAGACTGCCCAGAGCCACATCCAGCCTGGCCTCGAATGCCTCCAGGGATGGGGCATCCACAACCTCCTTGGGCAGCCTGTTCCATTAGAGGGGAAACTGTTATGGATAACAGAAGAAAAGCTTCTGCTGTTTTCTCTTGTTTAAATTGTAGTGCAAGTATTCTTTTGCTTACAATTTAAAGGCACTGTAAGGCAGAATTGCACAAAGCTTTCTTGGGTTTTCACGTGTCACTGAAGTGATACATTAAAGAACAACAACAAAGAGAACTGAAGCAATTGAGAAATTTGAATAGACTTGAATTATGGTAGATATTTTATTTTGTACTTTATCCCTTGGGTGGGCAGATAATACCTGACACGCTTTTTTTGGCATATTTAAAACAGTAAATCCATGGGTGGTAAAGAAATAAAAGTAAACACTGCTCCCAAAAGTATAAACTAGTTTATGCTGCACTGTTTATAGACATTTAGTAAGCAAAAGCTGTCATAAGACATGCATATCGTAGCAACGCCTCCTGGATGTTTGCCTGTGTGAAGAGAAGGATTGGAGCACACAGAGCAGAACGCTTTGTTGTTCCAGCCTTTCATGGGCTTTTAAGCGTGAGTGTTGTGTTTTACTGCTAACAGCCTATTTGTGTGGGGGAGTGGAAAAGGCAAGAAATTGAAGTGTCAGCTGTGGACAAATCTTTCTTTAGGCATTGCAAGGGTCTTTTTTTCCTTCCTTCATCAAACCCATCCCCTTCCACAAGCCATTAAGCAACTCACTGGGAGATATGGGAGATACTGAAGCCAGTGGCTCTACAGCTTTTCAGAGCTTTTGCTTTTTCCTGCTTTTAGCAGTTGCAGAAATAGCATTTGTAGCCAGTGTTTTACCTGGGCTTTTGGCTGGCTCTAAGCTGTGTTTCTGTGGACTTAATCTAACACTATTTATTTGGTTCCTTGTGTAAGGAAACTGAGAGAAGTTACATAGCAAAAGCTTGAAGGTCATTCAGTTGGACTAGATGATCTTAATGGTCTTTTCCAACCTTAATGATTATGATTCTCTTGAGCAAATTGGTAAAAGTCTCTCGCTTCACGGGTTTGTTTTTCTGTAACCATGCTGCAGAACTGTGTTTTGACAATGCAAATTGTAGATGAGAACCACAAGGAAATGAGGTCAGGCCAAGGAGTCTTCCCAAGAGCTTCTTCTTTCTCTCTTAGAATAAATTACTGGATTTGGTTAGGAAAGCAAAAGCTCTTTGAAATGAGTAAAATGCTGTTCAAGAGCAGTGTGCTCTTGCAGCTCGGAAAGCAAATGGTACCCTGAGCTCCATCGGAAGAGGGGTGGCCAGCAGGGACAGGGAGAGGATTGTCCCTTCCTACTCTGCCCTCGTGAGGCCCCATCTTCAGTACTGCATGCAGGTATGGAGCTCCCAATACAAGAAAGACAGGGAACTGTTGGAGAGGGTCCAGAGGATGGCCAAAAAGATGATCAGTGGGCTGAAGCACCTCCCCCTGTGAAGACAGGCTGAGGAAGCTGGGCTTGTTCAGCCTGGAGAAGAGAAGGCTGCGGGGTGACCTCATTGCAGCCTTTCAGTACGTAAAGGGAGCCTACAAACAGGAGGGGAGTCAACTCTTTGAAAGGGTAGATAACAGCAGGACAAGGGAAAATGGTTTGAAGTTGAAGGAGGGAAGATTCAGGTTGAGTGTCAGAGGAAGTTCTTTACTGTGAGAGTGGTGAGGTGCTGGAACGGCTGCCCAGAGAGGCTGTGGATGCCCCATCCATCCTAGGAGGTGTTCAAGGCCAGATGGGATGGGGCCCCTCAATACCAGGGCCATACCTAGAAGATTTTTCTGGTTTATGTGCTGCAGTCCAGCAAGGGAACAGGAATTAGTTTACAGTTTTGTGTAAAGAACAAGCCAGAATGAATTAGCTTTTCCAAATGGTTTTGCTTTGTTTACAGAGCAGTATGCACATAGCAATAGTGTAGTTACTGAATTTATCTCATGCTGAATGCAAACAGAGAGCTGCTGAGCTGAATGGCTTTACATAGTCAATATTGGAGCTTCTATCTGTTGTCAAACACAAAGAATCCATTGTCTGTTGTGTTCTAAATGTATGCACTGGTAATACAGTGTGTGCTACTAACCTCATCTTTAAAGCTAAAATGAGTTTGGAAGGTGGCCTTTATGGACTTCTGAACGGTAGGTTTTATTAAATGCTGTTACAGCAATCTGTTTTGTGTCAGGTGAATGGTTGCATGCATATGCTTGTGGGATATTAATAGCTGAATGCTCCACTTATGGCAGAGCCTTCAAGACAATGTAGTCTAAAAGAAGGAAAGAAATGAGGTTGACAGAATATGGTGAAGACACTAGTATGTAAATTAACTGTTCTGTGAGGTTCAGTGGGTTTTAAAAACCCACTAGGATGAGTTTGTATCACAGTAAAGTGATGCCACTGGTGTCTGAAAATCCTCCGTGCTGCATTGGCTTCTGCATCACTGTTCAGGCATGGCAGACTCCATTGCTTCACTTTGTTAGTCTGTATGTCTTGAAGGTGGTATTGTGTGAATCCTAAGGCTGTGGAGAAAGAAATGGAGTCTGATTTGAAGATCACGAGGCAGGAAAGAAATGATTACTTTGACCTTTTATTTGTCAGACCATTCCATTCAACTTCATTGATCTTACAGTGAGACAGATGTTGCTCATGGGACTTCTCAGAGCATGCAGCCTTTTCTCTGTATTTGTAGACTGAATCCTAGCAATTTGGGAATAGATGATTTCAAATGCTCCCTGGGAAGTTTCTTCCATGCTGGTGCTCAGTGTGGGCGTAGTGCATAGTCTCTTGAAGTGTTTGCCTTCAGAAAAAAATATTAATCAAACATAAGTGAAGGAAGTATAACTTTCAAATGTGTTTTCAACTGATGCTTATGCAACCAGGGGTTAAAATTTACAGCTAGAGAACAAGTAATGGGACTGAGTTACTGTTTGGATGCCAAGGTGTTTACTGAGTGCCATCTAGTGTTTGATGGAAGACCCAAAGAAAAATTTAGCAGGGATTCTATTTTCTTCAGGCGAAGAAATAACACTCAAGATGCAAACAGTTTTATTCATTTAGTATGTTATAAAGTCTTTTGAATACCTCTGCTGACCTTCACTTCTGCTTTTATTTACAGATCATGTATGGAACACTAGTTTCTGTTATAGTTCTACGATCTGTTTATATAGTATTATGGTAAGTGTTATTACATACTGCTAGTAGCTCAACATTATAAGGTACATCGTAGCATGTGTATCTTTTCTGGTGGTCCTAACATGGGAAATGAGAGGTGGCAAAATTTCTTTAACTAGGTACACAGTGCTAGTTCACGTGCTCTGGTTGAAAGAGAGCACCCCACTTCCTTGCATTTTCTTGAAGCCAGCAAGTTATCATCAAACAAAGCTGATACCTCTACACTTGGAGTCAGTATTTATCAGTCAGAATGTTCCTTTCCACGTCCGTACTCAAGTATCTAAAATTCAAAAGTGAAAGATAGTAAACCAAAAATGTAAACAGCAGTTTTCACTACAATTTTGAATTGGTAAATTTATATGTGTGTGTATATAATGGAAATTGTAATAAAAAATACTTTCATAGCAAACAGGAGGCTGTTATATGAGGAGAAACACTGAGAAGCGTCACAGCATAGAGTTGGTGGATAAACCTGAAGAAAAAAGAATTGAATTGATACCGGAATAAGTATATTCGTTTAGCTCACAGGACAGAGCTTCCTGTCTCTCCACTGTGGAGAGTTGGCTTTCTCATGAGTTTGGGAATTGCCTCTGAAAATTACCAATTTTTCCCTATATTATTATGTCTTCAAGTAAAAGGTTAAACTTTGTTTTTAGCTCTGTATGTAACTGTTGAGGAACATAAGGGAAAATATAACAAAAGATGTGAATTTGAAGTGGATATGCTGAATCGCCTTTCAATTGCAATTTCAGTTAATTTGGTTTGACTTTCCCCAAGAAATTTCCACAAACCAAGCATGAATGTTCACAGATTTCTGTTAAGCAAAAAACACTTAAAATGGATTGCATGTTGCTTGCAGCTATAAAAACAACAACAGTTTAAAGACAGTTTTCAAACCCGTGAACATGGAAATTTTAATCATAGCATAGAGATCTTAAGTGATATTGCCTCTATTGATATCCAAGGGGAATCAAGTTCGAGTCGATCTAATTTTGTTCTTGTACAAGGATTCAGCCCAGCTCTAATCATTTAGATTAAATCTCTCTCTGTGTAGATAAGCACTTGGGTCTGCTGCCTTTCCAGTTCTGCAAATTCCACTCTTGTCCATGCTCATTATTTCTGAAACATTGCCATTATGCCTCTACCAATAATACCACCATCCTTCTAGGATTTCATCCAATGTTTTCCACCAGCAAAGTTAATCTCTGAAGTTTTACCTACTCTTTCCCTTCAGTTTTTAGAAGTTTTTGGAATGTATTTTCTTAATTAACTAGATCACTTCATTGCAGCACTACAAAGGCTGACTTCCCTTTTCAGTTACATTGATGCAAACTGTGGTTAGAAAGTTGAGATGGGGAAAGAAGCTTTGCTATCCTGACAGCACCCTTTCTCTTCTCGAAAAGCCAGCCCTGAGTATACTTCTGGATTTACTTCCTCTCTGTGTTGCTAAAATGCATTTCTGTCTTTCTGTTCACAATTCTCGTAGTTGCCCAAGCCTGTTGTAGCTTACATTTTGACTGCTGTTTCTGCTTTTCTATTTTATTTCTTTAATATGTATTAACCTCATATGACTCATGTTTCTTAGTGCAGGGCTGGAAGTTGCTCTGAGCTCAGTGTACAGACCTTAAAGAGCAGTACACAAATCCTTTCAGGCTGCTGCCTTTTATCCCCACTATTGGTTATCATTCCTGCCTATTTCCCCCAACTTTTCATCATTTCTTGGTTCTGCTTCATTCCCAAAATTATGACTTGGCAAATGTTGTCCTGTGTTCATATAGCATGTTCCCTATTAATGAGTGATTCCAGCCTCTCATACTCCTTCACAAAACACTATTTATTCTCTGAACAATTCTAGCTATAATTATCTAATTACCAGCATCTATAACATACCATTTAGTGCTCTTTCATGTCTTGGACTTGCTCATATCTTTAGAGCAGAGTCAGGATTATTACAGTGTGGTCTCTGCCATGTACCACACGGTTCTCCGTGCATTTATTAGGTTAAACAAACCATAATTTTGCCAGTTTATATTGGCAGCATGCTTGTTGTTAACATGTACCACTTGCGTCTGGTTGGTTTGCTGAATGGAAGAAGCTGTACCTGTCTGCTTGGCCATTTCTATTGCCACTGCTCACAGCTGTGAAATGTAACTGGGTACATTGCAGTGGAGGAAAAAACAACTTAGGAATGCATTTTAAACCAAAATCTAAACTGTACATCCATGAAGTTCAAAAATAACTTGAAAAGTATTTCATGGCAGCCTCTTGGGAGTGGAATTGGGCTTTCTTTTGGGCTTATTAGTGGAAAGGAGCAAATGCTACCAGTTTCCATGTAGTTGGCAATTCCAGCCTGAATGCACGTACTGAGGTGAGCTTACAGACAGTTCACTTTCTTGCAGCTGATTCTTCAGTATGTTTCTAATATCCTAAATAAATGTTGTTTTCTCCCCAAACGGGAATTTTGCTTTTTCTGTTCCCAAGGTATATTGTATTGGAAATACAATATACAGTATCCTTTTGGGAGTGTCCTGAATTGTCACATGGCTAATAAATAACTGAATGATTACATGTGGGACTGACAAATTCTTACCTTTTGGATAACTTCAGTTTTCCCACGTACTACTTATTCATAATGCAACAAACATTTAGGTGACAATTAGTAGTGTAGAAGCAAAGTCTCTAGAAGACCAGTCCCAGAGAATGCTGATTCAGGAGAAGCGGAGTAATACATGCACTTGTTAGAGAATGTCCAGAGGAAGGCCACAGAAATGATCCAATGGACTGAGAACAAGGACAAACAAGGAGAAATGGTTTCAAACTAAAACAGGAGAGATTTCGATTGGATATAAGAAAACACTTTTTTTTGTCTATGATAAGGGTAGTGAAGCATTGGCACAGGTTGCCCAGAGAGGTGGTGGATGCCCCATCCCTTGAGGAGACATTCAAGGTCAGGCTGGACGGAGCTCTGAGCACCTGATGGAACTGTAGTTGTTCCTGTTTATTGCAGGGAGGTGGATGTCCTTTAAGCTCAAACATGTCCCTTCCAACTCAGATATTTGTGTGATTCTATGAATACTTAAATAGATGACATTTGAAGTTGATATCTTCTTAAATGAAGCACTTTACATGTATGTTATAGTGTTTATGTATGCTACAAGCTGCCTTTAAAGCATATTGAACTAAGCTCTGTTATTTCTCTTTCTCTCTTCAGGGTATACCCATGGCTTAGAGGTCTAGGCTATACATCTTTAACTGTATTTCTAATGGGATTTTTCCTCTGGAATGTGGACAACATTTTCTGTGAGAAATTGAGGTGAGCACTTTCACTTTGTCTCGCTAGCTCGTAATCCTTCAGCATAAAGCATTGTTTTCTTTGCTGTGTGTATTCAAGTCCATCTCATGGTAGGTTTGATAAGCTGCCTACAAAGCATTCACAAGGCTTTTATCCAGTTTTCTCATGACTAGATTCAGCACTGAACAGTTCTTTTAAAGGTTTTCTTACTCATGAATAGATTCCTTTTATTTTTCTTATAATAGGTATTTCTCTTTAACTTCAATTTAAATTGAGGGAAAGTAATGTCACTGAAGTAATTTTGAGGATCTGTGCCTTACTGAAGTCTGCTCTTCATACTTGATTTCACTTGAATGAGATTTTTATCCTGCTTTTTTTTTTTGTTCTGCTCTTATCATTTCCTAGGAAGATATCAAAAACAGCAGTTCTGCAAGTTAAAGAAATGTCTGCTGCAATATATCTGTCACCAATAAATAGCAGCAATTTGAGTGTCTCAAAGAGCAGTAACTCTGTGAGCCATTGCATTGTGCCTAGCTGCTATTATTAGCCTGAAGTCTTATAGTTTAGCACTGTAGAGAGGCCAGAAAGACTTCATCTCTGCTTAGTCTATTGCCAAATGGGGTAAAAAAAAAAGAAACCGGCTTCCAGATAAAGCATGTAGGAATCCACCATCTTGTTGTATGGCAGACACTGTACATGTGCATGAAAGAACACCAGACCAACACATTGGCTTCTGAGTGCATCATCCCTTGGGGCTGGACAGCTTCCTAGAAGCACTTGTCTTTCACTTCGTTGTGGTGCTTATGTTCCACCACAAGCTGGAAGAATTGGAGAGGTTGATGCCAGCAATAAGAAAATCCCATCTTGACTCTCTGTACATAACATAGAGAGGCTGACTCTCAGTGTACATAACATACACTGTTATGTTCTTGAGTCTTTGGTGTACAGAATTATCCTATTAAGTTGCTTTGTTAGGCTCAGATCATAACATGCTGTAAGGAAGTCTTATGTTTTCCATCTGTGTCTTTTGGCTCTGTAAGTCTTGCAGTATTTTGAGCCAATTAATATGTAACTCCAGCAGGATTTTCATTAGACTTGGGGAGGACAAAAAAAAAAGGGCAAAAAAAAGCCCCTCTAAAAATATTCGATACAACTTGCATAGGAAGTTTATTTGCCAACACAAACAGGTAGGTACACAGTCACTTTGCACATGCTGGCATCCAGGGTTGATTTTTGCAGCTGCATCAAATTGCTGGTGAGATTGCAGCACCCAATTCACCAAGCCTGCTGAGTTCCTGGATGTCTGTGGGGCTTTGGAACTTGTTTCTAGAGTCAATGATTGCGCCAGCTGCTGAAGCTCTTTTTTTCCATCCTCATTTTGTAAAGGGAAAAAAAATGTTAGCATATTTGCTCTTATACTTGCTTGGTTATGGTGCTGGAAAGAAAAATTACATTTGCTTACTAGCTTTAATAATCAGATGTCTTCTGACCCTTTGAATTTCTCTAAGTCTAATTATAATTGGAACGTTTTGAAGTCATTCAGGCAGGGCAGAAGGCTGGCTTGGCTAATCTGGGATCTTCTCTTAGAGCTCAGGTGTAAAAAAAAAAGAAAGTCTGTGGCCACTGGAAGTGAAGTTAGGTGATGTGGAAGGACTATAGAGATGCTGTTTGTCATTGGAGGGAGACAATTTGTATGGCCAGAGCTCAATTAGAGTTGAAGATTGCCAGTGCTATGGGGGACAACCAAAAGGACTGGTTTTAAATATGTTAACAGTGAAAGGAGCACCAGAGATAACATTGGCCTGTTACTTGATGGGGATGGTCATCTAACAAACAAGACACAGACAAAGCAGGGATGTTTAATGCCTTCATCACCTCTGTCTTCAATCCGGATAGTGGGCCCAGAAACCCCCAGAGCTCTGAGTTGGAGGACTGTGACAATGAACTCCCAGACACTCCTAAACTTGTGCAGGATTTGCTGTTCTACCTGGATGCGAATAAATGTGTGGCATCTGATGGGATTCAGACCAGGCTTCTCAAAGAACTGGTTGATGTCATCACAAGACTTCTCTCAATTATTTTTCAGCAGTCTTGAGAATCTGGGGAGTTCCCAGTCAACTGGCAGCTGGCAAATGTCCCAGTTTTGAAGAAGGTCAAGAAAGATTCTGGTAGTTACAGGCCTGTCAGACTCATTTGGGTGCTTGGCAAAATTATGGAAGAGGTTATTCTGAGAATTACTGGAAAACACCTGTAAGGCAAAAAAGCCATTGGTCTAAGCCAACATGGGCTCATGAGAGTAAAGTCCTGTTTAATGAACCTAATCTCCTTTTATAACAGGGTTACCCGCTTAGCTGACCAGGGGAAGCCAGTTGATCTAATCTTCTTGGATTTCAGCAAAGCTTTTGATACTGTTTCTCACAATATCCTTATGGGCAGAATGTCCAGCATGCAACTAGGCAAAAACATCATGTGATGTGTGAACAACTGGCTGATGGGTTAGGCTTAAAGGGTTGTAGTAAATGGATTTACATCAGACTGGCGGCTGGTCATTAGGGCTCCATTTTAGGGCCAGTTCTCTTTAATGATTTTATCAATGACCTGAATTCAGGGCTTGGAAGTATACTAAGTTTGCAGTTGACACTAAACTGGAAGGGTCTGTTGATTCCCTTGAGGGCTGAGAGCCTTTGCAATGAGATCTCAACAAATTGGAGGGCTGGGCAGTCATCCGATTCCCATGGCAGTGGGCATAGACCCAAGCTGCCAGAGCTCAGGGAATGTTTGGACATTGCTGTCAGACTTTGGGTTTAGGGTGGTCCTGTGTGGGGCCAGGGGTTGGACTGAGTGATCCTCGTGGGTCCCTTCCAATTCAGCATATTCTGTGAAAAAATATACTCCATTTCTTGTTCCTTGTAATTTTTTGTTGTTGTTGTTTTTGTTCTCTAAAGGATCTGACTTGTGAATCATCCACCCACCAGCTCTTTTGGGCTCTAATGGTTCAAAATTGTTTTGATTCAGTTTTTGCTTCTCCTTATGTCATTTAGTCTGGAGCTAATTAAAAAAAAAAAAAAGAAAAAAACAAAACATGAGATTCTGATTTTGAGCTTTGCCTTTTCCTCCTATCAAAGCGGTCAGATTTTTGAGTGCTGCTGTGTGGAGGCAGAAGTTGGACTCTATGATCCTTACTGGTCCCTTCCAACTCAGGATATTCTATGATTCTAAAAGGCTGGGGTGACTGTTTTAGTATTCCAGTAGTCATTAATGGTCTGACTGATTCAAAGCTGTGTTTAGTTTTGTGACTGAGTTGGAAACCTGATCAATAGCTCAGGGACTAGCATTTAGTGGAGAGGCCTGAACACTGTAACATAATGCAGTAAATAAGTGTAACAGAAGCTGAAGGCTTTTCTCCCTTACGCCTGCAGTCTTTGCTGTTTTCCCTTTTTGTTTTGACTGAACATGAAGTGCAGGTCAGCAAAGAAGACAGGCAGATGTTCACATGTGCTCCACCAGCAACCAAAACAGGAGTTAACTGCAGAAATCTGGCGAGCAGGAGAAACCACAGTGACTTAGTTCCTTCCCTTTTTTTCCCTCTATCTCCATCATTGAGCCTTTTCCCAAGTAGCTCACACCCCATAACTGTTGAAAATATAAAATGTGTTGGCAGACCATTTCAGAACCTCTATTTTCATTGCTTCCTCACTAAACACCATATTTCTCCCTGCTCTAAGTGTAAAAAAGAGAAAGGTAAGCTAAGTCTCACGGAGCTGAAGTGAAGCAGTGAGGTCAGATGGATCCCTCTTCTCTCAGACCTTGTCCTCAGCAGTAGTTTGCAAGGTTTGGGACCGGAGAATGATAGAACTCATTTAAGACTGTGGGATGCCATAAGTACAGTCTCTGAAATTTAAGTCCAGAGGTAACAGATCACTCAAATCTGAGATTGTTCTCTTGGGGGAGGGGGAGGAAACAACAACAAAAACAATTGCACAGTGTTTTCTTTCTTACAGAGCACTACGAGAGAAGATGCCTCCTGTTCTGGGAGCTGTGACACAGTTTCACGCATGGTGGCACATTCTCACAGGCCTGGGCTCTTATCTTCATATCCTGCTCAGGTAGGAAATGTTTTCTAAACTGGATGATCATAAAGCAGTCTTGGGATTTTTCCCAGGTTCAGATTTACTTCAACATGCTGTGTCAGCAGAAGAGCAGGAAAATGACCTCTTAGTGAACTGGAGGAAGTGGAAGTCTTTTCTTCTTAGTGACTTGTCTGTAAGCTCTGGTAATGTATGTTCTCCAAAATAATCATCAATCTTTTAGATAGCCATGATTCTACAGAAACATGCAGTTCAGAAATGAGAACTCGGTAGCAATTTACTGTTGAATACTTTTGCAGTTTTAATTTATTTCCAAGTATAAGCCATTTATATCTTTCTGCTCCTGTGTGAGAATCCTCAAGTGCTTAAATGTGTTTAATTTTACAAGTGTAACTAATTATTTGATAGGTGCTGTCACTCCTGAGGACTATCAGACATCAAGCTATAGAGCAGAAGGGTGACGGCTGAAGTGGTTGGAGCAGAGCTGTTTGCAGAAGTGTGGGATGTTAGTTTTAGAAGGAGACTTAAATGTGTAAGCACCTTAATTAGCAGGTCTGCAGCCAGCAGATTTTGTCGCTGTTGTTGCTCTGTACCACCATCTACTGGAAGTAGGGATGAAAGTCGACAGAATGCAGATTTTATGTAGTTTGTTCAATACCAAACAGGTACATCCTGTATAGATGAGAAAACATGATCACATATCAGTTTTGCTATGCCTGACATCGTGTTCTCCATTTTTTGTCAGATGCTAAAATAGCCAGTAAGAGGAAAATCCAAGGAAAATGAGTACAATTCCAGTAGCTGATCTGATAGTTGTGTGTGTTGTTTTTGTTTTTTTCTTTTTGTATATACCTGTAATATATATATAATGTATGTGTGCATATATGTGTGTGTGTATATATAAAATACAGCACAGTATGTGAAAAACAGCTGCTCCATTTTGGCTGACAAGTTGTCTGCTGTCCTAAAGAGCTTGAGATGATCTTTTGAAGAAAATTCCTTATGGAAAACATGTTGATGGAAACACTTTGAATACTATAGGCAAGGTTTTTCCAGTATGCTGCACAGAGAAAACAATTTGTTTCTGCATTCTCTGGCCATTGAGGAATGTACCCTAACCCAATGAACTACATGCTTTCCCTGCAGTAGTTTCCTTAGGGTATTCTCTGAGGCACTACCTATATACCTGAGCAGATGGCTGCATAAGGAGTGAGATCGTAGACAGGAAAAGATCTGCTAAGGGGAAAGAATGGGTCAGAACAAAAGTAAGGAATCAAGTTATGCGTTTTTACTATTATTTTTATTGATATCTGCTACATTCTGTGATACAGTGAAGTAATCTCACCCTTCCAAAATGACAGGCTCTATCTAGTTCCTATTCATGGAGTCATAGAATGGTTTGGGTTGGAAGGGACCCTAAAGATCATCTAGTTCCTCCCCCCCAGCTATAGGCAGGGACACCTCCCTCTAGACCAGGCTGCTCACAGCACATCCAGCCTGGCCTTGAACGCCTCCAGTGTGGGAGCATCCACAACCTTTCTGAACAACCTGCTCCAGCTTCTCACCACCCTCACAGTAAAGGATTTTGTCCTGATATCTAGTCTAAATCTACTCTCTTCCAATTTAAAGCCATTTTGCCTTGTCCCATCACTTACAAAAACCTCCTCCCCAGCTTTCCTGTTGGCCCCCTTCGGGTACTGGAAAACTGCTATAAGGTCTCCTCGGAGCCTTCTCTTCTCCAGGCTGAAGAGCCCCAGCTCTCTCAGTCTGTCACCATAGGGGAGGTTCTCCAGCCTTTTGATCATCTTCATTGCTGTCCTCTGGACGCACTCCAACAGCTCCATGTCCTTCTTGTGTTGGGGGCTCCAGAAGTGGACACAGTACTCCAGATGGGGGCTCACGAGAGCAGAGCAGAAGAGCAGAATCACCTCCCTCGACCTGCTGGTCACACATCTCCTGATGCCACCCAGGGTGCTGTTGGCCTTCTGGACTGCAAGCGCACATTGCTAGCTCATGTTGAGTCCTTCATCAACCAACACCCCCAACTCTTTCTCAGGTGTTTCCTGAGATCTTTTCCTGAGCAGAGAGGACTCTCTTCCTGCTCACGTAGTTGATTGTGTAGGTCTGTTTGCTAATTGCAGTGGGATTTACTGTGGGCTGTTTCCTATTTTGTGTAAATGTAGTCGTAATGTTTAGTTCTGCAATTACAGTATCAATTATTTTCCAGTTGAAAAACAAAACAAGCATTAGTACTTGATTATTATTTTATGTGCTGTCTTATATATCAAATTTCAAGTGTTCTTTCCTTCTCTTCCTCAGTTTATACACAAGGACACTTTTCCTGAAACACAGGCCAAAGGTGAAGGTAAGCAACCAATTTTTTGTGTCCACTGGAGCATTTGTATATCTTGAGCCTGAATGTGCATTGGGGCTTGCTTGTTGTGTCTGTTGTTATGGTACTGCCTTTGCTTTCTACTTGCATTCCAATAAGTGCAATTGAGATGTTGTCAACAGTGTTTGCTTTCTGTTCCAAGAGATATTCCAAGAAATCTTTCTCCTCTTCATATTTTTCTTTTAACAGTTTATTCTTGGAATATGGCCTGTTCTTCTTGTGGAGCCACCCAAGAAGCTTTGACTGAGAGCTAGGCCATCACATGCATCCACTTAGCCTGGCTGAATAAAGTGATTCAACACTTATTACGGCTGGATTGTCAAAATCGTGGATCAGTTCAAGTCCCATTGCTACGAAAGGACTTCTCTGTGTTACTAGGCCTGCCCACCAGAAACAGAGCGAAGAGTTGGCACACTAGGAGAATAATGCTTAGTACAGCTTTATTCTAAGTTGTTAAAACAAAGATTAAGACACAATATTTTTATGTATATGTTGTATAGCTGATGATACTGAGCTAATATTTCGTGCTGGTCACAGAAAACTAACCATTTTTGAAGTGGGTTGCTTAAGTTTTTCATTCAGTTGTTATTCTTTCTGTGGTGTAAACTAATATTAGTAACTGAATGATAAAAACAGGTCACTGATGGCCAAGCTAAGCATCTGTGTGGACTATAGTGAACTGAATGCTTAACCTGAACTGCTTTAATCTTGCACTTTCGTACAATTAATGAAGTATGTATGATTGATTTAGGGCTTTATTCTATCCTTGCTTCTCCACAGCCTCCTTTGCAACTGATATTTGAAGCAAAAAGGTTGGGATACATGTGCCATTTGGTTAATTTTGTACCAAGTTTCCACTTTTGTTTTAGCCCAACTGAGGTACATCATGGAAGATGTTCCAGGGTGTGACCGAGAGAAGACATTTGTGATATATAGGAGTTGTTTGTGTGTGGAAACGTAATTCCTAATTTGTTTGGCTAGTCATCCATCAGGTGACTGTATAACCACAAGAAACACTTTTAAAATCTTTTATTATTTACATGCCTTCTTTTTCTCTCCATACTTTCCAATTCCCGTTATGCCAGTCTTAGCACAGATTGACAAACACTGTGCATGTGTGATTGTTCAGCTTTGAATTCATGCCTTTCTATTATTTTTTGAGTCTTAAATACTGCTGTGACTTTCAGAAGCATCTTTTTATTCAGAAATATTGAAGAAAGAGTAAAGAACAAGATTTATGTTGAAGATACCCCCCAAAATATGCAGCATTTTGATTGCTTGCTGTTAATGTTTCCATCCCATGGTTTCTCTGTGGAAAGTTGAATACCTTTTTAACACCAACCTTTGGCTCTTAAATGGGGACAAACCCTCTGATTTCTGCATTTTTTTTTCTACCCAGCTGCTCAAAGTTAGTAAGTAAGCATAAACAAAAATTAAAAAAAAAAAAAATTGAACTAACACAGTTTTTCAA
Source organism: Gallus gallus (assembly GCF_016699485.2). Classification (NCBI taxonomy): domain Eukaryota; kingdom Metazoa; phylum Chordata; class Aves; order Galliformes; family Phasianidae; genus Gallus; species Gallus gallus. Next base: position 193,202,588 of record NC_052532.1, on the reverse strand, counting down.
AATATACCTCATATTGGAGGCTCTTGTTTTGTCTGTCCAGAGCTTGGGGTGGCTAATGCAGTTTGTCTCTGGGCCTTCAAGCTGCCATGCTATGCAATTGTTGATGCTTTGAGAAATTTATCCTTCTTGCCACAAGGGAAAAAGGGAAGTGCTCAAACTGATTGCAAGTCCTGCTGTGTATTGATTTAAAACATGCCCACAGCAGTGAGGCACAGTAATGTAACTATAAAGCTGTCTCCCTGGTTGAAAAAGTCAGACTTATGTATATCCTCTGTGTCTATTCGTGACACCCCTACTGATGCAAATCTCCAAACAAAATCATGGCTTTTGGTTATGGTGACTAAGCCTGGACTCTTGGGGTCCAAACTCAGGACTAGAAAACAATGCTTAACCTTTAATGACTCCAGCAAGGTTTAAGCACGTGCTAAGAGCAGTGCATTTAGACCTGTAATCAGTTAACAAGACAACTGTACAACATTTTTTAAACACATCTGTTGTCAGTAGCCTCTAGTTCTATATAGATGAGGTTGACATCTGTGCTGGGAAATTTGAGGGGTACTGAAACTGAAAGAGATTGGAACCAGTAGCACAGAGGGAGAAAAGTGCTGGTTTGGACCAGCTGTCTGTGGTTACCCAGAAGTCATATTTTCTTGTAGCGAGATTTGAGAACCGTTTGAAAAGTGTAGCTTGAACATAAGTGCCTGCCTGTTCCCCTCCTGGCTCTCGCAAGCATGCTTCTGCACACTGTATCTTATTTTCTTATTGAGTATATCTGCACGCTTCCATAAGTTTGGGAAGAGTCCTGTAACTTGAGCAGTGCAGCGACTATACTTATCAGCAGTCCATAGTGATGTTTGCTAGGTGGGATATTATTTTTAAGAAAAAGAACAAAAGCTTTATTTTAGTGGCCTTATTTTTGTTTCTGGAGGATGTAGGGGCTCTGTTTTACTTGCCTGTAATTACAGGAACCACAGTATACTAAAAAAACACTTTCATCTTGATAAAGCATCTCTAGAATGGTGTATTTTAAATGAATTTGTACATTCTCCCACACACTTGCAACAGAGATATATGTTTCCATTCAGACTGTGTTGAATTAATTTGTCAAAATTAAAAAATAATAATTGGAAAAGCTCTTACCTTAATTTTAAGCTGCTGTTAGCTTTTTCATTCATATCATTTATCAGCAGTGTTTTTTATCTAAAAAACTTAGGCAGATTGTGTTCTTCCTTCATTCCAAATAACCATGAGCCACCCTTCTGGTGGCCTTTTGGGTTGTGCTAGACCCTGAAGAATGTAATTTAAATGTATATCCTTCTAAGCGGAAGTAATCTAACATTATGGGTGCTTTGGGTTGACTGCCTTACTGATCCTGTAAGTGATAATGAAAATGGGAAGCCAGTCTTAACTTTATCACTAAAATTGTAACATTTTCTGGTGCCTGGAAAAACATACATTTTTACTCCTGTGATTTGGTAGATGTCTGTTAAAACTGTTTTCTATCTATATTGCTTGTATGATATGCTATTTTTTTTTTCTGCAGTCCTTAGAGCAGCATATCCCAAACTTTTGTTGCAGTACATCTTGCAAGGTGGGTCATCTTTGATCCTGTTTTTTGAGTAGGATTCGGACAGCAGGTACTTTGAAGGGAATTACAGAAATAGCAGGTGTTTTTTTGCCCTTTAATATGAATCCTACAGTATGTGTTAGACAGACTTAAAAATAACGAAGAACCCTTTTATTCTTTAACATCTGTGAAGAACCAGGAAATCTGTCACCTTGAGCCCATCAGCTTGGCACAGATCAGCAGCGAGCAGTTCTGCAGACTGTGAGATGAAGAATTCTTCCTTGGAAAGTAGTAGAAAAATGTCAAAATGACTCTCAGTACAGAACAACACCATACCATGCCAGGAATCAAGATTTTCTGGATCCTTAAGACCTACATTGCCAACTGAAGATGAGACATGATAAACAGAAACACACCATCAAGAGGGATCTTTTCTGTGTTATAAAGGCAGTGTTTGAAGCTGACTCTCAGTATTAGTCATCTCCAGACCTCATTCTAATGTTTTTCCTTTCAGCACAAGGAAGATGTGCTACCAGCAAGTGTTTAGAAGACTACCCCAGAGTCAAGATTGGAATATGCAGTCTATCACTTGCCGATCTACCTCTGTCATGTATTACACAATGCCTGTGCCCTTAATTATGTCTGCCTGGAAGTACAGGTGTCAGAGCAGTCTGCAGACCCCGAGGTTTGCAACAGCATCGTATGTGTCTGTGGCTGTCTGTTCACTCTACATAAACGTCCACATTCGTTTGGTGTCTGTCAGACTTTCTGGTAATGCTCAGTCTGCTGATCCTCTGAACGCAGAAGCTTGATTTAGATAGAGATGTGAGTAGGAGGACTTTAATTGAGACAGGTGAAGTGAAACCTTTTTTGGCAGTGTATTAAGTGACATTTAATGTTAAGATACAGCGTACAATTAATTTGACGTGACCTTGGGAGAGATGTGGTAGGAAGTATTGTCCTGTAATTAGTTTTAATTCTCTTCTAATCTAATATTGCCACCGGGTTCATCCTTGGCCCTGCTTTGTTTGCCTGCAGGGAGCTGTATGATTTGAAGTGCAGTTGATTCTTTTGGCTGAGTATGTTTGCTTCCAGCACTTGATTTCTAACAGCTGAATGAATTTTTCTGCTAACTCATCCACCTGAAACTCATAAGAACATAAAATCCTCCCAGTATCTCTCGTGTTTCTCACAGTCACCACCACACTGTTTAGTTTTTGCATTCAAGAATTTCAGTAATACCACTTTTGAAACCAGTTTCTCCCTGTGGATATTTATTTTTTGGCATTTGATAGCAGGTGGTGAAATAAATCACTGTAATGCTTGGTAGTGGAAGAGGAGCTGTAACAAAGCAGCACTGCTGTTTTCTTCAGTAGACCTGGAGATCCAAGAACGCATTCGTTTTGGTGGGCTGTGTGCCCCCATTTTTTGTGTAGAACAGTTGCTTTGCTTTATAGAAACATGATTTCCCCATCTGCGCCTTGTAAGTAGGCAGTGAGAGGCTTTAAATGCAAACTACTGATTGACTGTGAGACTTTATTATGAAAAGAGATAAACAATGGAGTCTTTATTACCCATGAGAAGCAAAAAGCAGAAGGAGATTAAGAAATTTGACGTGGAAAGAGAATAACAAAAGATTAAGCACAGAATCCCGCAGTATTACATCTACCACCTTGTTTATAACAGCACTTTAGATCTTTGTATAGCAAGCTCGAGGGTTTTGATGTTTATACATTTAACTTTTCATGCTGACTCTGCACTCTGCCATAGAGGTGATGTAAAGAACGTGTTACATTCAGTTCATTACGAATTATCCAGCTGTTGCTCTCTGAGGATGGATTGTTTCATACACAAGTGAAAATGCTTTTCATACATCTGGAACATCCTCTGCCAGCTTTCCTTGAGAGTCCATGGTAGAACTAGAGAGAATTTACTGTACAGCTGTTAAGATTGGTTGGAGGTTGGTCTTTCACATGTCTCACCCACAACTGCCTACTGCAGCCAAGTGCCTGACCTGTTGCAAGTCTTTTCTGAGAGCTGAAGCTGTCTTTGTCCCTGAGGTCCACAGAAGGTCCTTGGTAGGTGGAGATGGGCTTTGGTTTATGTTAAAAATCCTTCTAATGCATAAGTCAGGGCACTTCTCGTGGCTACTGTGCAGAAATGCAGCTGCCTCTCAGCTGAAACACGTGCCTGGCTACCCCACGTCCATGATGCTGTTGGATCCTCTCACATTTATGAAGATGGATGAGGGATTTAGCCCCATAACTGCTGTTTTCTGTAGCACGTGCAGCTCAGTGATGGGCAGTGAGAAGCACACCAGTCAAGCAAGCACTTTATGCAGAGCCCCATTTCATTTCTGGAGCTCCCCAGCCCATTGATATGTACAATTTTGGAGGCAGGATTGATGCCTGAATCTCTCACTTAGGATCTCCATTTGTACTTGTTGAAGGTATCCAGTCTCAACAAGATGAGAATCCAGCTAATGCAAGACGCTAAACCAGTGCCTGTAAAATGTTTCGCACAAGTTGAGTATACACATCTGCCTGATGCAGAGGGCAGACTACTGAGATTTTACAAATGCAAAGATAAAGGGTCTTCCCCTTTTTTTTTTTTCCGGTCCTTCATCACCAGAACACAGGAGTAGCTTCTGCAAGGATAATCTTAGATCACTCTTCTTTCCCTGGAACAACATACACCTGTTCTTCAAATGCCAGTATTGAATGAAGATGGGTTTTCCCACATGCCTGTAGCAACCCATAAACCAAAATGTTTCCTAAATTAAATTGGTTACTCCTTAGACAGAACAGGAATGGATTTTTCTGTTAATCTCCCAAACTGATGTTGACTGTGTGATGTTGACTATTGAACTGAGCTGAATGCACTGATGATGCCTTGTTTACTGTCTTAGCAAATAACATCTGTCCACCTGTATTGGGCGTGAAGAACACCACGTGTTACGTGACCAAACTTTTTAACATTGACACTATTGGTTCTACTGTAATATTTTTTTTCTGAAATTCAGCATATTGTTGCAGATATATAAATACACTGTGACAGACGAATGGCAGTTGACTTGTAAAACAGCTGCACTGAGCAGTGTTTATTGACAATTTTGATAATACTGAACTGATTCTTTGTACCAGACCTGCTGGTAACTAACATGAGGCTTCTATGTATCAGCCTATCTTGTTTTGCGAGCACCGTAGCTTTGAGATATTTAATGTATTTTGTTTGTTATTCATGTTGCGGTCAGGCACTAATTTGTGTCTTTATCATTCAAATTATTAAATAACTTTGTTTTAAGTATCACTTTTCCCAGGTGTTTCTTGGCTTTTGTATGCACTGGTTTGGCCGGTTCATCTTGCTGCTGTTTAGTACCCAGATGGCTGTGTGTATCAACCTCATGCTTCTGATTCTTTCAGTGCAAGAAGAAGATAATGATCTGCATGGTTGTGTGTTACAGTATGGGACCTGCTGAGAAAAGAGGGCTCTCAGTTCTCTGTAGTTTTGCTCCATCAGCATCTGTCCCAACACTGAGAAAGGACACGAGCACGTTGCTAAGTCTCATCTTTAGGATCTGAGTTGGGTTCATGCATTCCCTGTGACTGCAGAGTGGCAGCCCTCCCCTTTATGTCCATGCAGCAGCTCAGAGCATAGAGAGAGGGCCTTGATGGTTGGAGCTGTGTGCCCCAAGTCCTCAGGTGAGAACTTTTTTTTTTGGCCCAACCTTTGGTGCTTAAATATTTCTTCTGCAACCTGTACAATTGTTGTATCTGACACAGAGAGACCAGGTATCACGCAGATGGAGCTGTTGAAGCTGATGGAGTTGCTAATGGAGCTGTGATGGATCCATCTCCTCCAGGGGTCAGTGGGAGATTCCTTTTGGTTGTGAATGTACCTTGAAAAGCCCAGGTGGTCTTGGATTGGCTCTTCCTCAGAAGGACAACACATGCAGACCCCAGAGTTATGGAAAATAAGACTTGAAGTCTTGAGAATGGTGATTTAGGCACTATCTAGGAAAGCTCTGTTTCCTCAGAGGCCTTCTTCAGGGCTGCCTGCACCAGCGCTGCCTCTTCAAAATGCCCATTCTCCAGCAGCTAGGATGGAACTAACATAGGCTGCCTGAAGTGGCAGGCTGAAAGCCAGATGAGGGTCCTGCAGGTCCCCTCAGATGGTCATCACAAGGACAGGACAGAAAGACAACTGTGCTATCATGGAAGAGGGGATCAACAGAGGCAGGAAAAGGACAAGTCTATCAGTGTTTGGATTCAGTCCTAGCTGCCCAGGAATCGTAGGCTCATAAAGGTTGGAAAAGACCTCTTAAGATCACCAAGCCCAACCCCAACCCATCCCACCATGCCCACTGACCATGTTCCTCAGTGCCACACCTCCATGGTTCTGAAGCACCTCCAAGGACAGTGACTCCACCACCTCCTGTGCAGCCTGTTCCAATGTGTTACCACTGTTTCCAAGAAGAAATGTTCCCTAATATCCAACCTGAACCTCCCATGGTGCAACTTAAAGCCATTACATTCCATCCTGTCACTTGTTACCTGGGAGGAGATACAAGCCAGGATGCCATTGCAGCCCAAGGCACCACTGAAAGACATCCAACCTGATCAACCTGCATCACTCTGAGGCTGACTCCATAATTAGCGCACACTGATTTAATGAACTTTATAGTAATTAGTGGCACTGAGGTGCAGCTCCTGGGGACTGAACAACTGCAGCACAGCACCCAACAGCACTTGAGCCATCAAGGGCTCTGACTCTGTGCTTTCTCATCTCGGAGATCATGTAGGTGAACGCTAAGAACAGCTTGAGAAACCCATGAACTGAATTAATTGAGTTGTTCTGCTGATGTAAACTGATGTCCAAACACCGATATTTATAGGCTGGCTGAGCATCAGAGCTGCAGTGATTTATGGGGATGCTTCACCTGAGCAGTGCTTTTTCCTCATAGTCGATGTGTTGACTCACCACCAAGCAGCGGAACAGAGTAAATTTGTTAAAACACTTCAGCACTGTGTAAGCCTGGGGACAAGTCTGACTTCTTCTAAGCTACAAGAAGCAATGAACAGGACAGCCAAATCCATGCTGCAGTGGGGCAAACTTGTCCAGGCACTCATGAGTGCTTAGCAGGATTTTGTTGGCTTGGAGTCTTTCAAGGGATTTTTTTTTTTAATTTATTTTTATTTTCTATTTTTTTCCTATTAGTTCAAATCTTTAATCTCATTTTTAATATCTCACTTTGGCTGGAACGAAAACAAGACTAAGTGCTTGTTAGGAGATTAAAACCAGCAATGAACCTGCAAGCCATGATGTCAAAGCCTCGCTGCCACAGAAGGGATATTTTTATGCAGCTTATTTGAAAAGCAAACAAACTCCAGCTGGGTTTTCTTGCTGCTGGCACTAATTGAAGTGGGAGGGCTGATTAACGTGTTGCTACTGAAGATTTCTCTCTCTGCTATGTTCCCCGGAATTTGACAATTTGCTATCAATTTGCTTTGCAGCTGATGTGCTCACGTCCACACCTCCCACACAGTTGTGGCTCTTCAGTGGGTTTGTCCATAAGTTCACGTTGTTAGGTGTTTGTGTTCAAGATGGGGTAGAAGCCCCTTTACATGGACCATGGACCACGGTACTGTAGTGTTGAAGTTCAGGATGGAGTAGATGTCCCTTTTTGTGGACCATGGACTGTATTACTGCAGTGTTTGTGTTCAGGATAGAGTAGAAACTTATTTTTGTGGATCATGGACCATGGTACCATAGTGTTCAAGTTCAGGATGGAGTAGAAGCCCTTTTTGTAGACCATGGTATGGTGGTGTTCATGTTCAGGATGGAGTAGAAGTGGGAAAACGCTCACTGACAACCAAGCTATGTTTTTCATACGTGTTTATATACAGTCTGATATGGTCAGGGGTTGCTTCATTTGCAATTAGCATGAAGTCAGGAGTCAGCAAATTAGGGAGAGTAGGAGGAGTCTCCAGTGTTATTCATCAGAGGTGTGACAGTGGTTCTGAGTCTCATGCTTTGCTTCCAGAAAGGATGGTATATCTATGTGAAGGTACAAATGTACATCTGTATGAATGTCTATCTGTATAGACATTGATCCTTTAGTACAGCTGAAGCAACATCTCTTTGATTCACTGTCTGGAGCAAGGGCTGGTGCTCTGCACCCTGATTGGGCTGTTTCACCATAATTGAGTTAATTCTCACCCTCCAGATAAAAGCTGGGCTTTCATTGCCACCAGGTGATGAGAGCTCTTAGCTGTATTTCAGAGGGATGCTGCCACCTCCTGCATATTTGCACTACTGCATCAGGCAAATACGAACTCTATGAATTCCTTTTCTCCTCGTAAGAAGCTGAGTGCTGAGAGATTTTTCTATCATTTCTTTCCCAAAGTATCACCATCACTGGACTGAATTTCTTCCCTCCTGTCTTTAGAGTTGAAGCAGAAACTCCTCACTTCCCAAACCTTTTTTTCTCTTGTTGGCATCTGTGCCCTCTTTCTGGCAAAGACAGACAGTGAGGGAAAAGCATTTCATTGGCTGTGTACAGCATTAGATCTAATAAAACACCACGAGGAAACAATCAGGATGCTTTAGTATGGATTATACTTTTGGGATGGATTTACCCCCCTTGGGCAGAACAAATTCCCAGCCTCATACATGGCAATGGGGTTTCCAGAGAATCATAGCATCACTGTGGTTGGAAGAGACTACTAAGATCACTGTGTCCAACCCCGACCCATCCCACCATGCCCACTGACCACGTCCCTCAGTGCCACATCATGGTTCTTGAGCACCTCCAGGGACGGTGTCTCCTCCACTCCCCAGGGCAGCTGTGCTACTGCATCACCACTCATCCTGAGCAGAAACATTTCCTAATACCCGACCCGATCCTCCCCTGGCACATCTTGAGGCCATCACCTCAGTGTCTTTTTGTAGTGAGGTGCCCAGAACTGAACACCGTCATTTCTGTGCTATATGAGCAGTGCTGGGTCTGTTTTTTCTCTATTATTTTTCCTTTTTTTTTTTTTCTCCTGAGATTTTATAGCAAAGCTGATCACTTTGTCTTCGCTTTCCCTTACCTAATGCTTTGCACAATGCACTAGTTGGCTAATTAATACAGCCCTTCCTTCTCGACTGGCAAATCAATGAGATCACTTGAGTTATTAAAAAATGAGGAGGAACATGGATTACAGGAGGACCGTATAATTAGCTCACTGGCTGCTGTCCCTGTTGCCAGCCTGGGATATTAATTCTTTTCATGCTGATTCAGAGGAAGAGAGCCAAGCTGTGAATCAGCCCTGCCACTTCTCGCAGCACCTGTCTTCTCCCTACATATCCTCTCCAAATCCTAGCCAGGTCTGGCGGCGCTTCGTTAATGAGATCAGGCTTAATTGCAGCATGAGCCTGTAGGGTTGCAGAGTTGGGGGAGAGTTGGAGTGAATGCTCTTCCTTCCACACTGCAAAGCAGGAAGTGTTATCTGGGAGCAGGTGGTAACTTTTTGCCTAAAAATCCCAGCTAACAGCTGTGGTTTTTTTTTTTGTAGGATCAGAGGGTTCCGACTTCCCTCCCATTGCTCTGACTGCAGAATGAGCAATGTTGTCTCCTTTAAAGAGACTGAAACCCAAAAAAGACCCAAATTCTCACCTCCTGTATGCTGCCCAGCAGCCAAGATGTGCATCCCTGTGTGAGAGAAAGTGGCACAGATTTAATGAGGCAACAGCTTCCTGGCAGCACCATGGGCTGCTCAGAAGCCACATCATTATTCCTTTACTTGAC